>NW_025721121.1:0-300000 GCF_922984935.1 Meles meles
ACAAAACAGATAATCATATCCAAAAATGGGCAGAAGATATGAGCAGACACTCCTCCAACGAAGACATACAAATGGCTATCAGACACATGACAAAATGTTCATCATCACTAGCCATCAGGGAGATTCAAATGAAAACGACATTGAGATACCACCTGACACCAGTTAGAAAGGCCACAATTAGCAAGACAGGAAACAACGTGTGTTGGAGAGGATGTGGAGAAAGGGGAACCCTCTTACACTGTTGGTGGGAATGCAAGTTGGTGCAGCCACTTTGGAGAACAGTGTGGAGATTCCTCCAGAAATTAAAAAGAGAGCTTCCCTATGACCCTGCAATTGCATTGCTGGGTATTTACCCCAAAGATACAGATGGAGTGAAAAGAAGGGCCATCTGTACCCCAATGTTTATAGCAGCAAAGGCCTCGGTCGCCAAACTGTGGAAAGAACCAAGATGCCCTTCAATGGACGAATGGATAAGGAAGATGTGGTCCATATACAAGATGGAGTATTATGCCTCCATCAGAAAGGATGAATACCAACTTTTGTAGCAATATGGACGGGAGTGGAAGAGATTATGCTGAGTGAAATAAGTCAAGCAGAGAGAGTCAATTATCATATGGTTTCACTTATTTGTGGAGCATAACAAAGAACAAGGAGGACATGGGGAGATGGCGAGGAGAAGGAAGTTGTGGGAAATGGGAAGGGGAGGTGAACCATGAGAGACTACGGACTCTGAAAAAGAACCTGAGGGTCTTGAATGGGTGGGGAGTGGGAGGTTGGGAGAACAAGGTGATGGGTATTAGGGAGGGCACGTGTTGCATGGAGCACTGGGTGTGGTGCAAAAATAAGGAATACTGTTACGCTGAAAACAAATAATATAGATAGATAGATAGATATTGAAAGTGAAAAAAAAAAAAAAGGAATGTGCTGAACCTACAGAGCAGAAGAAACCAGAATGCCTCCCTGACGCTACCCCCAATACCGGCGCCCCTGAGGAGCAGGAATGAGGAGTCTCACGGTCCTGCAGACTCACGTCCTCAACTCAGGCATCGGGATTGGTCATCACTGTGCCGGCAGATCCGGGCCGCCATGCCCCTGTGACCTAAACCTAACCCGCGGTTGGGTGTTCAGGCTTCAGTCCCCAGAGGACTGGCTCCCTAGCCCTCCAGACTGGGGACCCCATATTCCCAACGTAGGACTCTGGCTGCCACCCATGATGAAACTTGACCACATGGACCTTTGCAGAACGCTCCTTGCCGGAGAAACCTCCATGACCCCTAAAGCCAACCACATCTTCTGAGCACCCCCACACCACAATTCCTTAGCCTTACAGGCCGCCAGAACAATGCCTTCAGCCCAGCCCTCCAGAGAGCCTGAGTCCGTGCTGGCACATCAGGCCTGCCATTCTCCCAGGACCAAACCCTAAGCCTAGGTTGGGTGTTCAGGTTCTAGAACCCTGACACCCAATTCCACCCATGGGTGGGAGCATCAAACTGATGGCATGACTCAGCTTCTCAACCAGCAGGAGATTCCATTTGGTGCTCTCCAACACCCTCAGAGCCCTAGGAACCGGCCAAGCTGCCCTGAGGCCATTCCCGCCATCTTTGCACCTCCAGGCCAAAAACCCAGGGCCTGAGAAGCCTCCGGAGCCCTGCCCTCAACTCAGCCCTTGAGTGAGCCAATATCTGTGCTGGCAGATCCCACATGCCTTCTCCCTAAGACATAACCTTAACGCTAAGCCTAACCTTAATACTAACTCTAGCCCAGGTTGTGTGTTCAGGCATCCCTCCTCCATAGCCTGGTCCCCCAAACGGCCAGATGGGGGACCCCTGAGCTTCACCCCATAATTGCGCCTGATCCCAGGAGGAAACCCTGCCCTTTAGAAATGTGTTGAACCCGCAGAGCGGGAGAAACCTGCATGCCTCCCAGAGGCCACTGCCACTTCTGGCACACCCAAGGACCAGGAACCAGGACTCTCACAGTGCTACAGACTCACACCCTCAACTCAGGCATTGGGAAGCATCACCACAGCGCCATCAGATCGGGGCTGCCATGCCCTTACAACCCTACCCTAACCCTAGGTTGGGTGTCAGGCTTCTGTCCCCTGAGGACTGGACCCCTAGCCCTCCAGACTGGGGACCCTGTATTCCCAATGCAGGACTCTGGCTGCCACCCACGATGAAACTGGACCATATGATCCTGTGCAGTATGCTCCTGGCCACAGAATCCTCCATGCCCCCTAAAGCCAGCCACGCCTTCCAAGAAATGCCACACCACAAACCCAGAGCCTGACAGGCCACCAGAGCAATGCCCTCAACTCAGCCCTCCGGAGAACCTGAGCCGCACTGGCAGGCCTGCCATTCTCCCAGGACGAAACCCTAACACTAGGGTGGGTGTTCAGGCATTGGACCCAGAGGCCTGACACCCAATTCCTCCCATGGGTTGAGCATCAGACTATCGGCAGGACTCAGTTCTCAGCCAGGAGGAGACCTTTTCATTTGGTGTTCTCTCACACCCTCAGAGCAGTAGCAACCAGCCATTCTCCCTTGAGGCCATTCCCACCAGCTTTGCTCCTCCAGGCCAAGAACCCAGGGCCTGAGGAGCCTCCTGAGTCCTGCCCTCAACTCAGCCCTTGGGTGAGCCCGTATCTGTGCTAGCAGATCCGACATGCCCTGTCCCTAAGCCTAACACTAACCATAATACTAAACCTAGCCCAGGTTGTGTGTTCAGGCGTCCATACTCTGACTCCTGGTCCCCAAGGCCCCAGATGGGGGACCCGTGAGCGATACCCCATCATTGAACCTGATACCAGGAGGAAACCATGCTGTTTAGAATTGTGCTGAACCCACAGAGCGGGATAAATTTGAATGTCTCCCTGAGGCCACCCCACTTCCAGCGCCCCCAAGGACCAAGAACCAGGAGTCTCATGGTCCTGCAGACACACGCTCTGAACTCAAGCATTGGGATGGGCCACCACAGCGCCAGCAGATTGGGGCTGCAGTGCCCCTACAAACTAACCCTCACAGCAGGACTCACCCTCTCAGCCAGAAGGTGACCTTTCATTTCGTGCTATCTAATGCCCTGAGAATTGTAGAAACTGGCATGCTCCCCTGAGGCGATTTCCAACATCTTTGCCCGTACAGCCCAAAACCCCAGTGCCCGAGGAGCCTCCTGAGTCCCTCCCTCAACTCAGCCCTTGGGTGAGCTGATATCTGTGCTTGCATATCCGACATGCCTTGTCCCTAAGACATAACCTTAACCCTAATCCTAATACTAACCCTAGCCCAGGTTCGTGCTCAGGCATCATCCTCCCACAACTGGTCCTCAAAACCCCAGATAGGGGACCCCTGAGTTGCACCCCATAATTGCACATGATCCCAGCATGAACCGTGCCGTTTAGAAATGGGCTGAAGCCACAGAGCAGGAGAAGCCTGCAAGTCTCCCTGAGGCCAAAGCACTTCTGGACCCTCCCAAGGACCGGGAACCAGAGTCTCAAAGTCCTGCAGACATAGCCTCAACTCAGGCATCAGGATGGGTCACCACAGCACCGGCAGATCGGGGTTACCATGCCCCAAAGACTTAACCATAATGCTAGGATGGGTGTTTATGCTTCGATCCACAGAGGCCTGGCTCCCTAGCCGTCCAGACTGGGGACCCTGTATTTGCAATGCTGGACTCCGGCTGCCACCCACAAGGAAAATGGCCCACATGGCCCTGTGCAGTACGCTCCTGGCCGGAGAAACCTCCATGCCCCCTAAAGACACCCACACCTTCCGAGGACCCACACACCACCGCCCAGTGCCTGATGGGCCACCAGAGCAATACCCTCAACTCAGCCCTCCGGAGAGCCTGAGTCCGCACTGGCACCTCAGGCCTGCCATGCTCCCAGGACCAAACCCTAATACCCTAGCTCAGGTGGTCAGGCTCTGGACCCCAGAGGCCTGATACCCAATTCCATCCCAGTGGATAGGATCATCAGACTGATGGCAGGACTCAGCCTCTCAGCCAGGAGAATAAATGAAATAAACCATTTCATTTAGTGCTATCTAACACTCTCAGAGACCTAGAAACCAGCATGCTCCCCTGAGCCCATTCCCACAATCTTTACCTTCTAGGAAAAAAACCCAGGGCCTAAGGAGCCTCCTGAGTCCCGCCTTCAACTCAGCCCTTGGGTGAGCCCATATAAGTGTTACCAGATCCAACATGCCTTGTCCCTAAGACATAACCCTAACCCTAATCTTTTTATTTTTTTTTAAGATTTTATTCATTTCTTTGACAGAGACAGATCAGAAGAAGGCACAGAGAGGACGAAGCATGCTCCCCGCTGAGCAGAGAGCCTGATGTGGGGCTCCATCCCAGGACCCTGAGATCATGACCTGAGCGGAAGGCAGAGGCTTTAACCAACTGAGCCACCCAGGCGCCCCACCTTAACACTAATCTTAACACTAACCCTAACCACAAAACCTAACCCTAACCTCTAAACCTAACATAACAACCTCGGAGCAGTAGAAACCATCATGCTCCCCAGAGGCGATTCCCACCTTCTTTACCCCTCCAGTCCAAAAATCCAGGGCCTGAGGAGACTCCTGAGTCCCGCCCTCAACACAGCCCTTGGGTGAGTCCATATCTGTGTTGGCAGATCTGACATGCCTTGTCCCTAAGACATACGCCTAACCCTAAGCCTAACCCTAAACCTTACCTCTAACCCTATCCCCTAACTCCTAACCCTAACCCTAAACCCTAACAACTAACCCTAACACTCTCCGAACCTCTATCCCTAACCCTAACCCTCCAGACTGGGGATTCCAAAGTCACAACACAGGACTCTGCCTGCCCTCCAGAAAGAAAGGTGTATGAGCACCTAAACACACCCGCCATTGGAAATGCCCCAGACATAATGCCAGATTCTGCCACAACGCCAGAGGCATGTCATCCACTCAGCCCTGAGGGAGCCCACCTCAACACAGCATATCAGCAGCATATCAGAACTGCCATGCCCCTAGGCCTTAACCCTAACCCTAGGTTGGGTGTACAGTCTTCCGTACCCAGAGGCCTAGCCCCCAAACCCGCCAGATTGTGGATGCATGAGACTCACTCTGGCAGTCTGGAGGCTGCCTATGCTGTTACAGTGCCATTTGGAGCTACTTAGACCTCAGAGCAAAAGATAACTTCATGCCCCCCAAGGCAAGCCCCAGCATCTGAGCCCCTCCTGAACACAAACCCAGATTCACACGAGCCACCTATCACCGACCCTCAACTCAGGCCACCGGGGAGTCCGCCTCAGCACTGGCAGATTGGGCCTGTCGCACCCCAAGACCTCACCCTTAGTTTGAGTTTCCAGGCTTCCATCCCAAGATGCCTAGCCTCCAGGCCCCCTGGATTAAGGACCCCTGAGTGACATTGCAGCACTCCAACAGCCACGCAGGATGAAACCTTGCAGTTTGGAGCTGCTGAATACTCAGAGGGTGAGAAACCTTCAAGCCCCCGTAAAGCTATCCGCACAATTTGCGGCACCCCAGGCCAGAAAGCTGTTTTCTATGAAGCTACCGGACACATGCCCTCAACTCAGCCCTGAGGGGAGCCCATCTCTGCGACGGCAGATTGGGCCTGCCATGACCCTAGTCCCTAACCCTAACCCTAGGTGGGGTATACAGCCTTCCGTGCCCAGAGGTCTGTACCCCAAGCCCATCAGACTGGGGATGACTGAGACTCCCGCCAGCACTCCTCCAGCCTCCTACGGCAAAATGGTGCCATTTGGAACTGTGCAGGAACCTCAGAGCAGGAGAAAGCTGCATGGCCCCCAAGAACACCACTAGCTTCTTTGCCCCCACAAACACAAACACAGACCTCAAGTCCTGCCTGATTCCCACCCTCCATTCGGCCTATCCAGGAGACCACCTCAATTGCAGCAGATCGGGCCTGCCATGTCCCTAAGCCCTAACCCTAACCCTAGTTTGGATTTTCAGGCTTCCATCCCAAGAGGCCTGGCCCCCACGCCCCCCAGATTAAGGACTTCTGAGCAACACCACAGGACACAGCCTGTCACACAAGTGGAAACCTTGTGGTTTGGAGCTGCAATGAACCCTCAGATGGGGAGAAACTTTCATGCCACCCTAAAGCCACCCCAATAATCAACAGCCACTCTGGCCATAGAGCTGGATTCCATCCCGCCACCAAATGCATACCCTCAACTCAGCCCATACGGGATCCCGCCTCAGCACTGGCAGATCGGGCTTGCCATTGCCCCTAGGCCCTGACCCTAACACAAGTTTGGGTGTTCAGTCTTCCATGCTGATGGTCCAGGCAACAAAATCCCCTGGATTAAGGAATCTTGACATACACCTCAGGACTCCGCTTGCCACACAGTAGGAACCTGTGCCTTGGAGTTGTGCTGAACCCTCAGAGGGGGAGAAACTTGCCCCTCTAAAGGCACTCCCATCATCAGCACCCATCCCCCCGGCCCCATAAACCAGATTCTGCTGAGCTGCCGGACGCATGCCATAAATTCAGACCCTAGGGCGCCCCACCTCAACATAAGCAGATCGGGCCACCATGCCCCTAGGCCCTTACCAGAACCCCTCTTTAGGTTTTCAGGCTTCCATCCCAGGGGGCCTGCCTCCCATGTCCCCCCAGATTAAGGTCTACTGAGCGCCACCACGGGACTCCACCTGGCACTCATGAGGAAAACTTGTGGTTTAGAGCTGCACTGAACACTCAGACGGGGAGAAACCTGCAAACCCCCGTAATGCCACCCCACCATGAGTCACCCCCATGGCCATAAAACCAGATTCTCCTGCGATGCCAGATCTATGCCCTCAACTCGACCCTTAGGGGAGCCCGCATCAGCACCGGCACATCGGACCTGCCATGCCCTTCGGCCCTAAGCATAAACCGAGGTGGGGTGTACAGGCTTTCATGAACAGAGGCCTGTCCCCCAAGCCCGCCAGATTGGGCACCTCCGAGATTCATGCCAGGAGAGATTAAGGATTCCTCAGTGACACCCCAGGACTGCGTCTGCCACACAGGAGGAAACCATGCCATTTGGAGCTCTGCAGAACCCTCAGGGTAGGAGAAACCTGCATGCAACCCTGAGGTCACGCAAAGCTTCTGTGGCATCCCTGGACACAAACTCTGAGTCTGACATGCCACCTGATACCCACCCTGAAGTCAGCCCACCAGGGAGCCCACCTCAGCAGTAGCAGATTGAGCATGCCATGCCCCTACGCCCTTACCGTAGCTCTAGTTTCTGATTTCAGGCTTCCATCCCAAGAGGCCTGGCCCCCAAACTCCCCAGATTCAGGACCCCCCTGTAACAAGGCAGAAACCTGAATGCCATGCAGGGGGAAGCCATGACATTTGGAGCTCCAAAGTTTCCTCAGAGAGGGAGAAACCAGCATGCCCCTCTAAAGCCACCCCCACGATCAGCCGTCCCTCTGGCCAGAAACCCTGACTCTTCTGCATTGCAGGATGCATTTCCTCAACTCAGTTCTGAGGGTATCTCACCTCTGTGTCGGCTGATCAGGCCTGTCCTGCCCAGCCCATTACCCTTAACCCTATGTTGCATTTTCAGGCTTCCTTCCCCAGGGGCCTATCCACCAAGCCCTCTAGATTGGTAAACTTGGAGCCACACTGTAGGAGTCCCCCTGCCACCCAGCAGGAAACTTGTCCCTTTGGAGCTGTGCGGAACCCTCAGAGCCAGAGAAACCTGCATGACCCCATTAGGACTCCCCCACATTCTGCAGCCCCCTGGCCACAAACCCAGAGCCTGATTCACCCCCTGACCCCCATTCTCAACTCAGCTCCTTGGGGAACTCACCTCAACACCAGCAGTTCGGGCCTGCCACGCCACTAGCTCAGCTCTGCTCATGGACACCACCAGCTCTAGGCAGACCTAGAACTCCCCTGTCTGCGGCAAAGCTCTGGGATCCCCCCTCCTTCGTCCCAATTTACACTGGCCCAGGCATTCATGAGAAAGGGGAAGGCTACCTCTTGAATGCTTAATACCTCCTTTCCTCTTCAGCCCTATTTCTCTCCACTTACCTTTGCACCTGGGCAAACTGAAAGTAACATATCAATGGAACATGTACATGCTCTGAGATCTAAATCTTTCATGGCAACTTTCTGAGGGCTCCTTATGCAATAGGAAACTAGTGTATCCTGCCACAGAGTGTTTCATAATGAACAGCTACAGAACAGGAGAGCAAAAGTCATTCCAGTTTTACCTCAGTCTTCATGAAGTAGAACATGGTCTTCTTTTCTTCATTGACTTCAATTCCAATTCGTTTCCATGCAATGTTCATTCCTCTCCTTCAGGGGTAGGATTTTGTGATTCCTCACCTGCATAGAACACCCAGAGCTCATCACAACAAGTACTCTCCCTAATAGCTGTCACCCACTTAACCCTTCGCCCCACACCCCTGCCCCCTAGCAACCCTCGATTTTGCTCTAGGTTAGAGTCTGTTTCCTCATTGGCCTTTCTCTCCTCACTATGTTCATCTGTTTTCTTTCTGAAATTCCATAGAGGTCAAGATATAGGCTATTGGTCTTTTCTTACTGATTTTACTTAGCTAAATCCATTGTAGATCCATCCACATCCTTGCAGATGGTAAGATTTCATCCTTTTTGAACCTGGACCCTATTCCATTAAGAAGATGTGGGAGAATGAATACACATACACACACACACACACACACACACACATATGATATATACGAGTGATATATATATATATCACTCATCAGTGAATGGACATTTGGTCTCCCTCCATTGTTTTACAATGGTTGAAAATGCTGCTGTAAATATCACGGTGCTTATACCCCACTGAATGTGCATTTTTGTGCCCTTTAGGGAAATAACTAGGAGGGCAATTGCTGGATCCTACTGTTGTTCAGTTCTTAGCTTTTGGAGGACAGACTGTATTCTTTCCAAGAGTGGCTGCAACAACACGCAGGCCCACCAACAATGTAGGAGGGTCCCGGTTTTGGGTTTTTTTTTTTTTTTAGATTTTATTTATTTATTTGACAGAGGTCACAAGTAGGCAGAGAGGCAGGCAGAGAGAGAGGACGAAGCAGACTCCCCGCTGAGCAGAGAGCCCAATGCGGGGCTCAATCTCAGGACCCTGAGACCATGACCTGAGCCGACGGCAGTGGCTTAACACACTGAGCCACCCAGGTGCCCCCGAGGGTTCCACTTTAAACAGAACATTCCCTGCCAGCAATTTCCTAAGGAGGAAATATAAAACCTGTGGGAAAACCTGACTCACTGAGCATCAGGAAAGCAGCCACAGAAATTCAGCCCAGGGTTCCTGACACCAAGTCCCTTGAAGCCAACAGAGTGCCTTTATCCAGGGAAATTCCCAAAGACTCTCCTTCTGACTTCACTACCCATGAAACTGCAGAGAAAATACAGCATGTCCAACCATATATAGCCGTTTGAGTGAACCTAGGAAGACAAGCATCCCTTTTAAATTGTCCAAGACTCCTTGGAATCATTTTGAATTTTCCCTCTGCCCTCATTGGAACTCTTTGGATTCAAAGACGAATCCATTAGGATACATCACCTTGGACAAAGAAGAAGCCATCATCCAAGTCTCTATCTGACCACAAACAGCCACCTCACTCTAGGTGCCAGCCGTTCCACCAGAGTCTAGGCCCAGTGGAGTAAACACTGTTCGGTGAAGGAATACTTTCTATGTTCAAAAGGCACACCAAGTCAATCTCACATTCCCTTTCGAATCCAAGGGATTTCCTAGGAAAGAGATGTTCCAAATACCTTTGTAAGCCAGAAATAAACAGAGAAAATGAGATCCCTGCCAGGTGCTCCCTGCAGAGAAACTCAGGAGCTCTGGCACCCGCACGAGATTGCTTACAGCTGGTTCAGTGTGCCATTTGTGAGCTCCACTGGAGACAAGAGAAAAGCCCAGGAAATTTGGGGTGAAAGGGAATTTTTACCTGCCATCCTGGCATGGATGTGACATTGTGACCCACAGGCCTGCTGTTTTCTCTGAACACTGACGTCCTGGGACAAGCTGCATGACTGACTCAGACGCTGACTTCCAAACTTCAGGTCTCATGGAGCCAGAGTGAAGAAGGGTTGTCAGGTGCAGATAAGCAGGCGTCTCCCACCTAAAGCCTGCACACCTGCTCTGATTCCTGGGAGAAGGAGAGACACAAGCTTGTTTCTTAACTGGTCATTCACTTCCCTCTCAAGCTGGTCAATGCCCTTGTCCTTTTTGGAGAAACAAACATACTTTTCCAAACAGACACTCAGCTCCTCGGTTCCAAATGCACCATGAGTCGGGTTTGGTTCCCCTGGCTCCAGAGCCCAACTGGGAGGACCCTCCTGAACCATCCTGACAGCACATTACCAGCAAACCTGGGGAAAGAGGGCACAATGCTGAGTGGGGGACAGGCTCCATCAATTCTTACCACCACCCTTGAGCCTGGAGAAACAGAGACTATACAGCTCACCACTCCGTCCTGTAAAAATAAGCTGTAGTGCCTCACGTTTCAGGGTCTCTCACCGGGCACCTCCGCCCTGCCTTCAGAGCCAGCAAGCTGCACGGACTCCTCTTCAGGTGTGTTTCCCATGGCAGCTCGCCGCTGCCTCCAGTGGTGGCAAGCAGCATCGCCATGCCTTCCAGGGTATCTCACACCACGGCTCACCACTCCCTCCAGTGGCGTGAACTGGCACTGCCGGGCCTTCCATAGACTCATTTTTTTTTTTTTTTTGTTTATTTACAGCATAACAGTGTTCATTGTTTTGGCATCACACCCAGTGCTCCATGCAGTACGTGCCCTCCCTATTAACCACCACCTGATTCCTCAAACTCCTACCCCACCCTGCCCCTCCAAAACCCTCTGGTTGTTTTTCAGAGTCCATAGTCTCTCATGGTTCATCTCCCCTTCCAGTTTCTCTCAACTCCCTCTCCTCTCCATCTCCCTATGTCCTCCGTGTTATTTGCTATGCTCCACAAATTAGTGAGACCATATGATACATGACTCTCTCTCTGCTTGACTTATTTCGCTCAGCATAATTCCTTCCAGTCCCGTCCATGTTGCTACAAAAGTTGGGTATTCATCCTTTCTGATGGAGGCATAATACTCCATTGCGTATATGTACCACATCTTCCTTATCCATTCATCCGTTGAAGGGCATCTTGGTTCTTTCCACAGTTTGGTGAGCATAGCCATTGCTACAATAAACATTGGGGTACAGATGGCCCTTCTTTTCACTACATCTGTATCTTTGGGGTAAATACCCAGCAGTGCAATTGCAGGGTCATAGGGAAGCTCTATTCTTAATTTCTTGAGGAATCTCCACACTGTTCTCCAAAGTGGCTGCACCAACTTGCATTCCCACCAACAGTGTAAGAGGGTTCCCCTTTCTCCACATCCTCTCCAACAATCGTTGTTTCCTGTCTTGCTAATTTTGGCCATTCTAACTGGTGTCAGGTGGTATCTCAATGTGGTTTTCATTTGAATCTCCCTGATGGCTAGTGATGATGAACATTTTTTCATGTGTCTGATAGCCATTTGTATGTCTTCGTTGGAGAAGTGTCTGTTCATATCTTCTGCCCATTTTTGGATATGATTATCTGTTTTGTGTGTGTTGAGTTTGAGAAGTTCTTTCTAGATCCTGGATATCAACCTTTTGTCTGTACTGTCATTTGCAAATATCTTCTCCCATTCCGTGGGTTGCGTTTTTGTTTGGTGGACTGTTTCCTTTGCTGTGCAGAAGCTTTTGATCTTGATGAAGTGCCAAAAGTTCATTTTCGCTTTTGTTTCCTTGGCCTTTGGAGACATATCTTGAAAGAAGTTGCTGTGGCTGCTATCGAAGAGGTTACTGCCTATGTTCTCCTCTAGGATTCTGATGGATTCCTGTCTCATGATGAGGTCTTTTATCCATTTCGAGTGTAAGAGAATGGTTGAGTTTCATTATTCTACATATAGCTGTCCAGTTTTCCCAGCACCATTGATTGAAGAGACTGTCTTTTTTTCCATTGAATATTTTTTCCTGTTTTGTCGAAGATTATTTCACCGTGGAGTTGAGGGTCCATATCTGGGCTCTCCACTCTGTTCCACTGGTCTATGTGTCTGTTTTTATGCCAGGACCACGCTGTCTTGGTGATCGCAGCTTTGTAGTAAAGCTTGAAATCGGGTAACGTGATGCCGCCAGTTTTGTTTTTGTTTTTCAACATTTCCTTAGCAATTCGGGGTCTCTTCTGATTCCATACAAATTTTAGGATTATTGGCTCCAGCTCTTTGAAAAATACCTGTGGAATTTTGATCGGAATGGCATTAAAAGCATAGATTGCTCTAGGCAGTATAAACATTTTAACAATGTTTATTCTTCCAATCTAAGAGCATGGAATTGTCTTCCATCTTTTTGGGTCTTCTTCAGTTTCTTTCATGAGTGTTCTGTAGTTCCTCGAGTACAGGTCCTTTACCTCTTTGGTTAGGTTTATTCCCAGGTATCTTATGGTTCTTGGTGCTCTAGTAAATGGAATCGATTCTCTAATTTCCCTTTCTGTATTTTCATTGTTAGTGTATAAGAAAGCCACTGATTTCTGTACATTGACTTTGTATCCTGCCACGTTACTGAATTGCTGTATGAGTCTAGTAGTTTGGGGGTGGAGTCTTTGGGGTTTTCCATATAAAAAATCATGTCATCTGCGAAGAGAGAGAGTTTGACTTCTTCCTTGCCAATTTGGATACCTTTTATTTCTCTTTGTTGTCTGATTGCCGTTGCTAGGACTTCTAATATTATGTTGAACAAGAGTGGTGAGAGTGGGCATCCAAGCCCATTAGAATAACGTCAGACCTTTTCACAGAGACCTGGCAAGCCAGGAAGGGCTGGCAAAATATATTCAGAGTACTAAATGAGAAGAACATGCAACCAAGAATACTCTATCCGGCAAGACTGACATTTAAAATGGATGGAGAGATAAAGAGTTTCCAAGACCGGCAAGGCTTAAAAGACTATGCAACCACCAAGCCCACACTGCAGGAAATATTAAGGGGGGTCCTATAAAAGAGAAAAAATCCCAAGGATATCATTGAACAGAAATATAGAAACAATCTACAGACAGAAAGACTTCAAAGGCAACATGACATGAATCAAAACCTATCTCTCAATAATCACTCTCAATGTGAATGGCCTAAATGCGCCCATAAAACGACACAGGGTTGCAGATTGGATAAAACGACAGGACCCATCCATATGTTGTCTACAAGAGACCCATTTTGAACCTAAGGATACACCCAGACTGAAAGTGAACGGATGGAGAAGCATCTTTCATGCCAATGGGCCTCAAAAGAAGGCCGGGGTAGCGATTCTCATATCAGATAAATTAGATTTTAAACTAAAGACTGTAGTCAGAGATACAGAAGGACACTCCATAATTCTTAAAGGGACTATCCGCCAAGATGATCTAACCATTGTGAATATCTATGCCCCCAATATGGGAGAACCCAATTCCATAACAAAACTATTAATCAAGATAAAAAGTCATATTGATATGAATACAATAATAGTAGGAGATCTTCATACGCCTCTCTCAGAAATAGACAGATCATCGAAGCAGAAAATTAAAAAAGAAATAAGAGCATTGAATGAAACATTGGACCAGATGGACCTCATAGACATATACAGAACATTCCACCCTAAAACAACAGAATACTCGTTCTTCTCAAGTGCACATGGAACCTTCTCCAGAATAGACCACATACTGCGTCACAAGGATTGAGGATGCCTGATACTCATGCTGGGAATCTGCCTGCCACGCAGGGCACCGCTGTGCTGTTTGGAGCTGCGCTGAACCCTCAGAGCTGGAGAAACTTCCATGCACCCCTGAAGTCACCCCCAGGTTATGCGAACGTCTGGACACACACCTAGAGGCTAAGGCCCCGTCTGACACCTGACCTCAACTCAGCGCACCAGGGCACCTGCCTCAGCACTGGCATATCAGGTCTACCATGGCCCTAGGCCTTAACCCTATCCCTAATTTCGGTTTTCAGGTATCATCCCCAAGAGTCCTGATCCCAAGACCCCAAGATTAAAGAATCCTGAGTGACACCCCAGGACTCTGTCCACCATGCAGGAGGAAACCATGCTGTTTGGAGCTGTGTCAAATCCTCAGAGCGGGAGAAACCTGCATGGTTCACCTGAGGCTATCCCCCACCCTCTGCGCACTATTGGGCCACAAATGCGGAGGCTGGCACTCAGCCTGCCTACCACCCAGGAGGAAACCGTGCCATTTGAAACTGAGTAGAACACTCAGAGTGGGAGAAACTGCATGCCTCCCTGAGCACAACCCCCTCCTTCAGCGGTCCCCTGGCCACAAACCTGGACCCTCTCATGCCACCGGACCTCTGCCCTCAATTCATCCCCCTGGGATCCCTTCTCAGTGCCAGCAAATTGGGCCTGCCATGCCCCTGACCCTAACTTTAACCCTAGGTTGCATTTTCAGTCTTCATCCCCAGAGGCTGGTCCCCCAATTCCTCCATATTTGGACCCCTGAGCCACAACCCAGTACTCTGTCTGCCACCCAGGAGGAAACCGTTTTGTTTGGAGCTGCACAGAACCATCGGAACGGGAGAAATCTTCATGCTCCCTGAAGCCACCTCCACCTTCGGCCACCCCCCCAGGCACAAACCCAGGTCGTAATGCACCACCTGACCATGGCCCCCAACTCAGTACCCCAGACATCTAGCCTCAGCACCAGCAGATCAGGCCAGCCATGCCCCTGTGCTCTTTTCCAAGCCCTAGGTTGTGTTTTCAGTCTTCTGTCCTCTGATGATTGACACCAAAGCTCCGCTGATGGGTTACACCTGAACTATACCAGAATATTTCTTGGCCCCCTGAGGCTATCCCACTTTCAGCACCCCCCGTTCACACTTGGATCTTAACACTCACACTGACCCACGTCCTCAACTCTGCTCCCCAGGTCACTCCTCTCAGGGTGGCATATTGAGACTGACATGACCCTCAGCCCTAACCAAAACTTAGTACATTTTCTGTCTTGTGTCCCAAGAATACAGGTACCAAAGCCCCACATATGTGGGGCCCCTGAGAAATGCCAGAGGACTCTGTCTTCAACCCAGCAGGAAACAGTAGAATTGGAACTCTGCCAAGGACTGAGAGCAGGAGAAATCTGCCTTTCCCCCCATGGCCACCAACCCGGAGCCTGACTCAGACTGACCCATGTTCTCTACTCAGTCCCCGTGAGAGCTCTGCACAGCACCAGCAAATCAGGCCTGTTATGTTGCTGGGACCTAGCCCTAACCCCAGGTTGGGGTTTCATGCTCTGACCCCAGAGGACTGGTGCCCAAGACCCACGGATGGGGACCCCTGAGCAATATTTGAGATCTCTGCCTGCCACCCAGAAGGAAACCATACCATTTGGAACTCTGCAAAGGATTCTGAGCAGGAGAAATCTGCCATGCACCACTGAGTTCACCCAGAGTCAGCAGCTGGACACAAACCTGAACCTGACACTTACTCTATCCATCCCTCTGTACTCAGACCTCTGGATAGCTTGCCACACCACCATCAGATTGGGCCTGCCGTGCTCCTAACCCCTAACTGAAGCTTAGTTTGTGTTCTGAGCATTCAATTCCTAGGGGCCTGGCTCCCTACCCCATGGACTGGGGTCACCTTAGCCATACCACAGGACTCATCCTAACACACAGGATGAAAGCGTGCCATGTAGACCTCTAGAAAGTATTCAAAGCAGGATAAAATGCCTGCCCATCTGAGCCTATACCAGCAAACCCCCAATGTCAGTGGCCTCGAGGTCACAAACCCTGTGCCTGACCAGAACCAGAACACTCATCCTTAATTCCAGCCTCTAGGAACCACACACACTGTCAGCTGTTTGGGCCTGCAATGTCCTTTGGCCCTAACTCTATCCCTAGCTTGGGTTCTCATGTCTCTGTCCCTTAAGGGTGGGCTCCAAAGCCCTAGGATTTGGGGATGCCTGAGCAATACCACAGGACTCAGCCTCACACCCAGATGGAAATGTTTCCATAATGGACTCCAGTAAGTATATAGGTCAGTATAGATATGAAGGCCCATCTGTGTCCATCCCAGTGAATTCCCACATTCAAGGGCTCATGGACTGAAACCCTGAGCCGGACACTCACCCTGACCCATGTCCTCAACTCAGCCCTCCAGGACGCTCACCACACGGTTGGCAATTCAGACCTTCCATTTTCCTAGGTCCTAACCCTAACCCTATTTGGAGTTCTGAGAGGTCCATCTGTAGAGGCCTGGATCCCAAGCCCCGGGTATTGGGAACACTTTAGCAAAACCAGAGGATCAGCCCGCCACACAAAAGGAAACTCCTTTTTTTACTCCAGACTGGATTCAGAGCATGAGACATTTGAATGCAAACCTGAGACAATGTCAATGAACCTACACTTCCATCCACCCTCTGAAGACAATCCCTGAGCTTGATACACACCCTAAATCTCCATTGTATCTCAGACCTTGTGAAAATCTCCACAGTTCTGGCTGATTGTATCTTCTAGGCTTCTGGGCCTTAATCCAACAGAAGGTCTAGACATGGGCGAAAATATGAACAGATATTTCTCCAATGATGACACGCATGTGACCCACAGATATATACATAAATGTTCTATATCACATGGCTTCTGGGAAATGCAAATCTAAACCACATTGAGGTGTCCTATCACACCAGGCAGAATGTCTAAAGTTAACAGGACATGAAACCACAAATATTGGTGAGGATGCAGAGAATGGAGAACCCTCCTACACTCCTGGTTGGAATGCAGACTGTTATATCCACTCTGGAAAATAGTATGGGGTTTCCTCAAGAAGTTAAAATAAAGTTACCCTAAAACACAGCACTTGCACTACAGGGCTTTTACCACAAAAATAGAGATGTAGGGGAAAGAACTGGCACCTGCACCCCAGTGTTCATTGCAACAATATCCACTCTAGATAAACTATGGAAAGAACCCAGATATCTATGGACAGAGGAATGGATAAAGAAGATGTGGTTCATATATTCAATGGAATATTCCTCAGCCATCAGAAAGGATGAATACTTACCATCACATCAACCTGGATGGGTCTGGAAGATATTATGCTGAGTAAAATATGTCAATGAAAGAAACACAATTATGATAGGGTTTCACTCATATGTGAAATATCAGAAACAGGGCAGAGAACCATAGGCAAAGGAAGGGGAAACAGAATGGGAAGTCATCAGAGATGGGGAAAAAACCATGATAGACTCTTAACTATAGCAACCAACTGAGGGTTGCTGGATGGGGGGTGGGGGGGGTAACTGGGGTGATGGGCATTAAGGAGGGCACGTGATGCAATACACATCTGATATATTATTTAACACTACATCTGAAAATAATGATGTATGATAAGTTGGCTCATTGAATTCAAATAAAAAATGAGAGAACTCAAATAAACTACCCTAACAATTTGTATGGAATCACAAAAGATACTGAACAACCAGCACAATGTTATGAAGAAAAAGAAAGCTGGAGGCATCACAATTCCATATTTCATATTATACTACAAAGCTGCATTCATCCTCACAGTATGGGACTGGCAAAAAAAAAAAAAAAATACACACAGTGACCAAGGAAATGGAATAGAAGCTCAGACATCAACCCACAATCACGTGCCCAATTAATCTTCTGCAAAACAGGCAAAACTATTAAAAGGGAAGAGGACAGTCTCTACAACAAATGGTGTTGGGAAAACTGAACAGCTATGCACAAAACAATGAAATTAGACTGCTTTCTTACACCATATGGACAAATAAACTCAAAACAGTTTCAAGACCTCAATGTGAGACCTTAAATCATAAAAATCCTACAAGAGGGCACAGACAGTAACTTCTCTGACATGAACCATACATTTAATAGACACGCCTCCTAAGGCAAAGGAAACAAAAGCAAAAATAAACTACTAGAGTTCCATCAATATAAAAACTTACCGCACAGCAGAACAACAATGAAAATGTAATAAATAGAATACAACGTACTTAATAGGAGAAGATGTTTGCAAATATCATGTGCAATAAAGGGGTAGTGTCCAAAATATGTAGAACTGATACAACGCAACAACCAAAAAACAAAAAATCCAATTAAAAAATAGACAGAAGACATGAACAGACATTGCTCCAAAGAAGACATACAGATGGACAACAGTCACGTAAGAAGATGTTCACATCAGCCATCAACAGGAAAATCCAAATGAAAAGGTCCATGAGATATTACCTCATACTATCAGAATGGCTAACAGCACCAGCACAAGAAAACAAATGTTGGGAGGATGTGGGTAAAAGGGAACCCTCTTGCACTGTGGTGGGAATGCTAGCTGCTGCAGTCCCTGTGGAAAACAGTATCACTGTTCCTCAAAACGTTAAATATTAGAACTACCTTATAATCCAGCAATCACACTACCGGGTGATTACCCGACGAATATGAGAACAGTAACTCAAAAGGATACATGTGCCCCTATGTTTCTTGCAACATTAATTACAATATTACAATATGGAAACAATCCAAGTATTTCTTGAAAACTTGATAAATGAGATAATAAATGTACACACACACACACACACACACACATACACACACAGTGGGAAATTACTCAGCCATAAAAAATGAAATCTTGCCATTTGCAGACACATGGATGGAGCTAGAGAATACTATCCTAAGTGAAATCAGTCAGTCAGAGAAAGACAAAGGCCTTTGGATGTCACTCTTCCATGGAATTTAGGAAACAAACATACATAAATAAAGGAGAAAGAAGATACAAAACAAAAACCGACTCAGTGGTTACCAGAGTGGAAGTGGATGGAGGGATGAGTGATATAGATGACGGGGTCTAAGAGTACAATTTTCTTTTTTTTTTTTATTTGTTTATTTTCAGCATAACAGTGTTCACTGTTTTTGCACCACACCCAGTGCTCCATGCAGTACACGCCCTCCCTATTACCCACCACCTGGTTCCTCAACCTCCCAACCCCCTGCCTTCCAAAACACTCAGGTTGTTTTTCAGAGTCCATAGTCTCTCATGGTTCATCTCCCCTTCGAGTTTCCCTCAACTCCCTCTCCTCTCCATCTCCCCATGTCCTCCGTGTTCTTTGTTATGCTCCACAAATAAGGGAGACCATATGATATTTGACTCTCTCTGCTTGACTTATTTCACTCAGCATAATCTCTTCGAGTCCCGTCCATGTTGCTACAAAAGTTGGGTATTCATCCTTTCTGGTGGAGGCATAATACTCCATTGTGTATATGAACCACATCTTCCTTATCCATTCATCCGTTGAAGGGCATCTTGGTTCTTTCCACAGTTTGGCGACCATGGCCATTGCTGCAAAAAACATTGGGGTACAGATGGCTCTTCTTTTCACTCCATCTGTATCTTTGGGGTAAATACCCATCAGTGTAATTGCAGGGTCATAGGGAAGCTCTATTTTTAATTTCTTGAGTCATCTGCACACTGTTCTCCAAAGTGGCTGCACTAAATTGGAGTCTGACCAACAGTGTAACAGGGTTCCCCTTTTCAACATCCATCCAACACATGTTATTTCCTGTCTTCCTAATTTTGGACATTCTATCTGGTGTCACGTGGTATCTCAATGTAGTTTAAATTAGAATCTCCCTGATGGCAAGGCAGACGCCTCCCTCTCCACAGATTCTGGGGGTCCCTCCTTGGCGGTGGCAGCTGGGGCCGGGCCTGCCACGAAATCCGGGCCCGGACCCAGGCCTGCTTGTTCAGACTTCCACTGCCAGGGGCCTGTACCTCGGGGCATCACCCGGGATCCTGAGTCCCGTGCCACAAGTCCACCACCGTCCCAGCGCCAACGGTGCCTTTCTCGGCTGCGTCCCAGCCGAGGAATGAGAGATCAAAGCGATCCCCACAGAGGCAAGACCCCACAACGGGCGCCCTGGCGACCCGCCACGGCGAAGGCGGACGCCCGGCCACAGCCCCTCCATCAACTCTGCTTGGGGAAAACGCCATGGCGCCGTGGCTGCCGACCGCGCCCCATCGTCACGGCTCATTTTCCGGGTGGCCGCAACATACCCCGAGCAAGAAAGGGACCTGGGCCACGCAGAACAAGGCGGTCCCCAGGGTGGCCCAACGCCGGCCCATTCTCACGAGCGTTCTGCCCAAATCGATCCCGATTTGGGCAGAACGCTCGTGAGAATTGGCCGGACAAGGCCTGGCGAACACACTTCGGGCACCACGGGGCCGCAGGGCCGGCACCACGGGGCCGCAGGGCCGCCCCCCCGGGGCCGTGTCCGGGATCGCGTGTCTTCGCTTTCCGGCACCGCCAGGAGGAGCTCCGGGAGGCGGGCCCCGGGGAGGCCGACGCCTCCCGCTCCTCAGCCTCCGGGGGTCCCCTCCATGGCGCAGGCAGCTGGGGCCGGGCCAGCCCCGAAAGCCGGGCCCGGGCCGGACCTGCTTGCTCAGGCTTCCGTTGCCAGGGGCCTGAGCCTGGGGGCCTCCCCATGCGGAACCCTGAGTCCCCCACCACGAGTCCCCCGACCGTCCCGGCGACAACGGCACCTTTCGCGGCTTCGTCCTAGCCGCGGAGTGAGAGACCAGTCCGTTTCCACACAGAGGCCAGCCCCCTCCAGGGGCGCCCCGGCCGCCCGCCACGGCGGAGGCGGATGCCCGGCCATGGCGCCTCCATGCACTCTGCTCGGGGAAAACTCCCCGGCGCCGCGGCTGCCGGCTGCGCCCCATCGTCGCGGCTCGTTTTCCAGGTGGCCGCAACATGCCCCGAGCGAGAAAGGGCCCTGCTCCACGCGGAACTGGGCGCTGACCAGGGCTGCCCAACGCCGGCCAATTCTCACGAGCGTTCTCCCAAATCGATCCCAATTTGGGAAGAACGCTCGTGAGAATTGGCCGGAAAACGCCCGGCGAACACACTTCGGGCACCACAGGGCTGCAGGGCGGCCCCCCCGGGGCCCTGTCCGGGAAGCGTGTCGTCGCGTTCCGGCACCGCCGGGAGGAGCTCCGGGAGGCGTGCCCCGGGGTGGCCGTCGCGTCCTGCTCCTCAGCCTCCGGGGGTCCCTTCCCTGGCGCCGGCAGCTGGGGCTGGGCCAGCCCCGAAAGCCGGGCCGGGCCCGGGCCTGCCTGCACAGCCTTCCGTTGCCAGGGGCCTGAGCCTGGGGGCCTCCCAATGGGGAACACTGAGTCCGGCGCGACGAGTCCCCCGACCGTCCCGGCGACATCGGCACCTTTCGCGGCTTCGTCTAGCCGCGGAGTGAGAGACCAGTCCGTTTCCCCACAGAGGCCAGCCCCCTCCAGGGGCGCCCCGGCCGCCCGCCACGGCGGAGGCGGACGCCCGGCCACGGCGCCTCCATCCACTCTGCTCGGGGAAAACTCCCCGGCGCCGCGGCTGCCGGCCGCGCCCCATCGTCGCGGCTCGTTTTCCGGGTGGCCGCGACATGCCCCGAGCGAGAAAGGGCCCTGCTCCACGCGGAACTGGGCGCTGACCAGGGCTGCCCAACGCCGGCCAATTCTCACGAGCGTTCTGCCCAAATCGATCCCGATTTGGGCAGAACGCTCGTGAGAATTGGCCGGAAAAGGCCCGGCGAACACACTTCGGGCACCACAGGGCCGCAGGGCGGCCCCCCCCCCGGGGCCCTGTCCGGGATCGCGTGTCGTCGCGTTCCGGCACCGCCAGGAGGAGCTACGGGAGGCGTGCCGCAGGGCGGCCGACGCCTCCCGCTCCTCAGCCTCCGGGGGTCCCCTCCCTGGCGCCGGCAGCTGGGGCCGGGCCAGCCCCGAAAGCCGGGCACGGGCCCGGGCCTGCTTGCTCAGCCTTCCGTTGCCAGGGGCCTGAGCCTGGGGGCCTCCCCATGGGGAACCCTGAGTCCCGCGCCACGAGTCCCCCGACCGTCCCGGCCACAACGGCACCATTCGCGGCTTCGTCCTAGCCGCGGAGTGAGAGACCAGTCCGTTTCCCCACAGAGGCCAGCCCCCTCCAGGGGCGCCCCGGCCGCCCGCCACGGCGGAGGCCGACGCCCGGCCACGGCGCCTCCATCCACTCTGCTCGGGGAAAACTCCCCGGCGCCGCGGCTGCCGGCAGCGCCCCATCGTCGCGGCTCGTTTTCCGGGTGGCCGCGACATGTCCCGAGCGAGAAAGGGCCCTGCTCCACGCGGAACTGGGCGCGGACCAGGGCTGCCCAACGCCGGCCAATTCTCACGAGCGTTCTGCCCAAATCGATCCCGATTTGGGCAGAACGCTCGTGAGAATTGGCCGGAAAAGGCCCGGCGAACACACTTCGGGCACCACAGGGCCGCAGGGCGGCCCCCCCCGGGGCACTGACCGGGATAGCGTGTCGTCGCGTTCCGGCACCGCCAGGAGGTGCTCCGGGAGGTGTGCCACGGGGCGGCCGACGCCTCCCGCTCCTCAGCCTCCGGGGGTCCCCTCCCTGGCGCTGGCAGGTGGGGCCGGGCCAGCCCCGAAAGCCGGGCCCGGCCCCGGGCCTGCTTGCTCAGCCTTCCGTTGCCAGGGGCCTGAGCCTGGGGGCCTCCCCATGGGGAACCCTGAGTCCCGCGCCACGAGTCCCCCGACCGTCCCGGCGACAACGGCACCTTTCGCGGCTTCGTCCTAGCCGCGGAGTGAGAGACCAGTCCGTTTCCCCACAGAGGCCAGCCCCCTCCAGGGGCGCCCCGGCCGCCCGCCACGGCGGAGGCGGACGCCCGGCCACGGCGCCTCCATCCACTCTGCTCGGGGAAAACTCCCCGGCGCCGCGGCTGCCGGCCGCGCCCCATCGTCGCGGCTCGTTTTCCGGGTGGCCGCGACAGGCCCCAAGCGAGAAAGGGCCCTGCTCCACGCGGAACTGGGCGCTGACCAGGGCTGCCCAACGCCGGCCAATTCTCACGAGCGTTCTGCCCAAATCGATCCCGATTTGGGAAGAACGCTCGTGAGAATTGGCCGGAAAACGCCCGGCGAACACACTTCGGGCACCACAGGGCCGCAGGGCGGCCCCCCCCGGGGCCCTGTCCAGGATCGCGTGTCGTCGCGTTCCGGCACCGCCAGGAGGAGCTCCGGGAGGCGTGCCGCGGGGCGGCCGACGCCTCCCGCTCCTCAGCCTCCGGGGGACCCCTCCCTGGCGCTGGCAGCTGGGGCCGGGCCAGCCCCGAAAGCCGGGCCCGACCCCGGGCCTGCTTGCTCAGCCTTCCGTTGCCAGGGGCCTGAGCCTGGGGGCCTCCCCATGGGGAACCCTGAGTCCCGCGCCACGAGTCCCCCGATCGTCCCGGCGACAACGGCACCTTTCGCGGCTTCGTCCTAGCCGCGGAGTGAGAGACCAGTCCGTTTCCCCACAGAGGCCAGCCCCCTCCAGGGGCGCCCCGGCCGCCTGCCACGGCGGAGGCGGGCGCCCGGCCACGGCGCCTCCATCCACTCTGCTCGGGGAGAACTCCCCGGCGCCGCGGCTGCCGGCCGCGCCCCATCGTCGCGGCTCGTTTTCCGGGTGGCCGCGACATGCCCCGAGCGAGAAAGGGCCCTGCTCCACGCGGAACTGGGTGCTGACCAGGGCTGCCCAACGCCGGCCAATTCTCACGAGCGTTCTGCCCAAATCGATCCCGATTTGGGCAGAACGCTCGTGAGAATTGGCCGGAAAACGCCCGGCGAACACACTTCGGGCACCACAGGGCCGCAGGGCGGCCCCCCCCCGGGGCCCTGTCCGGGATCGCGTGTCGTCGCGTTCCAGCACCGCCAGGAGGAGCTCCGGGAGGCGTGCTGCGGGGCGGCCGACGCCTCCCGCTCCTCAGCCTCCGGGGGTCCCCTCCCTGGCGCCGGCAGCTGGGGCCGTGCCAGCCCCGAAAGCCGGGCCCGGGCCCGGGCCTGCTTGCTCAGCCTTCCGTTGCCAGGGGCCTGAGCCTGGGGGCCTCCCCATGGGGAACCCTGAGTCCCGTGCCACGAGTCCCCCGACCGTCCCGGCGACAACGGCACCTTTCGCGGCTTCGTCCTAGCCGCGGAGTGAGAGACCAGTCCGTTTCCCCACAGAGGCCAGCCCCCTCCAGGGGCGCCCCGGCCGCCCGCCACGGCGGAGGCGGACGCCCGGCCACGGCGCCTCCATCCACTCTGCTCGGGGAAATCTCCCCGGCGCCGCGGCTGCCGGCCGCGCCCCATCGTCGCGGCTCGTTTTCCGAGTGGCCGCGACATGCCCCGAGCGAGAAAGGGCCCTGCTCCACGCGGAACTGGGCGCTGACCAGGGCTGCCCAACGCCGGCCAATTCTCACGAGCGCTCGTGAGAATTGGCCGGAAAAGGCCCGGCGAACACACTTCGGGCACCACAGGGCCGCAGGGCGGCCCCCCCCCGGGGCCCTGTCCGGGATCGCGTGTCGTCGCGTTCCGGCACCGCCAGGAGGAGCTACGGGAGGCGTGCCGCAGGGCGGCTGACGCCTCCCGCTCCTCAGCCTCCGGGGGTCCCCTCCCTGGCGCCGGCAGCTGGGGCCGGGCCAGCCCCGAAAGCCGGGCCCGGGCCCGGGCCTGCTTGCTCAGCCTTCCGTTGCCAGTGGCCTGAGCCTGGGGGCCTCCGCATGGGGAACCCTGAGTCCCGCGCCACGAGTCCCCCCGACCGTCCCGGCGACAATGGCACCTTTCGCGGCTTCGTCACAGCCGTGGAGTGAGAGATCACTCCGTTCCACCACAGAGGCCAGCCCCCTCCACGGGCGCCCCGGCCGCCCGCCACGGCGGAGGCGGACGCCCGGCCACGGCGCCTCCATCCACTCTGCTCGCGGAAACTCCCCGGAGCCGGGGCCGCTGACCGCGCCCCATCGTCGCGGCTCGTTTTCCGGGTGGCCGCGCCATGCCCCGAGCGAGAAAGGGCCCTGCTCCAAGCGGCACTGGGCGCTGACCAGGCTGCCCAACGCCGGCCAATTCTCACGAGCGTTCTGCCCAAATCGATCCCGATTTGGGCAGAACGCTCGTGAGAATTGGCCGGAAAACGCCCGGCGAACACACTTCGGGCACCACAGGGCCGCAGGGCCGCCCCCCCCGGGGCGCTGTCCGGGATCGCGTGTCGTCGCGTTCCGGCACCGCCAGGAGGAGCTCCGGGAGGCGTGCCGCGGGGAGGAGGACGCCTCCCGCTCCTCAGCCTCCAGGGGTCCCCTTCCTGGCGCCGGCAGCTGGGGCCGGGCCAGCCTCGAAAGCCGGTCCCGGGCCCGCGCCTGCTTGCTCAGCCTTCCGTTGCCAGGGGCCTGAGCCTGGGGCCTCCCCATGGGGAACCCTGAGTCCCGCGCCACGAGTCCCCCGACCGTCCCGGCGACAACGGCACCTTTCGCGGCTTCGTCCTAGCCGCGGACTGAGAGACCAGTCCGTTTCCCCACAGAGGCCAGCCCCCTCCAGGGGCGCCCGGGCCGCCCGCCACGGCGGAGGCGGACGCCTGACCACGGCGCCTCCATCCACTCTGCTCGGGGAAAACTCCCCGGCGCCGCGGCTGCCGGCCGCGCCCCATCGTCGCGGCTCGTTTTCCGGGTGGCCGCGACATGCCCCGAGCGAGAAAGGGCCCTGCTCCACGCGGAACTGGACGCTGACCAGGGCTGCCCAACGCCGGCCAATTCTCACGGGCAGAACGCTCGTGAGAATTGGCCGGAAAACGCCCGGCGAACACACTTCGGGCACCACAGGGCCGCAGGGCGGCCCCCCCCCCGGGGCGCTGTCCGGGATCGCGTGTCGTCGCGTTCCGGCACCGCCAGGAGGAGCTCCGGGAGGCGTGCGGCGGGGCGGCCGACGCCTCCCGCTCCTCAGCCTCCGGGGGTCCCCTCCCTGGCGCCGGCAGCTGGGGCCGGGCCAGCCCCGAAAGCCGGGCACGGGCCCGGGCCTGCTTGCTCAGCCTTCCGTTGCCAGGGGCCTGAGCCTGGGGGCCTCCCCATGGGGAACCCTGAGTCCCGTGCCACGAGTCCCCCGACCGTCCCGGCGACAACGGCACCTTTCGCGGCTTCGTCCTAGTCGCGGAGTGAGAGACCAGTCCGTTTCCCCACAGAGGCCAGCCCCCTCCAGGGGCGCCCCGGCCGCCCGCCACGGCGGAGGCGGACGCCCGGCCACGGCGCCTCCATCCACTCTGCTCGGGGAAATCTCCCCGGCGCCGCGGCTGCCGGCCGCGCCCCATCGTCGCGGCTCGCTTTCCGGGTGGCCGCGACATGCCCCGAGCGAGAAAGGGCCCTGCTCCACGCGGAACTGGGCGCTGACCAGGGCTGCCCAACGCCGGCCAATTCTCACGAGCGTTCTGCCCAAATCGATCCCGATTTGGGCAGAACGCTCGTGAGAATTGGCCGGAAAACGCCCGGCGAACACACTTCGGGCACCACAGGGCCGCAGGGCGGCCCCCCCCGGGGCCCTGTCCGGGATCGCGTGTCGTCGCGTTCCGGCACCGCCAGGAGGAGCTCCGGGAGGCGTGCCGCGGGGCGGCCGACGCCTCCCGCTCCTCAGCCTCCGGGGGTCCCCTCCCTGGCGCCGGCAGCGGGGGCCGGGCCAGCCCCGAAAGCCGGGCCTGGGCCCGGGCCTGCTTTCTCAGCCTTCCGTTGCCAGGGGCCTGAGCCTGGGGGCCTCCCCATGGGGAACCCTGAGTCCCGCGCCACGAGTCCCCCGACCGTCCCGGCGACAACGGCACCTTTCGCGGCTTCGTCCTAGCCGCGGAGTGAGAGACCAGTCCGTTTCCCCACAGAGGCCAGCCCCCTCCAGGGGCGCCCCGGCCGCCTGCCACGGCGGAGGCGGGCGCCCGGCCACGGCGCCTCCATCCACTCTGCTCGGGGAAAACTCCCCGGCGCCGCGGCTGCCGGGCGCGCCCCATCGTCGCGGCTCGTTTTCCGGGTGGCCGCGACATGCCCCGAGCGAGAAAGGGCCCTGCTCCACGCGGAACTGGGCGCTGACCAGGGCTGCCCAACGCCGGCCAATTCTAACGAGCGTTCTGCCCAAATCGATCCCGATTTGGGCAGAACGCTCGTGAGAATTGGCCGGAAAACGCCCGGCGAACACACTTCGGGAACCACAGGGCCGCAGGGCGGCCCGCCCCGGGGCCCTGTCCGGGATCGCGTGTCGTCGCGTTCCGGCACCGCCAGGAGGAGCTCCGGGAGGCGTGCCGCGGGGCGGCCGACGCCTCCCGCTCCTCAGCCTCCGGGGGTCCCCTCCGTGGCGCCGGCAGCTGGGGCCGGGCCAGCCCCGAAAGCCGGGCCCGGGCCCGGGCCTATTTGCTCAGCCTTCCGTTGCCAGGGGCATGAGCCTGGGGGCCTCCCCATGGGGAACCCTGAGTCCCGCGCCACGAGTCCCCCGACCGTCCCGGCGACAACGGCACCTTTCGCGGCTTCGTCCTAGCCGCGGAGTGAGAGACCAGTCCGTTTCCCCACAGAGGCCAGCCCCCTCCAGGGGCGCCCCGGCAGCCCGCCACGGCGGAGGCGGACGCCCGGCCACGGCGCCTCCATCCACTCTGCTCGGGGAAAACTCCCCTGCGCCGCGGCTGCCGGCCGCGCCCCATCGTCGCAGCTCGTTTTCCGGGTGGCCGCGACATGCCCCGAGCGAGAAAGGGCCCTGCTACACGCGGAACGGGGCGCTGACCAGGGCTGCCCAACGCCGGCCAATTCTCACGAGCGCTCGTGAGAATTGGCCGGAAAAGGCCCGGCGAACACACTTCGGGCACCACAGGGCCGCAGGGCGGCCCCCCCCAGGGCCCTGTCCGGGATCGCGTGTCGTCGCGTTCCGGCACCGCCAGGAGGAGCTCCGGGAGGCGTGCCACAGGGCGGCTGACGCCTCCCGCTCCTCAGCCTCCGGGGGTCCCCTCCCTGGCGCCGGCAGCTGGGGCCGGGCCAGCCCCGAAAGCCGGGCCCGGGCCCGGGCCTGCTTGCTCAGCCTTCCGTTGCCAGGGGCCTGAGCCTTGGGGCCTCCCCATGGGGAAACCTGAGTCCCGCGCCACGAGTCCCCCGACCGTCCCGGCCACAACGGCACCTTTCGCGGCTTCGTCCTAGCCGCGGAGTGAGAGACCAGTCCGTTTCCCCACAGAGGCCAGCCCCCTCCAGGGGCGCCCCGGCCGCCCGCCACGGCGGAGGCGGACGCCCGGCCACGGCGCCTCCATCCACTCTGCTCGGGGAAAACTCCCCGGCGCCGCGGCTGCCGGCCGCGCCCCATCGTCGCGGCTTGTTTTCCGGGTGGCCGCGACATGTCCCGAGCGAGAAAGGGCCCTGCTCCACGCGGAACTGGGCGCTGACCAGGGCTGCCCAACGCCGGCCAATTCTCACGAGCGTTCTGCCCAAATCGATCCCGATTTGGGAAGAACGCTCGTGAGAATTGGCCGGAAAACGCCCGGCGAACACACTTCGGGCACCACAGGGCCGCAGGGCGGCCCCCCCCCCCGGGGCGCTGTCCGGGATCGCGTGTCGTCGCGTTCCGGCACCGCCAGGAGGAGCTCCGGGAGGCGTGCGGCGGGGCGGCCAACGCCTCCCGCTCCTCAACCTCCGGGGGTCCCCTCCCTGGCGCCGGCAGCTGGGGCCGGGCCAGCCCCGAAAGCCGGGCCCGGGCCCGGGCCTGCTTGCTCAGCCTTCCGTTGCCAGGGGCCTGAGCCTGGGGGCCTCCCCATGGGGAACCCTGAGTCCCGTGCCACGAGTCCCCCGACCGTCCCGGCGACAACGGCACCTTTCGCGGCTTGGTCCCAGCTGTGGAGTGAGAGATCACTCCGTTCCCCCACAGAGGCCAGCCCCCTCCACGGGCGCCCCGGCCGCCCGCCACGGCGGAGGCGGACGCCCGGCCACGGCGCCTCCATCCACACTGCTCGGGGAAAACTCTCCGGCGCCGGGGACGCCGGCCGCGCCCCATCGTCGCGGCTCGTTTTCCGGGTGGCCGCGCCATGCCCCGAGCGAGAAAGCGCTCTGCTCCACGCGGCACTGGGCGCTGACCAGGGCGGCCCAACGCCGGCCAATTCTCACGAGCGTTCTGCCCAAATCGATCCCGATTTGGGCAGAACGCTCGTGAGAATTGGCCGGAAAACGCCCGGCGAACACACTTCGGGCACCACAGGGCCGCAGGGCCGCCCCCCCGGGGCCCTGTCCGGGATCGCGTGTCGTCGCGTTCCGGCACCGCCAGTAGGAGCTCCGGGAGGCGGGCCCCGGGGAGGCCGTCGCCTCCCGCTCCTCAGCCTCCGGGGGTCCCCTCCCTGGCGCCGGCCGCTGGGGCCGGGCCAGCCCCGAAAGCTAGGCCCGGGCCCGGGCCTGCTTGCTCAGCCTTCCGTTGCCAGGGGCCTGAGCCTGGGAGCCTCCGCATGGGGAACCCTGAGTCCCGCGCTCGAGTCCCCCCGACCGTCCCGGCGACAACGGCACCTTTCGTGGCTTGGTCCCAGCCGTGGAGTGAGAGATCAATCCGTTCCCCCACAGAGGCCAGCCCCCTCCACGGGCGCCCCGGCCGCCCGCCACGGCGGAGGCGGACGCCCGGCCACGGCGCCTCCATCCACTCTGCTTGGGGAAAACTCCCCGGCGCCGGGACCGCCGGCCGCGCCCCATCGTCGCGGCTCTTTTTCCGGGTGGCCGCGCCATGCCCCGAGCGATAAAGCGCCCTGCTCCACGCGGCACTGGGCGCTGACCAGGGCTGCCCAACGCCGGCCAATTCTCACGAGCGTTCTGCCCAAATCGATCCCGATTTGGGCAGAACGCTCGTGAGAATTGGCCGGAAAACGCCCGGCGAAGACTCTTCGGGCACTAGAGGGCCGCAGGGCCGCCCCCCCGGGGCCCTGTCCGGGATCGCGTGTCGTCGCGTTCCGGCACCGCCAGGAGGAGCTCCGGGAGGCGGGCACCGGGGAGGCCGACGCCTGTCGCTCCTCAGCCTCCGGGGGTCCCCTCCCTGGCGCCAGCCGCTGGGGCCGGGCCAGCCCCGAAAGCTAGGCCCGGGCCCGGGCCTGCTTGCTCAGCCTTCCGGTGCCAGGGGCCTGAGCCTGGGGGCCTCCGCATGGGGAACCCTGAGTCCCGCGCCATGTGTCCCCCCGACCGTCCCGGCGACAACGGCACCTTTCGCGGCTTGGTCCCAGCCGTGGAGTGAGAGATCACTCCGTTCCCCCACAGAGGCCAGCCCCCTCCACGGGCGCCCCGGCCGCCCGCCACGGCGGAGGCGGACGCCGGGCCACGGCGCCTCCATCCACTCTGCTCGGGGAAAACTCCCCGGGGCCGGGGCCGCCGGCCGCGCCCCATCGTCGCGGCTCGTTTTCCGGGTGGCCGCGCCGTGCCCCGAGCGAGAAAGCGCCCTGCTCCACGCGGCACTGGGCGCTGACCAGGGCTGCCCAACGCCGGCCAATTCTCACGAGCGTTCTGCCCAAATCGATCCCGATTTGGGCAGAACGCTCGTGAGAATTGGCCGGAAAACGCCCGGCGAACACACTTCGGGCACTACAGGGCCGCAGTGCGGCCCCCCCCGGGGCCCTGTCCGGGATCGCGTGTCGTCGCGTTCCGGCACCGCCAGGAGGAGCTCCGGGAGGCGTGCCGCGGGGCGGCCGACGCCTCCCGCTTCTCAGCCTCCGGGGGTCCCCTCCCTGGCGCCGGCAGCTGGGGCCGGGCCAGCCCCGAAAGCGGGGCCCGGGCCCGGGCCTGCTTGCTCAGCCTTCCGTTGCCAGGGGCCTGAGCCTGGGGGCCTCCCCATGGGGAACCCTGAGTCCCGTGCCACGAGTCCCCCGACCGTCCCGGCGACAACGGCACCTTTCGCGGCTTCGTCCTAGCCGCGGAGTGAGAGACCAGTCCGTTTCCCCACAGAGGCCAGCCCCCTCCAGGGGCGCCCCGGCCGCCCGCCACGGCGGAGGCGGACGCCCGGCCACGGCGCCTCCATCCACTCTGCTCGGGGAAATCTCCCCGGCGCCGCGGCTGCCGGCCGCGCCCCATCGTCGCGGCTCGCTTTCCGGGTGGCCGCGACATGCCCCGAGCGAAAAAGGGCCCTGCTCCACGCGGAACTGGGCGCTGACCAGGGCTGCCCAACGCCGGCCAATTCTCACGAGCGTTCTGCCCAAATCGATCCCGATTTGGGCAGAACGCTCGTGAGATTTGGCCGGAAAACGCCCGGCGAAGACACTTCGGGCACTAGAGGGCCGCAGGGCCGCCCCCCCGGGGCCCTGTCCGGGATGGCGTGTCGTCGCGTTCCGGCACCGCCAGGAGGAGCTCCGGGAGGCGGGCCCCGGGGAGGCCGACGCCTCCCGCTCCTCAGCCTCCGGGGGTCCCCTCCCTGGCGCCAGCCGCTGGGGCCGGGCCAGCCCCGAAACCCGGGCCCGACCCCGGGCCTGCTTGCTCAGCCTTCCGTTCCCAGTGGCCTGAGCCTGGGGGCCTCCGCATGGGGAACCCTGAGTCCCGCGCCACGAGTCCCCCCGACCGTCCCGGCGACAATGGCACCTTTCGCGGCTTCGTCACAGCCGTGGAGTGAGAGATCACTCCGTTCCCCCACAGAGGCCAGCCCCCTCCACGGGCGCCCCGGCCGCCCGCCACGGCGGAGGCGGACGCCCGGCCACGGCGCCTCCATCCACTCTGCTCGGGGAAACTCCCCGGAGCCGGGGCCGCCGACCGCGCCCCATCGTCGCGGCTCGTTTTCCGGGTGGCCGCGCCATGCCCCGAGCGAGAAAGGGCCCTGCTCCACGCGGCACTGGGCGCTGACCAGGCTGCCCAACGCCGGCCAATTCTCACGAGCGTTCTGCCCAAATCGATCCCGATTTGGGCAGACGCTCGTGAGAATTGGCCAGAAAACGCCCGGCGAACACACTTCGGGCACCACAGGGCCGCAGGGCCGCCCCTCCGGGGCTTTGTGCGGGATCGCGTGTCGTCGCGTTCCGGCACCGCCAGGAGGAGCTCCGGGAGGCGGGCCCCGGGGAGGCCGACGCCTCCCGCTCCTCAGACTCCGGGGGTCCCCTCCCTGGCGCCGGCCGCTGGTGCCGGGCCAGACCCAAAAGCTAGGCCCGGGCCCGGGCCTGCTTGCTCAGCCTTCCGTTGCCAGGGGCCTGAGCCTGGGGGCCTCCGCATGGGGAACCCTGAGTCCCACGCCACGAGTCCCCCCGACCGTCCCGGCGACAACGGCACCTTTCGCGGCTTGGTCCCAGCCGTGGAGTGAGAGATCACTCCGTTCCCCCACAGAGGCCAGCCCCCTCCACGGGCGCCCCGGCCGCCCGCCACGGCGGAGGCGGACGCCCGGCCACGGCGCCTCCATCCACACTGCTCGGGGAAAACTCTCCGGCGCCGGGGACGCCGGCCGCGCCCCATCGTCGCGGCTCGTTTTCCGGGTGGCCGCGCCATGCCCCGAGCGAGAAAGCGCTCTGCTCCACGCGGCACTGGGCGCTGACCAGGGCGGCCCAACGCCGGCCAATTCTCACGAGCGTTCTGCCCAAATCGATCCCGATTTGGGCAGAACGCTCGTGAGAATTGGCCGGAAAACGCCCGGCGAACACACTTCGGGCACCACAGGGCCGCAGGGCCGCCCCCCCGGGGCCCTGTCCGGGATCGCGTGTCGTCGCGTTCCGGCACCGCCAGTAGGAGCTCCGGGAGGCGGGCCCCGGGGAGGCCGTCGCCTCCCGCTCCTCAGCCTCCGGGGGTCCCCTCCCTGGCGCCGGCCGCTGGGGCCGGGCCAGCCCCGAAAGCTAGGCCCGGGCCCGGGCCTGCTTGCTCAGCCTTCCGTTGCCAGGGGCCTGAGCCTGGGAGCCTCCGCATGGGGAACCCTGAGTCCCGCGCTCGAGTCCCCCCGACCGTCCCGGCGACAACGGCACCTTTCGTGGCTTGGTCCCAGCCGTGGAGTGAGAGATCAATCCGTTCCCCCACAGAGGCCAGCCCCCTCCACGGGCGCCCCGGCCGCCCGCCACGGCGGAGGCGGACGCCCGGCCACGGCGCCTCCATCCACTCTGCTTGGGGAAAACTCCCCGGCGCCGGGACCGCCGGCCGCGCCCCATTGTCGCGGCTCTTTTTCCGGGTGGCCGCGCCATGCCCCGAGCGATAAAGCGCCCTGCTCCACGCGGCACTGGGCGCTGACCAGGGCTGCCCAACGCCGGCCAATTCTCACGAGCGTTCTGCCCAAATCGATCCCGATTTGGGCAGAACGCTCGTGAGAATTGGCCGGAAAACGCCCGGCGAAGACTCTTCGGGCACTAGAGGGCCGCAGGGCCGCCCCCCCGGGGCCCTGTCCGGGATCGCGTGTCGTCGCGTTCCGGCACCGCCAGGAGGAGCTCCGGGAGGCGGGCACCGGGGAGGCCGACGCCTCCCGCTCCTCAGCCTCCGGGGGTCCCCTCCCTGGCGCCAGCCGCTGGGGCCGGGCCAGCCCCGAAAGCTAGGCCCGGGCCCGGGCCTGCTTGCTCAGCCTTCCGGTGCCAGGGGCCTGAGCCTGGGGGCCTCCGCATGGGGAACCCTGAGTCCCGCGCCATGTGTCCCCCCGACCGTCCCGGCGACAACGGCACCTTTCGCGGCTTGGTCCCAGCCGTGGAGTGAGAGATCACTCCGTTCCCCCACAGAGGCCAGCCCCCTCCACGGGCGCCCCGGCCGCCCGCCACGGCGGAGGCGGACGCCGGGCCACGGCGCCTCCATCCACTCTGCTCGGGGAAAACTCCCCGGGGCCGGGGCCGCCGGCCGCGCCCCATCGTCGCGGCTCGTTTTCCGGGTGGCCGCGCCGTGCCCCGAGCGAGAAAGCGCCCTGCTCCACGCGGCACTGGGCGCTGACCAGGGCTGCCCAACGCCGGCCAATTCTCACGAGCGCTCTGCCCAAATCGATCCCGATTTGGGCAGAACGCTCGTGAGAATTGGCCGGAAAACGCCCGGCGAACACACTTCGGGCACTACAGGGCCGCAGTGCGGCCCCCCCCGGGGCCCTGTCCGGGATCGCGTGTCGTCGCGTTCCGGCACCGCCAGGAGGAGCTCCGGGAGGCGTGCCGCGGGGCGGCCGACGCCTCCCGCTTCTCAGCCTCCGGGGGTCCCCTCCCTGGCGCCGGCAGCTGGGGCCGGGCCAGCCCCGAAAGCGGGGCCCGGGCCCGGGCCTGCTTGCTCAGCCTTCCGTTGCCAGGGGCCTGAGCCTGGGGGCCTCCCCATGGGGAACCCTGAGTCCCGTGCCACGAGTCCCCCGACCGTCCCGGCGACAACGGCACCTTTCGCGGCTTCGTCCTAGCCGCGGAGTGAGAGACCAGTCCGTTTCCCCACAGAGGCCAGCCCCCTCCAGGGGCGCCCCGGCCGCCCGCCACGGCGGAGGCGGACGCCCGGCCACGGCGCCTCCATCCACTCTGCTCGGGGAAATCTCCCCGGCGCCACGGCTGCCGGCCGCGCCCCATCGTCGCGGCTCGCTTTCCGGGTGGCCGCGACATGCCCCGAGCGAGAAAGGGCCCTGCTCCACGCGGAACTGGGCGCTGACCAGGGCTGCCCAACGCCGGCCAATTCTCACGAGCGTTCTGCCCAAATCGATCCCGATTTGGGCAGAACGCTCGTGAGAATTGGCTGGAAAACGCCCGGCGAACACACTTCGGGCACCACAGGGCCGCAGGGCGGCCCCCCCCGGGGCCCTGTCCGGGATCGCGTGTCGTCGCGTTCCGGCACCGCAGGAGGAGCTCCGGGAGGCGTGCCGCGGGGCGGCCGACGCCTCCCGCTCCTCAGCCTCCGGGGGTCCCCTCCCTGGCGCCGGAAGCTGGGGCCGGGCCAGCCCCGAAAGCCGAGCCTGGGCCCGGGCCTGCTTGATCAGCCTTCCGTTGCCAGGGGCCTGAGCCTGGGGACCTCCCCATGGGGAACCCTGAGTACCGCGCCACGAGTCCCCCGACCATCCCGGCGACAACGGCACCTTTCGCGGCTTCGTCCTAGCCGCGGAGTGAGAGACCAGTCCGTTTCCCCACAGAGGGCAGCCCCCTCCAGGGGCGCCCCGGCCGCCCGCCACGGCGGAGTCGGACGCCCGGCCACGGCGCCTCCATCCACTCTGCTCGGGGAAATCTCGCCGGCGCCGCGGCTGCCGGCCGCGCCCCATCGTCGCGGCTCGTTTTCCGGGTGGCCGCGACATGCCCCGAGCGAGAAAGGGCCCTGCTCCACGCGGAACTGGGCGCTGACCAGGGCTGCCCAACGCCGGCCAATTCTCACGAGCGCTCGTGAGAATTGGCCGGAAAAGGCCCGGCGAACACACTTCGGGCACCACAGGGCCGCAGGGCGGCCCCCCCCCGGGGCCCTGTCCGGGATCGCGTGTCGTCGCGTTCCGGCACCGCCAGGAGGAGCTCCGGGAGGCGTGCCGCAGGGCGGCTGACGCCTCCCGCTCCTCAGCCTCCGGGGGTCCCCTCCCTGGCGCCGGCAGCTGGGGCCGGGCCAGCCCCGAAAGCCGGGCCCGACCCCGGGCCTGCTTGCTCAGCCTTCCGTTGCCAGGGGCCTGAGCCTGGGGGCCTCCCCATGGGGAACCCTGAGTCCCGTGCCACGAGTCCCCCGACCGTCCCGGCGACAACGGCACCTTTCGTGGCTTCGTCCTAGCCGCGGAGTGAGAGACCAGTCCGTTTCCCCACAGAGGCCAGCCCCCTCCAGGGGCGCCCCGGCCGCCCGCCACGGCGGAGGCAGACGCCCGGCCACGGCGCCTCCATCCACTCTGCTAGGGGAAATCTCCCCGGCGCCACGGCTGCCGGCCGCGCCCCATTGTCGCGGCTCGCTTTCCGGGTGGCCGCGACATGCCCCGAGCGAGAAAGGGCCCTGCTCCACGCGGAACTGGGCGCTGACCAGGGCTGCCCAACGCCGGCCAATTCTCACGAGCGTTCTGCCCAAATCGATCCCGATTTGGGCAGAACGCTCGTGAGAATTGGCCGGAAAAGGCCCGGCGAACACACTTCGGGCACCACAGGGCCGCAGGGCGGCCCCCCCCCGGGGCCCTGTCCGGGATCGCGTGTTGTCGCGTTCCGGCACCGCCAGGAGGAGCTCCGGGAGGCGTGACGCGGGGCGGCCGACGCCTCCCGCTCCTCAGCCTCCGGGGGTCCCCTCCCTGGCGCCGGCAGCGGGGGCCGGGCCAGCCCCGAAACCCGGGACCGGGCCCGGGCCTGCTTTCTCAGCCTTCCGTTGCCAGGGGCCTGAGCCTGGGGGCCTCCCCATGGGGAACCCTGAGTCCCGCGCCACGAGTCCCCCGACCGTCCCGGCGACAACGGCACCTTTCGCGGCTTCGTCCTAGCCGCGGAGTGAGAGACCAGTCTGTTTCCCCACAGAGGCCAGCCCCCTCCAGGGGCGCCCCGGCCGCCCGCCACGGCGGAGGCGGACGCCCGGCCACGGCGCCTCCATCCACTCTGCTCGGGGAAAACTCCCCGGCGCCGCGGCTGCCGGCCGCGCCCCATCGTCGCGGCTCGTTTTCCGAGTGGCCGCGACATGCCCCGAGCGAGAAAGGGCCCTGCTTCACGCGGAACTGGGCGCTGACCAGGGCTGCCCAACGCCGGCCAATTCTCACGAGCGTTCTGCCCAAATCGATCCCGATTTGGGCAGAACGCTCGTGAGAATTGGCCGGAAAACGCCCGGCGAACACACTTCGGGCACCACAGGGCCGCAGGGCGGCCCCCCCCGGGGCCCTGTCTGGGATCGCGTGTCGTCGCGTTCCGGCACCGCCAGGAGGAGCTCCGGGAGGCGTGCCGCGGGGCGGCCGACGCCTCCCGCTCCTCAGCCTCCAGTTGTCCCCTACCTGGCGCCGGCAGCTTGGGCCGGGCCAGCCCCGAAAGCCGGGCCCGGGCCCGGGCCTGCTTGCTCAGCCTTCCGTTGCCAGGGGCCTGAGCCTGGGGGCCTCCCCATGGGGAACCCTGAGTCCCGCGCCACGAGTCCCCCGACCGTCCCGGCGACAAAGGCACCCTTCGCGGCTTCGTCCTAGTCGCGGAGTGAGAGACCAGTCCGTTTCCCCACAGAGGCCAGCCCCCTCCAGGGGCGCCCCGGCCGCCCGCCACGGCGGAGCCGGACGCCCGGCCACGGCGCCTCCATCCACTCTGCTCGGGGAAATCTCCCCGGCGCCGCGGCTGCCGGCCGCGCCCCATCGTCGCGGCTCGCTTTCCGGGTGGCCGCGACATGCCCCGAGCGAGAAAGGGCCCTGCTCCACGCGGAACTGGGCGCTGACCAGGGCTGCCCAACGCCGGCCAATTCTCACGGGCAGAACGCTCGTGAGAATTGGCCGGAAAACGCCCGGCGAACACACTTCGGGCACCACAGGGCCGCAGGGCGGCCCCCGACCCGGGGCGCTGTCCGGGATCGCGTGTCGTCGCGTTCCGGCACCGCCAGGAGGAGCTCCGGGAGGCGTGCGGCGGGGCGGCCGACGCCTCCCGCTCCTCAGCCTCCGGGGGTCCCCTCCCTGGCGCCGGCAGCTGGGGCCGGGCCAGCCCCGAAAGCCGGGCCCGGGCCCGGGCCTGCTTGCTCAGCCTTCCGTTGCCAGGGGCCTGAGCCTGGGGGCCTCCCCATGGGGAACCCTGAGTCCCGTGCCACGAGTCCCCCGACCGTCCCGGCGACAACGGCACCTTTCGCGGCTTCGTCCTAGTCGCGGAGTGAGAGACCAGTCCGTTTCCCCACAGAGGCCAGCCCCCTCCAGGGGCGCCCCGGCCGCCCGCCACGGCGGAGGCGGACGCCCGGCCACGGCGCCTCCATCCACTCTGCTCGGGGAAATCTCCCCGGCGCCGCGGCTGCCGGCCGCGCCCCATCGTCGCGGCTCGCTTTCCGGGTGGCCGCGACATGCCCCGAGCGAGAAAGGGCCCTGCTCCACGCGGAACTGGGCGCTGACCAGGGCTGCCCAACGCCGGCCAATTCTAACGAGCGTTCTGCCCAAATCGATCCCGATTTGGGCAGAACGCTCGTGATAATTGGCCGGAAAACGCCCGGCGAACACACTTCGGGAACCACAGGGCCGCAGGGCGGCCCGCCCCGGGGCCCTGTCCGGGATCGCGTGTCGTCGCGTTCCGGCACCGCCAGGAGGAGCTCCGGGAGGCGTGCCGCGGGGCGGCCGACGCCTCCCGCTCCTCAGCCTCCGGGGGTCCCCTCCGTGGCGCCGGCAGCTGGGGCCGGGCCAGCCCCGAAAGCCGGGCCCGGGCCCGGGCCTGCTTACTCAGCCTTCCGTTGCCAGGGGAATGAGCCTGGGGGCCTCCCCATGGGGAACCCTGAGTCCCGCGCCACGAGTCCCCCGACCGTCCCGGCGACAACGGCACCATTCGCGGCTTCGTCCTAGCCGCGGAGTGAGAGACCAGTCCGTTTCCCCACAGAGGCCAGCCCCCTCCAGGGGCGCCCCGGCAGCCCGCCACGGCGGAGGCGGACGCCCGGCCACGGCGCCTCCATCCACTCTGCTCGGGGAAAACTCCCCTGCGCCGCGGCTGCCGGCCGCGCCCCATCGTCGCAGCTCGTTTTCCGGGTGGCCGCGACATGCCCCGAGCGAGAAAGGGCCCTGCTCCACGCGGAACGGGGCGCTGACCAGGGCTGCCCAACGCCGGCCAATTCTCACGAGCGCTCGTGAGAATTGGCCGGAAAAGGCCCGGCGAACACACTTCGGGCACCACAGGGCCGCAGGGCGGCCCCCCCCAGGGCCCTGTCCGGGATCGCGTGTCATCGCGTTCCGGCACCGCCAGGAGGAGCTCCGGGAGGCGTGCCGCAGGGCGGCTGACGCCTCCCGCTCCTCAGCCTCCGGGGGTCCCCTCCCTGGCGCCGGCAGCTGGGGCCGGGCCAGCCCCGAAAGCCGGGCCCGGGCCCGGGCCTGCTTGCTCAGCCTTCCGTTGCCAGGGGCCTGAGCCTTGGGGCCTCCCCATGGGGAAACCTGAGTCCCGCGCCACGAGTCCCCCGACCGTCCCGGCCACAACGGCACCTTTCGCGGCTTCGTCCTAGCCGCGGAGTGAGAGACCAGTCCGTTTCCCCACAGAGGCCAGCCCCCTCCAGGGGCGCCCCGGCCGCCCGCCACGGCGGAGGGGGACGCCCGGCCACGGCGCCTCCATCCACTCTGCTCGGGGAAAACTCCCCGGCGCCGCGGCTGCCGGCCGCGCCCCATCGTCGCGGCTTGTTTTCCGGGTGGCCGCGACATGTCCCGAGCGAGAAAGGGCCCTGCTCCACGCGGAACTGGGCGCTGACCAGGGCTGCCCAACGCCGGCCAATTCTCACGAGCGTTCTGCCCAAATCGATCCCGATTTGGGCAGAACGCTCGTGAGAATTGGCCGGAAAAGGCCCGGCGAACACACTTCGGGCACCACAGGGCCGCAGGGCGGCCCCCCCCGGGGCCCTGTCCGGGATCGCGTGTCGTCGCGTTCCGACACCGCCAGGAGGAGCTCCGGGAGGTGTGCCAAGGGGCGGCCGACGCCTCCCGCTCCTCAGCCTCCGGCGGTCCCCTCCCTGGCGCTGGCAGGTGGGGCCGGGCCAGCCCCGAATGCCGGGCCCGGCCCCGGGCCTGCTTGCTCAGCCTTCCGTTGCCAGGGGCCTGAGCCTGGGGGCCTCCCCATGGGGAACCCTGAGTCCCGCGCCACGAGTCCCCCGACCGTCCCGGCGACAACGGCACCTTTCGCGGCTTCGTCCTAGCCGCGGAGTGAGAGACCAGTCCGTTTCCCCACAGAGGCCAGCCCCCTCCAGGGGCGCCCCGGCCGCCCGCCACGGCGGAGGCGGACGCCCGGCCACGGCGCCTCCATCCACTCTGCTCGGGGAAAACTCCCCGGCGCCGCGGCTGCCGGCCGCGCCCCATCGTCGCGGCTCGTTTTCCGGGTGGCCGCGACATGCCCCGAGCGAGAAAGGGCCCTGCTCCACGCGGAACTGGGCGCTGACCAGGGCTGCCCAACGCCGGCCAATTCTCACGAGCGTTCTGCCCAAATCGATCCCGATTTGGGAAGAACGCTCGTGAGAATTGGCCGGAAAACGCCCGGCGAACACACTTCGGGCACCACAGGGCCGCAGGGCGGCCCCCCCCGGGGCCCTGTCCGGGATCGCGTGTCGTCGCGTTCCGGCACCGCCAGGAGGAGCTCCGGGAGGCGTGCCGCGGGGCGGCCGACGCCTCCCGCTCCTCAGCCTCCGGGGGTCCCCTCCCTGGCGCCGGCAGCTGGGGCCGCGCCAGCCCCGAAAGCCGGGCCCGGGCCCGGGCCTGCTTGCTCAGCCTTCCGTTGCCAGGGGCCTGAGCCTGGGGGCCTCCCCATGGGGAACCCTGAGTCCCGTGCCACGAGTCCCCCGACCGTCCCGGCGACAACGGCACCTTTCGCGGCTTCGTCCTAGCCGCGGAGTGAGAGACCAGTCCGTTTCCCCACAGAGGCCAGCCCCTTCCAGGGGCGCCCCGGCCGCCCGCCACGGCGGAGGCGGACGCCCGGCCACGGCGCCTCCATCCACTCTGCTCGGGGAAATCTCCCCGGCGCCGCGGCTGCCGGCCGCGCCCCATCGTCGCGGCTCGTTTTCCGAGTGGCCGCGACATGCCCCGAGCGAGAAAGGGCCCTGCTCCACGCGGAACTGGGCGCTGACCAGGGCTGCCCAACGCCGGCCAATTCTCACGAGCGTTCTGCCCAAATCGATCCCGATTTGGGCAGAACGCTCGTGAGAATTGGCCGGAAAACGCCCGGCGAACACACTTCGGCACCACAGGGCAGCAGGGCGGCACCCCCCCCGGGGCCCTGTCCGGGATCGCGTGTCGTCGCGTTCCGGCACCGCTAGGAGGAGCTCCGGGAGTCGTGCCGCGGGGAGGCCGACGCCTCTCGCTCCTCAGCCTCCGGGGGTCCCCTCCCTGGCGCCGGCAGCTGGGGCCGGGCCAGCCCCGAAAGCCGGGCCCGGGCCCGGGACTTCTTGCTCAGCCTTCCGTTGCCAGGGGCCTGAGCCTGGGGGCCTCCCCATGGGGAACCCTGAGAGCCGCGCCACGAGTCCCCCGACCGTCCCGGCGACAACGGCACCTTTCGCGGCTTCGTCCTAGCCGCGGAGTGAGAGACCAGTCCGATTCCCCACAGAGGCCAGCCCCCTCCAGGGGCGCCCCGGCCGCCCGCCACGGCGGAGGCGGACGCCCGGCCACGGCGCCTCCATCCACACTGCTCGGGGAAAACTCCCCGGCGCCGCGGCTGCCGGCCGCGCCCCATCGTCGCGGCTCATTTTCCGGGTGGCCGCGACATGCCCCGAGCGAGAAAGGGCCCTGCTCCACGCGGAAATGGGCGCTGACCAGGGCTGCCCAACGCCGGCCAATTCTCACGTGCGTTCTGCCCAAATGGATCCCGATTTGGGCAGAATGCTCGTGAGAATTGGCCGGAAAACGCCCGGCGAACACACTTCGGGCACCACAGGGCCGCAGGGCCGCCCCTCCCGGGGCCCTGTCCGGGATCGCGTGTCGTCGCGTTCCGGCAGCGCCAGGAGGAGCTCCGGGAGGCGTGCGCGGGGAGGCCGACGCCTCCCGCTCCTCAGCCTCCGGGGGTCCCGTCCCTGGCGCCGGCAGCTGGGGCCGGGCAGCCCCGAAAGCCGGGCCCGGGCCCGGGCCTGCTTGCTCAGCCTTCCGTTGCCAGGGGCCTGAGCCTGGGGGCCACCACATGGGGAACCCTGAGTCCCGCGCCACGAGTCCCCCGACCGTCCCGGCGACAACGGCACCTTTCTCGGCTTCGTCCTAGCCGCGGAGTGAGAGACCAGTCCGTTTCCCCACAGAGGCCAGCCCCCTCCAGGGGCGCCCCGGCCGCCCGCCACGGCGGAGGCGGACGCCCGGCCACGGCGCCTCCATCCACTCTGCTCGGGGAACACTCCCCGGCGCCGCGGCTGCCGGCCGCGCCCCATCTTCGCGGCTCCTTTTCCGGGTGGCCGCGACGTGCCCCGAGCGAGAAAGGGCCCTGCTCCACGCGGAACTGGGCGCTGACCAGGGCTGCCCAACGCCGGCCAATTCTCACGAGCGTTGTGCCCAAATCGATCCCGATTTGGGCAGAACGCTCGTGAGAATTGGCCGGAAAACGCCCGGCGAACACACTTTGGGCACCACAGGGCCGAGGGCCGCCCCCCCCGGGGCCCTGTCCGGGACCGAGTGTCGTCGCGTTCCCGCACCGCCAGGAGGAGCTCCGGGAGTCGTGCCGCGGGGAGGCCGACGCCTCCCGCTCCTCAGCCTCCGGGGGTCCCCTCCCTGGCGCCGGCAGCTGGGGCCGGGCCAGCCCCGAAAGCCGGGCCCGGGCCCGGTCCTGCTTGCTCAGCCTTCCGTTGCCAGGGGCCTGAGACTGGGGGCCTCCCAATGGGGAACCCTGAGTCCCGTGCCACGAGTCCCCCGACCGTCCCGGCCACAACGGCACCTTTCGCGGCTTCGTACTAGCCGCGGAGTGAGAGACCAGTCCGTTTCCCCACAGAGGCCAGCCCCCTCCAGGGGCGCCCCGGCCGCCCGCCACGGCGGAGGCGGACGCCCGGCCACGGCGCCTCCATCCACTCTGCTCGGGGAAAACTCCCCGGCGCCGCGGCTGCCGGCCGCGCCCCATCGTCGCGGCTCGTTTTCCGGGTGGCCGCGACATGCCCCGAGCGAGAAAGGGCCCTGCTCCACGCGGAACTGGGCGCTGACCAGGGCTGCCCAACGCCGGCCAATTCTCACGCGTGTTCTGCCCAAATCGATCCTGATTTGGGCAGAACGCTCGTGAGAATTGGCCGGAAAACGCCCGGCGAACACACTTCGGGCACCACAGGGCCGCAGGGCCGCCCCTCCCCGGGGCCCTGTCCGGGATCGCGTGTCGTCGCGTTCCGGCAGCGCCAGGAGGAGCTCCGGGAGGCGTGCCGCGGGGAGGCCGACGCCTCCCGCTCCTCAGCCTCCGGAGGTCCCCTCCCTGGCGCCGGCAGCTGGGGCCGAGCCAGCCCCGAAACCCGGGCCCGGGCCCGGGCCTGCTTGCTCAGCCTTCCGTTGCCAGGGGCCTGAGCCTGGGGGCCTCCGCATGGGGAACCCTGAGTCCCGCGCCACGAGTCCCCCGACCGTCCCGGCGACAACGGCACCTTTCGCGGCTTCGTTCTAGCCGCGGAGTGAGAGACCAGTCCGTTTCCCCACAGAGGCCAGCCCCCTCCAGGGGCGCCCCGGCCGCCCGCCACGGCGGAGGCGGACGCCCGGCCACGGCGCCTCCATCCACTCTGCTCGGGGAAAACTCCCCGGCGCCGCGGCTGCCGGCCGCGCGCCATCGTCGCGGCTCGTTTTCCGGGTGGCCGCGACATGCCCCGAGCGAGAAAGGGCCCTGCTCCACGCGGAACTGGGCGCTGACCAGGGCTGCCCAACGCCGGCCAATTCTCACGAGCGTTCTGCCCAAATCGATCCCGATTTGGACAGAACGCTCGTGAGAATTGGCCGGAAAACGCCCGGCGAACACACTTCGGGCGCCACAGGGCCGAAGGTCCGCCCCCACGGGGCCCTGTCCGGGATCGCGTGTCGTCGCGTTCCGGCACCGCCAGGAGGAGCTCCGGGAGGCGTGCCCCGGGGAGGCTGACGCCTCCCGCTCCTCAGCCTCCTGGGGTCCCCTCCCTGGCGCCGGCAGCTGGGGCCGGGCCAGCCCCAAAAGCCGGGCTCGGGCCCGGGCCTGCTTGCTCAGCCTTCCGTTGCCAGGGGCCTGAGCCTGGGGGCCTCCCCATGGGGAACCCTGAGTCCCGCGCCACGAGTCCCCCGACCGTCCCGGCGACAACGGCACCTTTCGCGGCTTCGTCCCAGCCGTGGAGTGAGAGATCACTCCGTTCCCCCACAGAGGCCAGCCCCCTCCACGGGCGCCCAGGCCGCCCCCCAAGGCGGAGGCAGACGCCCGGCCACGGCGCCTCCATCCACTCTGCTCGGGGAAAACTCCCCGGCGCCGGGGCCGCCGGCCGCGCCCCATCGGCGCGGCTATTTTTCCGGGTGGCCGCGACATGCCCCGAGCTAGAAAGGGCCCTGCTCCACGCGGAACAGGGCGCTGACCAGGGCTGCCCAACGCCGGCCAATTCTCACGAGCGTTCTGCCCAAATCGATCCCGATTTGGGCAGAACGCTCATGAGAATTAGCCGGAAAACACCCCCCGAACACACTTCGGGCACCACAGGGCCGCAGGGCGGCCCACCCCGTGGCCCTGTCCGGGATCGCGTGTCGTGGCGTTCCGGCACCGCCAGGAGGAGCACCGGGAGGCGTGCCCCGGGGAGGCCGACGCCTCCCGCTCCTCAGCCTCCGGGGGTCCCCTCCCTGGCGCCGGCAGCCGGGGCCGGGCCAGCCCCGAAAGCCGGGCCCGGGCCCGTGCCTGCTTGCTCAGCTTTCCGTTGCCAGGGGCCTGAGCCTGGGGGCCTCTCCACGGGGAACCCTGCGTCTCGCGCCACGAGTCCCCCGGCCGTCCCGGCGACAACGGCACCTTTCGCTACTTCGTCCCAGCCGTGGAGTGAGAGATCCATCCGTTCCCCCACGGAGGCCAGCCCCCTCCATGGGCGCCCCGGACGCCCGGACGGCGGAGGCGGACACCCGGCCACGGCGCCTCCATCAACTCTGCTCGGGGAAACCACCCCGGCGCCGGGGCCGCCGGCCGCGCCCCATCGTCACGGCTCGTTTTCCGGGTGCCTGCGACATGCCCCGAGCGAGAAAGGGCCCTGCTCCACGCGGAACTGGCCGTTGACCAGGGCTGCCCAACGCCGACCAATTCTCACGAGCGTTCTGCCCAAATCGATCCCGATTTGGGCAGAACGCTCGTGAGAATTGGACGGAAAACGCCCGGCGAACACGCTTCGGGCACCACAGGGCTGCCGGGCCGCCCCCCGGGGCCCTGTCCGGGATCGCGTGTCGTCGCGTTCCTGCACCGCCAGGAGGAGCTCCGGGAAGCGGGCCCCGGGAAGGCCAACGCCTCCCGCTCCTCTGCATCCGGGGGTCCCCTCCCCGGCGCCGGCAGCCGGGGCCGGACCAGCCCCGAAAGCCTGGCCCGGGCCCAGGCCTGCTTGCTCAGCCTTCCGTTGCCAGGGTCCTGAGCCTGGGGGCCTCCCCACGGGGAACTCTGCGTCCCGCGCCACGAGTCCCCCGACCGTCCCGGCGACAACGGCACCTTTCGCGGCATCGTCCCAGCCGTGGAGTGAGAGATCCATCCGTTCCCCCACGGAGGCCAGCCCCCTCCATGGGCGCCCGGAACGCCCGGACGGCGGAGGCGGACGCCCGGCCATGGCGCCTCCATCAACTCTGCTCGGGGAAACCACCCCGGCGCCGGGGCCGCCGGCCGCGCCCCATCGTCACGGCTCGTTTTCCGGGTGCCCGCGACATGCCCCGAGCGAGAAAGGGCCCTGCTACACGCGGAACTGGCCGCTGACCAGGACTGCCCAACGCCGGCCAATTCTCACGAGCGTTCTGCCCAAATCGATCCCGATTTGGGCAGAACGCTCGTGAGAATTGGCCGGAACGCCCGGCGAACACGCTTCGGGCACCACAGGGCCGCCGGGCCGCCCCCCCGGGGCCCTGTCCGGGATCGCGTGTCGTCGCGTTCCGGCACCGCCAGGAGGATCTCCGGGAGGTGGGCCCCGGGGAGGCCGATGCCTCCCGCTCCTCAGCCTCCGGGGGTCCCCTATCCGGCGCCGGCAACCGGGGCCGGGCCAGCCACGAAAGCCGGGCCCGGGCCCAGGCCTGCTTGCTCAGCCTTCCGTTGCCAGGGGCCTGAGCCTTGGGGCCTCCCCACGGGGAAACCTGCGTACCGCGCCACGAGTCCCCCGACCGTCCCGGCGACAACGGCACCTTTCGCGGCTTCGTCCCAGCCGTGGAGTGAGAGATCCATCCGTTCCCCCACGGAGGCCAGCCCCATCCATGGGCGCCCCGGACGCCCGCCACGGCGGAGGCGGACGCCCGGCCACGGCGCCTCCATCAACACTGCTCGGGGAAACCACCCCGGCGACGGGGCTGCCGGCCGCGCCCCATCGTCACTGCTCGTTTTCCGGGTGGCCGCGACATGCCCCGAGCGAGAAAGGGCACTGCTCCACGCGGAACTGGCCGCTGACCAGGGCTGCCCAACGCCGGCCTATTCTCACGAGCGTTCTGCCCAAACGACCGGCGAACACGCTTCGGGCACCACAGGGCCGCAGGGCCGCCCCCCCGGGGCCCTGTCCTGGATCGCGTGTCGTCGCGTTCCGGCACCGCCAGGAGGAGCTCCGGGAGGCGGGCCTCGGGGAGGCCGACGCCTCCCGCTCCTCAGCCTCCGGGGGTCCCCTCCCTGGCGCCGGCCGCTGGGGCCGGGCCAGCCCCGAAAGCCGGGCCCAGGCCCGGCCCTGCTTGCTCAGCCTTCCGTTGCCAGGGGCCTGAGCCTGGGGGCCTCCGCATGGGGAACCCTGTGTCCCGAGCCACGAGTCCCCCCGACCGTCCCGGCGACAACGGCACCTTTCGCGGCTTCGTCCCAGCCGTGGAGTGAGAGATCACTCCGTTCCCCCACAGAGGCCAGCCCCCTCCACGGGCGCCCCGGCCGCCCGCCACGGCGGAGGCGCACGCCCGGCCACGGCGCTCCATCCACTCTGCTCGGGGAAAACTCCCCGGCGCCGGGGCCGCCGGCCGCGCCCCATTGTCGCGGCTCCTTTTCCGGGTGGCCGCGACATGCCCCGAGCGAGAAAGGGCCCTGCTCCACGCGGCACTGGGTGCTGACCAGGGCTGCCCAACGCCGGCCAATTCTCACGAGCGTTCCGCCCAAATCGATCCCGATTTGGGCAGAACGCTCGTGAGAATTGGCCGGAAAACGCCCGGCGAACACACTTCGGGCACCAGAGGGCCGCAAGGCCGCCCCTCCGGCGCCCTGTCCGGGATCGCGTGTCGTCGCGTTCCGGCACCGCCAGGAGGAGCTCCGGGAGGCGGGCCGCGGGGAGGCCGACGCCTCCCGCTCCTCAGCCTCCGGGGATCCCCTCCCTGGCGCCGGCCGCTGGGGCCGAGCCATCCCCGAAAGCCGGGCCCGGGCCCGGGCCTGCTTGCTCAGCCTTCCGTTGCCAGGGGCCTGAGCCTGGGGGCCTCCGCATGGGGAACCCTGAGTCCCGCGCGACGAGTCCCCCCGACCGTCCCGGCGACAATGGCACCTTTCGCGGCTTCGTCCTAGCCGTGGAGTGAGAGATCACTCCGTTCCCCCACAGAGGCCAGCCCCCTCCACGGGCGCCCTGGCCGCCCGCCACGCCGGAGGCGGACGCCCGGCCACGGCGCCTCCATCCACTCTGCTCGGGGAAAACTTCCCGGCGCCGGAGCCGCCGGCCGCGCCCCATCGTCGCGGCTCGTTTTCCGGGTGGCCGCGACATGCCCCGAGCGAGAAAGTGCTCTGCTCCACGCGGAACTGGCCGCTGACAAGGGCTGCCCAACGCCGGCCAATTCTCACGAGCGTTCTGCCCAAATCGATCCCGATTTGGGCAGATCGCTCGTGAGAATTGGCCGGAAAACGCCCGGCGAACACACTTCGGGCACCACAGGGCCGCAGGGCCGCCCCCCCGGGGCACTGTCCGGGATCGCGTGTCGTCGCGTTCTGGCACCGCCAGGAGGAGCTCCGGGAGGCGTGCCCAGGGGAGGCCGAGGCCTCCCGCTCCTCAGCCTCCAGGGGTCCTCTCCCTGGCGCCGGCAGGTGAACCCGGGCCAGCCCCGAAAGCCAGGCCCGGCCCCGGGCCTGCTTGCTCAGCCTTCCGTTTCCAGGGGCCTGAGCCTGGGGGCCTCCCCATGGGGAACCCTGAGTCCCGCGCCACGAATCCCCTGACCGTCCCGGCTACAACGGCAACTTTCGCGGCTTCGTCCCAGCCATGGATTGAGAGATCCATCCGTTTCCCCACAGAGGCCAGCCCCCTCCACGGGCGCCCCGGCCTCCCGCCACGGCGGAGGCGGATGCCCGGCCACAGCCGCGCCATCAACTCTGTTCGGGGAACACTCCCCGGCCCTTGTGCCGCCGGACGCGCCCCATCGTCACTGCGCCTTTTCCGGGTGGCAACGACATGCCCCGAGCGAGAAGGGGCCCTGCTCCACGCGGCAGTGGGCGCTGACAAGGGCTGCCCAACGCCGGCCTATTCTCACGAGCGTTCTGCCCAAATCGATCCCGATTTTGGCAGAACGCTCGTGAGAATTGGCCGGAAAACGCCCGGCGAACACACTTCGGGCACCACAGGGCCGCAGGTCCGCCCCCCCGGGGCCCTGTCCGGGATCGCGTGTCGACGCGTTCCGGCACCGCCAGGAGGAGCTCCAGGAGGCGGGCCCCGGGGAGGCCGACGCCTCCCGCTCCTCAGCCTCCGGGGGTCCCCTCCCTGGCGCCGGCAGCTGGGGCCGGGCCAGCCGCGAAAGCCGGGCCCGGGCCCGGGCCTGCTTGCTCAGCCTTCCGTGGCCAGGGGCCTGAGCCTGGGGGCCTCCGCATGGGGAACACTGAGTCCCGCGCCACGAGTCCTCCGACCGTCCCGGCGACAACGGCACGTTTTGCGGCTGCGACACAGCTGTGGAGCGACAGATCTTCTTGTTCCCCCAGAGAGGCCAAGCCCTTCCCGGGCGCCCCGGCCTCCCTCCAAGGCGGAGCCGAATGCCCGACCACAGCCCCTCCATCAACTCTGCTCGGAGCAAGCTCCCCGGCGCTGAGGCCCCCGGCCGGGCCCCGTCGTCTCGGCGCGTTTTTGGGTGGCTGGGACATACCCCGAGCGAGAAAGGGTCCTGGGCCACGCGGAACAAGGCCGTCCCCATGGTTGTCCAACGCCAGCTAATTTTCATGAGCGCTCTGCCCAAATCGATCCCGATTAGATATGGACCCTCAACTCTATTGTGATATAATCATCGAGAAATCAGGAAAAAATATTCAATGTAACAAAAGACATTCTCCTCAATCAATGGTGCTGGGAAAACTGGACAGCGATATGTAGAAGAATGAAACTCGACCATTCTCTTACACCATACACAATGATAAACTCGAACTCGATAAAGGAGCTCAACGTGAGACAGGATTCTCTCAGAATCCTAGAGGAGTACATAGGCAGTAACCTCTTCGATATCAGCCACAGCAACTTCTTTCAAGATATGTCTCCAAAGGCCAAGGAAACAAAAGCGAAAATGAACTTTTGGCACTTCATCAAGATCAATAGCTTCTGCACAGCAAAGGGAACAGTCCACCAATCAAAAGGCAACCCACGGAATGGGAGAAGATATTTGTAAATGACAGTTCAGACAAAAGGTTGAGATCCAGGATCTAGAAAGAACTTCTCAAACTCAACACACACAAAACAGATAATCATATCCAAAAATGGGCAGAAGATATGAACAGACACTCCTCCAACGAAGACATACAAATGGCTATCAGACACATGACAAAATGTTCATCATCACTAGCCATCAGGGAGATTCAAATGAAAACGACATTGAGATACCACCTGACACCAGTTAGAAAGGCCACAATTAGCAAGACAGGAAACAACGTGTGTTGGAGAGGATGTGGAGAAAGGGGAACCCTCTTACACTGTTGGTGGGAATGCAAGTTGGTGCAGTCACTTTGGAGAACAGTGTGGAGATTCCTCCAGAAATTAAGAATAGAGCTTCCCTATGACCCTGCAATTGCACTGCTGGGTATTTACCCCAAAGATACAGATGTAGTGAAAAGAAGGGCCATCTGTACCCCAATGTTTATAGCAGCAAAGGCCTCGGTCGCCAAACTGTGGAAGGAACCAAGATGCCCTTCAATGGACGAATGGATAAGGAAGATGTGGTCCATATACAAGATGGAGTATTATGCCTCCATCAGAAAGGATGAATACCAACTTTTGTAGCAATATGGACGGGAGTGGAAGAGATTATGCTGAGTGAAATAAGTCAAGCAGAGAGAGTCAACTATCATATGGTTTCACTTATTTGTGGAGCATAACAAAGAACAAGGAGGACATGGGGAGATGGAGAGGAGAAGGAAGTTGTGGGAAATGGGAAGGGGATGTGAACCATGAGAGACTACGGACTCTGAAAAAGAACCTGAGGGTCTTGAATGGGTGGGGAGTGGGAGGTTGGGAGAACAAGGTGGTGGGTATTAGGGAGGGCACGTGTTGCATGGAGCACTGGGTGTGGTGCAAATATAAGGAATACTGTTATGCTGAAAAGAAATAATATAGATAGATAGATAGATATTGAAAGTGAAAAAAAAAAAGGAATGTGCTGAACCTACAGAGCAGAAGAAACCAGAATGCCTCCCTGACGCCACCCCCAACACCGGCGCCCCTGAGGAGCAGGAATGAGGAGTCTCACGGTCCTGCAGACTCACGTCCTCAACTCAGGCATCGGGATTGGTCATCACTGTGCCGGCAGATCAGGGCCGCCATGCCCCTGTGACCTAAACCTAACCCTTCGTTGGGTGTTCAGGCTTCAGTCCCCAGAGGACTGGCTCCCTAGCCCTCCAGACTGGGGACCCCATATTCCCAACGTAGGACTCTGGCCGCCACCCATGATGAAACTTGACCAATGGACCTTTGCAGAACGCTCCTTGCTGGAGAAACCTCCATGACCCCTAAAGCCAACCACATCTTCTGAGCACCCCCACACCACAATTCCTTAGCCTTACAGGCCGCCAGAACAATGCCCTCAGCCCAGCCCTCCAGAGAGCCTGAGTCCGTGCTGGCACATCAGGCCTGCCATTCTCCCAGGACCAAACCCTAAGCCTAGGTTGGGTGTTCAGGTTCTAGAACCCTGACACCCAATTCCACCCATGGGTGGGAGCATCAAACTGATGGCATGACTCAGCTTCTCAATCAGCAGGAGATTCCATTTGGTGCTCTCCAACACCCTCAGAGCCCTAGGAACCGGCCAAGCTGCCCTGAGGCCATTCCCGCCATCTTTGCACCTCCAGGCCAAAAACCCAGGGCCTGAGAAGCCTCCGGAGCCCTGCCCTCAACTCAGCCCTTGAGTGAGCCAATATCTGTGCTGGCAGATCCCACATGCCTTCTCCCTAAGACATAACCTTAACGCTAAGCCTAACCCTAATACTAACTCTAGCCCAGGTTGTGTGTTCAGGCATCCCTCCTCCATAGCCTGGTCCCCCAAACGGCCAGATGGGGGACCCCTGAGCTGCACCCCATAATTGCGCCTGATCCCAGGAGGAAACACTGCCCTTTAGAAATGTGTTGAACCCGCAGAGCGGGAGAAACCTGCATGCCTCCCAGAGCCCACTGCCACTTCTGGCACACCCAAGGACCAGGAACCAGGACTCTCACAGTGCTACAGACTCGCACCCTCAACTCAGGCATTGGGAAGCATCACCACAGCGCCATCAGATCGGGGCTGCCATGCCCTTACAACCCTACCCTAACCCTAGGTTGGGTGTCAGGCTTCTGTCCCCTGAGGACTGGACCCCTAGCCCTCCAGACTGGGGACCCTGGATTCCCAATGCAGGACTCTGGCTGCCACCCACGATGAAACTGGACCATATGATCCTGTGCAGTATGCTCCTGGCCACAGAATCCTCCATGCCCCCTAAAGCCACCCACGCCTTCCAAGAAATGCCACACCACAAACCCAGAGCCTGACAGGCCACCAGAGCAATGCCCTCAACTCAGCCCTCCGGAGAACCTGAGCCGCACTGGCAGGCCTGCCATTCTCCCAGGACGAAACCCTAACACTAGGTTGGGTGTTCAGGCATTGGACCCAGAGGCCTGACACCCAATTCCTCCCATGGGTTGAGCATCAGACTGTCGGCAGGACTCAGTTCTCAGCCAGGAGGAGACCTTTTCATTTGGTGTTCTCTCACACCCTCAGAGCAGTAGCAACCAGCCATTCTCCCTTGAGGCCATTCCCACCAGCTTTGCTCCTCCAGGCCAAGAACCCAGGGCCTGAGGAGCCTCCTGAGTCCTGCCCTCAACTCAGCCCTTGGGTGAGCCCGTATCTGTGCTAGCAGATCCGACATGCCCTGTCCCTAAGCCTAACACTAACCATAATACTATACCTAGCCCAGGTTGTGTGTTCAGGCGTCCATACTCTGACTCCTGGTCCCCAAGGCCCCAGATGGGGGACCCGTGAGCGATACCCCATCATTGAACCTGACACCAGGAGGAAACCATGCTGTTTAGAATTGTGCTGAACCCACAGAGCGGGATAAATTGGAATGTCTCCCTGAGGCCACCCCACTTCCAGCGCCCCCAAGGACCAAGAACCAGGAGTCTCATGGTCCTGCAGACACACGCTCTGAACTCAAGCATTGGGATGGGCCACCACAGCGCCAGCAGATTGCGGCTGCAATGCCCCTACAACCTAACCCTCACAGCAGGACTCACCCTCTCAGCCAGAAGGTGACCTTTCATTTCGTGCTATCTAATGCCCTGAGAATTGTAGAAACTGGCATGCTCCCCTGAGGCGATTTCCAACATCTTTGCCCGTACAGCCCAAAACCCCAGTGCCGAGGAGCCTCCTGAGTCCCACCCTCAACTCAGCCCTTGGGCGAGCTGATATCTGTGCTTGCATATCCGACATGCCTTGTCCCTAAGACATAACCTTAACCCTAATCCTAATACTAACCCTAGCCCAGGTTCGTGCTCAGGCATCCTCCTCCCACAACTGGTCCTCAAAACCCCAGATAGGGGACCCCTGAGTTGCACCCCATAATTGCACATGATCCCAGCATGAACCGTGCCGTTTAGAAATGGGCTGAAGCCACAGAGCAGGAGAAGCCTGCAAGTCTCCCTGAGGCCAAAGCACTTCTGGACCCTCCCAAGGACCGGGAACCAGAGTCTCAATGTCCTGCAGACATAGCCTCAACTCAGGCATCAGGATGGGTCACCACAGCACCGGCAGATCGGGGTTACCATGCCCCAAAGACTTAACCATAATGCTAGGATGGGTGTTTATGCTTCGATCCACAGAGGCCTGGCTCCCTAGCCATCCAGACTGGGGACCCTGTATTTGCAATGCTGGACTCCGGCTGCCACCCACAAGGAAAATGGCCCACATGGCCCTGTGCAGTACGCTCCTGGCCGGAGAAACCTCCACGCCCCCTAAAGACACCCACACCTTCCGAGGACCCACACACCACCGCCCAGTGCCTGATGGGCCTCCAGAGCAATACCCTCAACTCAGCCCTCCGGAGAGCCTGAGTCCGCACTGGCACCTCAGGCCTGCCATGCTCCCAGGACCAAACCCTAATACCCTAGCTCAGGTGGTCAGGCTCTGGACCCCAGAGGCCTGATACCCAATTCCATCCCAGTGGATAGGAACATCAGACTGATGGCAGGACTCAGCCTCTCAGCCAGGAGAATAAATGAAATAAACCATTTCATTTAGTGCTATCTAACACTCTCAGAGACCTCGAAACCAGCATGCTCCCCTGAGGCCATTCCCACCATCTTTACCTTCTAGGAAAAAAACCCAGGGCCTAAGGAGCCTCCTGAGTCCCGCCTTCAACTCAGCCCTTGGGTGAGCCCATATAAGTGTTACCAGATCCAACATGCCTTGTCCCTAAGACATAACACTAACCCTAATCTTTTTATTTTTTTTAAGATTTTATTCATTTCTTTGACAGAGACAGATCAGAAGAAGGCACAGAGAGGACGAAGCACGCTCCCCGCTGAGCAGAGAGCCTGATGTGGGGCTCCATCCCAGGACCCTGAGATCATGACCTGAGCGGAAGGCAGAGGCTTTAACCAACTGAGCCACCCAGGCGCCCCACCTTAACACTAATCTTAACACTAACCCTAACCAAAAAACCTAACCCTAACCTCTAAACCTAACATAACAACCTCGGAGCAGTAGAAACCATCATGCTCCCCAGAGGCGATTCCCACCTTCTTTGCCCCTCCAGTCCAAAAATCCAGGGCCTGAGGAGACTCCTGAGTCCCGCCCTCAACACAGCCCTTGGGTGAGTCCATATCTGTGTTGGCAGATCTGACATGCCTTGTCCCTAAGACATACGCCTAACCCTAAGCCTAACCCTAAACCTTACCTCTAACCCTATCCCCTAACTCCTAACCCTAACCCTAACCCTAACCCCTAACAACTAACCCTAACACTCTCCGAACCTCTATCCCTAACCCTAACCCTCCAGACTGGGGATTCCAAAGTCACAACACAGGACTCTGCCTGCCCTCCAGAAAGAAAGGTGCATGAGCACCTAAACACACCCGCCATTGGAAATGCCCCAGACATAATGCCAGATTCTGCCACAACGCCAGATGCATGTCATCCACTCAGCCCTGAGGGAGCCCGCCTCAACACAGCATATCAGCAGCATATCAGAACTGCCATGCCCCTAGGCCTTAACCCTAACCCTAGGTTGGGTGTACAGTCTTCCGTACCCAGAGGCCTAGCCCCCAAACCCGCCAGATTGTGGATGCATGAGACTCACTCTGGCAGTCTGGAGGCTGCCTATGCTGTTACAGTGCCATTTGGAGCTACTTAGACCTCAGAGCAAAAGATAACTTCATGCCCCCCAAGGCAAGCCCCAGCATCTGAGCCCCTCCTGAACACAAACCCAGATTCACACTAGCCACCTATCACCGACCCTCAACTCAGGCCACCGGGGAGTCCGCCTCACCACTGGCAGATTGGGTCTGTCGCGCCCCAAGACCTCACCCTTAGTTTGAGTTTCCAGGCTTCCATCCCAAGATGCCTAGCCTCCAGGCCCCCTGGATTAAGGACCCCTGAGTGACATTGCAGGACTCCAACAGCCACGCAGGATGAAACCTTGCAGTTTGGAGCTGCTGAATACTCAGAGGGTGAGAAACCTTCAAGCCCCCGTAAAGCTATCCGCACAATTTGCGGCACCCCAGGCCAGAAAGCTGTTTTCTATGAAGCTACCGGACACATGCCCTCAACTCAGCCCTGAGGGGAGCCCATCTCAGCGCCGGCAGATTGGGCCTGCCATGACCCTAGACCCTAACCCTAACCCTAGGTGGGGTATACAGCCTTCCGTGCCCAGAGGCCTGTACCCCAAGCCCATCAGACTGGGGATGACTGAGACTCCCGCCAGCACTCCTCCAGCCTCCTAGGGCAAAATGGTGCCATTTGGAACTGTGCAGGAACCTCAGAGCAGGAGAAAGCTGCATGCCCCCCGCGGACACCACTAGATTCTTTGCCCCCACAAACACAAACACAGACCTCAAGTCCTGCCTGATTCCCACCCTCCATTCGGCCTATCCAGGAGACCACCTCAATTGCAGCAGATCGGGCCTGCCATGTCCCTAAGCCTTAACCCTAACCCTAGTTTGGATTTTCAGGCTTCCATCCCAAGAGGCCTGGCCCCCACGCCCCCCAGATTAAGGACTTCTGAGCAACACCACAGGACACAGCCTGTCACACAAGTGGAAACCTTGTGGTTTGGAGCTGCAATGAACCCTCAGATGGGGAGAAACTTTCATGCCACCCTAAAGCCACCCCAATAATCAACAGCCACTCTGGCCATAGAGCTGGATTCCATGCCGCCACCAAATGCATACCCTCAACTGAGCCCATAGGGGATCCCGCCTCAGCACTGGCAGATCGGGCCTGCCATTGCCCCTAGGCCCTAACCCTAACACAAGTTTGGGTGTTCAGTCTTCCATTCTGAGGGTCCAGGCAACAAAATCCCCTGGATTAAGGAATCTTGACATACACCTCAGGACTCCGCTTGCCACACAGTAGGAACCTGTGCCTTGGAGTTGTGCTGAACCCTCAGAGGGGGAGAAACTTGCCCCTCTAAAGGCACTCCCATCATCTGCACCCGTCCCCCCGGCCATAAACCAGATTCTGCTGAGCTGCCGGACGCATGCCATAAATTCAGACCCTAGGGCGCCCCACCTCAACATAAGCAGATCGGGCCACCATGCCCCTAGGCCCTTACCAGAACCCCTCTTTAGGTTTTCAGGCTTCCATCCCAGGGGGCCTGCCTCCCATGTCCCCCCAGATTAAGGTCTACTGAGCGCCACCACGGGACTCCACCTGGCACTCATGAGGAAAACTTGTGGTTTAGAGCTGCACTGAACACTCAGACGGGGAGAAACATGCAAACCCCCGTAATGCCACCCCACCATGAGTCACCCCCATGGCCATAAAACCAGATTCTCCTGCGATGCCAGATCTATGCCCTCAACTCGACCCTTAGGGGAGCCCGCATCAGCACCGGCACATTGGACCTGCCATGCCCTTCGGCCCTAACCATAAACCTAGGTGGGGTGTACAGGCTTTCATGAACAGAGGCCTTTCCCCCAAGCCCGCCAGATTGGGCACCTCCGAGATTCATGCCAGTAGAGATTAAGGATTCCTCAGTGACACCCCAGGACTGCGTCTGCCACACAGGAGGAAACCATGCCATTTGGAGCTCTGCAGAACCCTCAGGGTAGGAGAAACCTGCATGCAACCCTGAGGTCACGCCCAGCTTCTGTGGCATCCCTGGACACAAACTCTGAGTCTGACATGCCACCTGATACCCACCCTGAAGTCAGCCCACCAGGGAGCCCACCTCAGCAGTAGCAGATTGAGCATGCCATGCCCCTACGCCCTTACCGTAGCTCTAGTTTCTGATTTCGGGCTTCCATCCCAAGAGGCCTGGCCCCCAAACTCCCCAGATTCAGGACCCCCCTGTAACAAGGCAGAAACCTGAATGCCATGCAGGGGGAAGCCATGACATTTGGAGCTCCAAAGTTTCCTCAGAGAGGGAGAAACCAGCATGCCCCTCTAAAGCCACCCCCACGATCAGCCGTCCCTCTGGCCACAAACCCTGACTCTTCTGCATTGCAGGATGCATTTCCTCAACTCAATTCTGAGGGTATCTCACCTCTGTGTAGGCTGATCAGGCCTGTCCTGCCCAGCCCATTACCCTTAACCCTATGTTGCATTTTCAGGCTTCCTTCCCCAGGGGCCTATCCACCAAGCCCTCTAGATTGGTAAACTTGGAGCCACACTGTAGGAGTCCCCCTGCCACCCAGCAGGAAACTTGTCCCTTTGGAGCTGTGCAGAACCCTCAGAGCCAGAGAAACCTGCATGACCCCATTAGGACTCCCCCACATTCTGCAGCCCCCTGGCCACAAACCCAGAGCCTGATTCACCCCCTGACCCCCATTCTCAACTCAGCTCCTTGGGGAACTCACCTCAACACCAGCAGTTCGGGCCTGCCACGCCACTAGCTCAGCTCTGCTCATGGACACCACCAGCTCTAGGCAGACCTAGAACTCCCCTGTCTGCGGCAAAGCTCTGGGATCCCCCCTCCTTCTTCCCAATTTACACTGGCCCAGGCATTCATGAGAAAGGGGAAGGCTACCTCTTGAATGCTTAATACCTCCTTTCCTCTTCAGCCCTATTTCTCTCCACTTACCTTTGCACCTGGGCAAACTGAAAGTAACATATCAATGGAACATGTACATGCTCTGAGATCTAAATCTTTCATGGCAACTTTCTGAGGGCTCCTTATGCAATAGGAAACTAGTGTATCCTGCCACAGAGTGTTTCATAATGAACAGCTACAGAACAGGAGAGCAAAAGTCATTCCAGTTTGACCTCAGTCTTCATGAAGTAGAACATGGTCTTCTTTTCTTCATTGACTTCAATTCCAATTCGTTTCCATGCAATGTTCATTCCTCTCCTTCAGGGGTAGGATTTTGTGATTCCTCACCTGCATAGAACACCCAGAGCTCATCACAACAAGTACTCTCCCTAATAGCTGTCACCCACTTAACCCTTCGCCCCACACCCCTGCCCCCTAGCAACCCTCGATTTTGCTCTAGGTTAGAGTCTGTTTCCTCATTGGCCTTTCTCCCCTCACTATGTTCATCTGTTTTCTTTCTGAAATTCCATAGAGGTCAAGATATAGGCTATTGGTCTTTTCTTACTGATTTTACTTAGCTAAATCCACTGTAGATCCATCCACATCCTTGCAGATGGTAAGATTTCATCCTTTATGAACCTGGATCCTATTCCATTAAGAAGATGTGGGAGAATGAATACACATACACACACACACACACACATATGATATATACGAGTGATATATATATATATATATATATATATATATATATATATCACTCATCAGTGAATGGACATTTGGTCTCCCTCCATTGTTTTACAATGGTTGAAAATGCTGCTGTAAATATCACGGTGCTTATACCCCACTGAATGTGCATTTTTGTGCCCTTTAGGGAAATAACTAGGAGGACAATTGCTGGATCCTACTGTTGTTCAGTTCTTAGCTTTTGGAGGACAGACTGTATTCTTTCCAAGAGTGGCTGCAACAACACGCAGGCCCACCAACAATGTAGGAGGGTCCCGGTTTTGGGTTTTGTTTTTTTTTTTTTAGATTTTATTTATTTATTTGACAGAGGTCACAAGTAGGCAGAGAGGCAGGCAGAGAGAGAGGACGAAGCAGACTCCCCGCTGAGCAGAGAGCCCAATGCGGGGCTCTATCTCAGGACCCTGAGACCATGACCTGAGCCGAAGGCAGTGGCTTAACCCACTGAGCCACACAGGTGCCCCCGAGGGTTCCACTTTAAACAGAACATTCCCTGCCAGCAATTTCCTAAGGAGGAAATATAAAACCTGTGGGAAACCCTGACTCACTGAGCATCAGGAAAGCAGCCACAGAAATTCAGCCCAGGGTTCCTGACACCAAGTCCCTTGAAGCCAACAGAGTGCCTTTACCCAGGGAAATTCCCAAAGACTCTCCTTCTGACTTCACTACCCATGAAACTGCAGAGAAAATACAGCATGTCCAACCATATATAGCCGTTTGAGTGAACCTAGGAAGACAAGCATCCCTTTTAAATTGTCCAAGACTCCTTGGAATCATTTTGAATTTTCCCTCTGCCCTCATTGGAACTCTTTGGATTCAAAGACGAATCCATTAGGATACATCACCTTGGACAAAGAAGAAGCCATCATCCAAGTCTCTATCTGACCACAAACAGCCACCTCACTCTAGATGCCAGCCGTTCCACCAGAGTCTAGGCCCAGTGGAGTAAACACTGTTCGGTGAAGGAATACTTTCTATGTTCAAAAGGCACACCAAGTCAATCTCACCTTCCCTTTCGAATCCAAGGGATTGCCTAGGAAAGAGATGTTCCAAATACCTTTGTAAGCCAGAAATAAACAGAAAATGAGATCCCTGCCAGGTGCTCCCTGCAGAGAAACTCAGGAGCTCTGGCACCCACACGAGATTGCTTACAGCTGGTTCAGGGTGCCATTTGTGAGCTCCACTGGAGACAAGAGAAAAGCCCAGGAAATTTGGGGTGAAAGGGAATTTTTACCTGCCATCCTGGCATGGATGTGACATTGTCACCCACAGGCCTGCTGTTTTCTCTGAACACTGACGTCCTGGGACAAGCTGCATGACTGACTCAGACGCTGACTTCCAAACTTCAGGTCTCATGGAGCCAGAGTGAAGAAGGGTTGTCAGGTGCAGATAAGCAGGCGTCTCCCACCTAAAGCCTGCACATCTGCTCTGATTCCTGGGAGAAGGAGAGACACAGGCTTGTTTCTTAACTGGTCATTCACTTCCCTCTCAAGCTGGTCAATGCCCTTGTCCTTTTTGGAGAAACAAACATACTTTTCCAAACAAACACTCAGCTCCTCGGTTCCAAATGCACCATGAGTCGGGTTTGGTTCCCCTGGCTCCAGAGCCCAACTGGGAGGACCCTCCTGAACCATCCTGACAGCACATTACCAGCAAACCTGGGGAAAGAGGGCACAATGCTGAGTGGGGGACAGGCTCCATCAATTCTTACCACCACCCTTGAGCCTGGAGAAACAGAGACTATACAGCTCACCACTCCATCCTGTAAAAATAAGCTGTAGTGCCTCACGTTTCAGGGTCTCTCACCGGGCACCTCCGCCCTGCCTTCAGAGCCAGCAAGCTGCACTGACTCCTCTTCAGGTGTGTTTCCCATGGCAGCTCGCCGCTGCCTCCAGTGGTGGCAAGCAGCATCGCCATGCCTTCCAGGGTATCTCACACCACGGCTCACCACTCCCTCCAGTGGAGTGAACTGGCACTGCCGGGCCTTCCATAGACTCATTTTTTTTTTATTTGTTTATTTACAGCATAACAGTGTTCATTGTTTTGGCATCACACCCAGTGCTCCATGCAGTACGTGCCCTCCCTATTAACCACCACCTGATTCCTCAAACTCCCACCCCACCCTGCCCCTCCAAAACCCTCTGGTTGTTTTTCAGAGTCCATAGTCTCTCATGGTTCATCTCCCCTTCCAGTTTCTCTCAACTCCCTCTCCTCTCCATCTCCCTATGTCCTCCGTGTTATTTGCTATGCTCCACAAATAAGTGAGACCATATGATACATGACTCTCTCTCTGCTTGACTTATTTCGCTCAGCATAATTTCTTCCAGTCCCGTCCATGTTGCTACAAAAGTTGGGTATTCATCCTTTCTGATGGAGGCATAATACTCCATTGCGTATATGGACCACATCTTCCTTATCCATTCATCCGTTGAAGGGCATCTTGGTTCTTTCCACAGTTTGGTGAGCATAGCCATTGCTACAATAAGCATTGGGGTACAGATGGCCCTTCTTTTCACTACATCTGTATCTTTGGGGTAAATACCCAGCAGTGCAATTGCAGGGTCATAGGGAAGCTCTATTCTTAATTTCTGGAGGAATCTCCACACTGTTCTCCAAAGTGGCTGCACCAACTTGCATTCCCACCAACAGTGTAAGAGGGTTCCCCTTTCTCCACATCCTCTCCAACACACGTTGTTTCCTGTCTTGCTCATTTTGGCCATTCTAACTGGTGTCAGGTGGTATCTCAATGTGGTTTTCATTTGAATCTCCCTGATGGCTAGTGATGATGAACATTTTTTCATGTGTCTGATAGCCATTTGTATGTCTTCGTTGGAGAAGTGTCTGTTCATATCTTCTGCCCATTTTTGGATATGATTCTCTGTTTTGTGTGTGTTGAGTTTGAGAAGTTCTTTCTAGATCCTGGATATCAACCTTTTGTCTGTACTGTCATTTGCAAATATCTTCTCCCATTCCGTGGGTTGCCTTTTTGTTTGGTGGACTGTTTCCTTTGCTGTGCAGAAGCTTTTGATCTTGATGAAGTGCCAAAAGTTTATTTTCGCTTTTCTTTCCTTGGCCTTTGGAGACATATCTTGAAAGAAGTTGCTGTGGCTGCTATCGAAGAGGTTACTGCCTATGTTCTCCTCTAGGATTCTGATGGATTCCTGTCTCATGATGAGGTCTTTTATCCATTTCGAGTGTAAGAGAATGGTTGAGTTTCATTATTCTACATATAGCTGTCCAGTTTTCCCAGCACCATTGATTGAAGAGACTGTCTTTTTTTCCATTGAATATTTTTTCCTGTTTTGTCGAAGATTATTTCACCGTGGAGTTGAGGGTCCATATCTGGGCTCTCCACTCTGTTCCACTGGTCTATGTGTCTGTTTTTATGCCAGGGCCACGCTGTCTTGGTGATCGCAGCTTTGTAGTAAAGCTTAAAATCGGGTAACGTGATGCCGCCAGTTTTGTTTTTGTTTTTCAACATTGCCTTAGCAATTCGGGGTCTCTTCTGATTCCATACAAATTTTAGGATTATTTGCTCCAGCTCTTTGAAAACTACCGGTGGAATTTTGATCGGAATGGCATTAAAAGCATAGATTGCTCTAGGCAGTATAAACATTTTAACAATGTTTATTCTTCCAATCCAAGAGCATGGAATTGTCTTCCATCTTTTTGGGTCTTCTTCAATTTCTTTCATGAGTGTTCTGTAGTTCCTCGAGTACAGATCCTTTACCTCTTTGGTTAGGTTTATTCCCAGGTATCTTATGGTTCTTGGTGCTATAGTAAATGGAATCGATTCTCTAATTTCCCTTTCTGTATTTTCACTGTTAGTGTATAAGAAAGCCACTGATTTCTGTACATTGACTTTGTATCCTGCCACGTTACTGAATTGCTGTATGAGTCTAGTAGTTTGGGGGTGGAGTCTTTGGGGTTTTCCATATACAAAATCATGTCATCTGCGAAGAGAGAGAGTTTGACTTCTTCCTTGCCAATTTGGATACCTTTTATTTCTCTTTGTTGTCTGATTGCCGTTGCTAGGACTTCTAATACTATGTTGAACAAGAGTGGTGAGAGTGGGCATCCAAGCCCATTAGAATAACGTCAGACCTTTTCACAGAGACCTGGCAAGCCAGGAAGGGCTGGCAAAATATATTCAGAGTACTAAATGAGAAGAACATGCAACCAAGAATACTCTATCCGGCAAGACTGACATTTAAAATGGATGGAGAGATAAAGAGTTTCCAAGACCAGCAAGGCTTAAAAGACTATGCAACCAGCAAGCCGACACTGCAGGAAATATTAAGGGGGGGGTCCTATAAAAGAGAAAAAATCCCAAGAATATCATTGAACAGAAATATAGAAACAATCTACAGACAGAAAGACTTCAAAGGCAACATGACATGAATCAAAACCTATCTCTCAATAACCACTCTCAATGTGAATGGCCTAAATGCGCCCATAAAACGACACAGGGTTGCAGATTGGATAAAACGACAGGACCCATCCATATGTTGTCTACAAGAGACCCATTTTGAACCTAAGGATACACCCAGACTGAACGTGAACGGATGGAGAAGCATCTTTCATGCCAATGGGCCTCAAAAGAAGGCCGGGGTAGCGATTCTCATATCAGATAAATTAGATTTTAAACTAAAGACTGTAGTCAGAGATACAGAAGGACACTCCATAATTCTTAAAGGGACTATCCGCCAAGATGATCTAACAATTGTGAATATCTATGCCCCCAATATGGGAGCACCCAATTCCATAAGAAAACTATTAATCAAGATAAAGAGTCATATTGATATGAATACAATAATAGTAGGAGATCTTCATACGCCTCTCTCAGAAATAGACAGATCATCGAAGCAGAAAATTAAAAAAGAAATAAGAGCATTGAATGAAACATTGGACCAGATGGACCTCATAGACATATACAGAACATTCCACCCTAAAACAACAGAATACTCATTCTTCTCAAGTGCACATGGAACCTTCTCCAGAATAGACCACATACTGCGTCACAAGGATTGAGGATGCCTGATACTCATGCTGGGAATCTGCCTGCCACGCAGGGCACCGCTGTGCTGTTTGGAGCTGCGCTGAACCCTCAGAGCTGGAGAAACTTCCATGCACCCCTGAAGTCACCCCCAGGTTATGCGAACGTCTGGACACACACCTAGAGGCTAAGGCCCCGTCTGACACCCGAGCTCAACTCAGCGCACCAGGGCACCTGCCTCTGCACTGGCATATCAGGTCTACCATGGCCCTAGGCCTTAACCCTATCCCTAATTTTGGTTTTCAGGTATCATCCCCAAGAGTCCTGACCCCAAGACCCCAAGATTAAAGAATCCTGAGTGACACCTCAGGACTCTGTCCACCATGCAGGAGGAAACCATGCTGTTTGGAGCTGTGTCGAATCCTCAGAGCGGGAGAAACCTGCACGGTTCACCCGAGGCTATCCCCCACCCTCTGCGCACTATTGGGCCACAAATGTGGAGGCTGGCACTCAGCCTGCCTACCACCCAGGAGGAAACCGTGCCATTTGAAACTGAGTAGAACACTCAGAGTGGGAGAAACTGCATGCCTCCCTGAGCACAACCCCCTCCTTCAGCGGTCCCCTGACCACAAACCTGGACCCTCTCATGCCACCGGACCTCTGCCCTCAATTCATCCCCCTGGGATCCCTTCTCAGTGCCAGCAAATTGGGCCTGCCATGCCCCTGACCCTAACCTTAAGCCTAGGTTGCATTTTCAGTCTTCATCCCCAGAGGCTGGTCCCCCAATTCCTCCATATTTGGACCCCTGAGCCACAACCCAGTGCTCTGTCTGCCACCCGGGAGGAAACCGTTCTGTTTGGAGCTGCACAGAACCATCGGAACGGGAGAAATCTTCATGCTCCCTGAAGCCACCTCCACCTTCGGCCACCCCCCAGGCACAAACCCAGATCGTAATGCACCACCTGACCATGGCCCTCAACTCAGTACCCCAGACATCTAGCCTCGGCACCAGCAGATCAGGCCAGCCATGCCCCTGTGCTCTTTTCCAAGCCCTAGGTTGTGTTTTCAGTCTTCTGTCCTCTGATGATTGACACCAAAGCTCCGCTGATGGGTTACACCTGAACTATACCAGAATATTTCTTGGCCCCCTGAGGCTATCCCACTTTCAGCACCCCCCGTTCACACCTGGATCTTAACACTCACACTGACCCACGTCCTCAACTCTGCTCCCCAGGTCACTCCTCTCAGGGTGGCCTATTGAGACTGACATGACCCTCAGCCCTAACCAAAACTTAGGTACATTTTCTGTCTTGTGTCCCAAGAATACAGGTACCAAAGCCCCACATATGTGGGACCCCTGAGAAATGCCAGAGGACTCTGTCTTCAACCCAGAAGGAAACAGTAGAATTGGAACTCTGCCAAGGACTGAGAGCAGGAGAAATCTGCCTTTCCCCCCATGGCCACCAACCCGGAGCCTGACTCAGACTGACCCATGTTCTCTACTCAGTCCCCGTGAGAGCTCTGCACAGCACCAGCAAATCAGGCCTGTCATGTTGCTGGGACCTAGCCCCAACCCTAGGTTGGGGTCTCATGCTCTGTCCCCAGAGGACTGGCACCCAAGTCCCACGGATGGGGACCCTGAGCAATATTTGAGATCTCTGCCTGCCACCCAGAAGGAAACCATACCATTTGGGACTCTGCAAAGGATTCTGAGCAGGAGAAATCTGCCACGCACCACTGAGTTCACCCAGAGTCAGCAGCTGGACACAAACCTGAACCTGACACTTACTCTATCCATCCCTCTGTACTCAGCCCTCTGGATAGCTTGCCACACCACCATCAGATTGGGCCTGCCGTGCTCCTAACCCCTAACTGAAGCTTAGTTTGTGTTCTGAGCATTCAATTCCTAGGGGTCTGGCTCCCTACCCCACGGACTGGGGTCACCTTAGCCATACCACAGGACTCATCCTAACACACAGGAGGAAAGCGTGCCATGTAGACCTCTAGAAAGTATTCAAAGCAGGATTAAAATGCCTGCCCATCTGAGCCTATACCAGCAAACCCCCAATTTCAGTGGCCTCTAGGTCACAAACCCTGTGCCTGACCAGAAACAGAACACTCATCCTTAATTCCAGCCTCTAGGAACCACACACACTGTCAGCTGTTTGGGCCTGCAATGTCCTTCGGCCCTAACTCTATCCCTAGCTTGGGTTCTCATGTCTCCGTCCCCTAAGGGTGGGCTCCAAAGCCCTAGGATTTGGGGATGCCTGAGCAATACCACAGGACTCAGCCTCACACCCAGATGGAAATCTTTCCATAATGGACTCCAGTAAGTATATAGGTCAGTATAAATATGAAGGCCCATCTGGTTCCATCGCCGCGGCTCGTTTTCCGGGTGGCCGCGACATGCCCCGAGCGAGAAAGGGCCCTGCTCCACGCGGAACTGGGCGCTGACCAGGGCTGCCCAACGCCGGCCAATTCTCACGAGCGTTCTGCCCAAATCGATCCCGATTTGGGCAGAACGCTCGTGAGAATTGGCCGGGAAACGCCCGGCGAACACACTTCGGGCACCACAGGGCCGCAGGGCGGCCCCCCCCGGGGCCCTGTCCGGGATCGCGTGTCGTCGCGTTCCGGCACCGCCAGGAGGAGCTCCGGGAGGCGTGCCGCGGGGAGGCCGACGCCTCCCGCTCTTCAACCTCCGGGGGTCCCCTCCCTGGCGCCGGCAGCTGGGCCGGGCCAGCCCCGAAAGCCGGGCCCGGGCCCGGGCCTGCTTGCTCAGCCTTCCGTTGCCAGGGGCCTGAGCCTGGGGGCCTCCCCATGGGGAACCCTGAGTCCCGCGCCACGAGTCCCCCGACCGTCCCGGCGACAACGGCACCTTTCGCGGCTTCGTCCTAGCCGCGGAGTGAGAGACCAGTCCGTTTCCCCACAGAGGCCAGCCCCCTCCAGGGGCGCCCCGGCCGCCCGCCACGGCGGAGGCGGACGCCCGGCCACGGCGCCTCCATCCACTCTGCTCGGGGAAAACTCCCCGGCGCCGCGGCTGCCGGCGGCGCCCCATCGTCGCGGCTCGTTTTCCGGGTGGCCGCGACATGCCCCGAGCGAGAAAGGGCCCTGCTCCACGCGGAACTGGGCGCTGACCAGGGCTGCCCAACGCCGGCCAATTCTCACGAGCGTTCTGCCCAAATCGATCCCGATTTGTGCAGAACGCTCGTGAGAATTGGCCGGAAAACGCCCGGCGAACACACTTTGGGCACCACAGGGCCGCAGGGCGGCCCCCCCGGGGCCCTGTCCGGGACCGCGTGTCGTCGCGTTCCGGCACCGCCAGGAGGAGCTCCGGGAGGCGTGCCGCGGTGAGGCCGACGCCTCCCGCTCCTCAGCCTCCGGGGGTCCCCTCCCTGGCGCCGGCAGCTGGGGCCGGGCCAGCCCCGATAGCCGGGCCCGGGCCCGGGCCTGCTTGCTCAGCCTTCGGTTGCCAGGGGCCTGAGCCTGGGGGCCTCCCCATGGGGAACCCTGAGTCCCGCGCCACGAGTCCCCCGACCGTCCCGGCCACAACGGCACCTTTCGCGGCTTCGTCCTAGCCGTGGAGTGAGAGAGCAGTCCGTTTCCACACAGAGGCCAGCCCCCTCCAGGGGCGCCCCGGCCGCCCGCCACGGCAGAGGCGGACGCCCGGCCACGGCGCCTCCATCCACTCTGCTCGGGGAAAACTCCCCGGCGCCGCGGCTGCCGGCTGCGCCCCATCGTCGCGGCTCGTTTTCCGGGTGGCCGCGACATGCCCCGAGCGAGAAAGGGCCCTGCTCCACGCGGAACTGGGCGCTGACCAGGGCTGCCCAACGCCGGCCAATTCTCACGAGCGTTCTGCCCAAATCGATCCCGATTTGGGCAGAACGCTCGTGAGAATTGGCCGGAAAACGCCCGGCAAACACACTTCGGCACCACAGGGCCGCAGGGCGGCCCCCCCGGGGCCCTGTCCGGGACCGCGTGTCGTCGCGTTCCGGCACCGCCAGGAGGAGCTCCGGGAGGCGTGCCACGGGGAGGCCGACGCCTCCCGCTCCTCAGCCTCCGGGGGTCCCCTCCCTGGCGCCGGCAGCTGGGGCCGGGCCAGCCCCGAAAGCGGGGCCCGGGCCCGGGCCTGCTTGCTCAGCCTTCCGTTGCCAGGGGCCTGAGCCTGGGGGCCTCCCCATGGGGAACCCTGAGTCCCGCGCCACGAGTCCCCCGACCATCCCGGCGACAACGGCACCTTTCGCGGCTTCGTCCTAGCCGCGGAGTGAGAGACCAGTCCGATTCCCACAGAGGCCAGCCCCCTCCAGGGGCGCCCCGGCCGCCCGCCACGGCGGAGGCGGACGCCCGGCCACGGCGCCTCCATCCACTCTGCTCGGGGAAAACTCCCCGGTGCCGCGGCTGCCGGCCGCGCCCCATCGTCGCGGCTCGTTTTCCGGGTGGCCGCGACATGCCCCGAGCGAGAAAGGGCCGTGCTCCATGCGGAACTGGGCGCTGACAAGTGCTGCCCAACGCCGGCCAATTCTCACGAGCGTTCTGCCCAAATCGATCCCGATTTGGGCAGAACGCTCGTGAGAATTGGCCGGAAAACGCCCGGCGAACACACTTCGGGCACCACAGGGCCGCAGGGCGGCCCCCCCCGGGGCCCTGTCCGGGATCGCGTGTCGTCGCGTTCCGGCACCGCCAGGAGGAGCTCCGGGAGGCGTGCCGCGGGGAGGCCGACGCCTCCCGCTCCTCAGCCTCCGGGGGTCCCCTCCCTGGCGCCGGCACCTGGGGCCGGGCCAGCCCCGAAAGCCGGGCCCGGGCCCGGGCCTGCTTGCTCAGCCTTCTGTTGCCAGGGTCCTGAGCCTGGGGGCCTCCCCATGGGGAACCCTGAGTCCCGCTCCACGAGATCCCCGACCGTCCCGGCGACAACGGCACCTTTCGCGGCTTCGTCCTAGCCGCGGAGCGAGAGACCAGTCCGTTTCCCCACAGAGGCCAGCCCCCTCCAGGGGCGCCCCGGTCGCCCGCCACGGCAGAGGCGGACGCCAGGCCACGGCGCCTCCATCCACTCTGCTCGGGGAAAACTCCCCGGCGCCGCGGCTGCCGGCCGCGCCCCATCGTCGCGGCTCGTTTTCCGGGTCGCCGCGACATGCCCCGAGCGAGAAAGGGCCCTGCTCCACGCGGAACTGGGCGCTGACCAGGGCTGCCCAACGCCGGCCAATTCTCACGAGCGTTCTGCCCAAATCGATCCCGATTTGGGCAGAACGCTCGTGAGAATTGGCCGGAAAAGGCCCGGCGAACACACTTCGGGCACCACAGGGCCGCAGGGCGGCCCCCCCCGGGGCCCTGTCCGGGATCGCGTGTCGTCGCGTTCCGGCACCGCCAGGAGGAGCTCCGGGAGGCGTGCCGCGGAGAGGCCGACGCCTCCCACTCCTCAGCCTCCGGGGGTCCCCTCCCTGGCGCCGGCACCTGGGGCCGGGCCAGCCCCGAAAGCCGGGCCCGGGCCCGGGCCTGCTTGCTCAGCCTTCCGTTGCCAGGGGCCTGAGCCTGGGGGCCTCCCCATGGGGAACCGTGAGTCCCGCGCCACGAGTTTCCCGACCGTCCCGGCGACAACGGCACCTTTCGCGGCTTCGTCCTAGCCGCGGAGTGAGAGACCAGTCCGTTTCCCCACAGAGGCCAGCCCCCTCCAGGGGCGCCCCGGCCGCCCGCCACGGCGGAGGCGGACGCCCGGCCACGGCGCCTCCATCCACTCTGCTCGGGGAAAACTCCCCGGCGCCGCTGCTGCCGGCCGCGTCCCATCGTCGGGGCTCGTTTTCCGGGTGGCCGCGACATGCCCCGAGCGAGAAAGGGCCCTGCTCCACGCGGAACTGGGCGCTGACCAGGGCTGCCCAACGCCGGCCAATTCTCACGAGCGTTCTGCCCAAATCGATCCCGATTTGGGCAGAACGCTCGTGAGAATTGGCCGGAAAAGGCCCGGTGAACACACTTCGGGCACCACAGGGCCGCAGGGCGGCCCCCCCCGGGGCCCTGTCCGGGATCGCGTGTCGTCGCGTTCCGGCACCGCCAGGAGGAGCTCCGGGAGGCATGCCGCGGGGAGGCCGACGCCTCCCGCTCCTCAGCCTCCGGGGGTCCCCTCCCTGGCGCCGGCAGCTGGGGCCGGGCCAGCCCCGAAAGCCGGGCCCGAGCCCGCGCCTGCTTGCTCAGCCTTCCGTTGCCAGGGGCCTGAGCCTGGGGGCCTCCCCATAGGGAACCCTGAGTCCCGCGCCACGAGTCCCCCGACCGTCCCGGCGACAACGGCACCTTTCGCGGCTTCGTCCTAGCCGCGGAGCGAGAGACCAGTCCGTTTCCCCACAGAGGCCAGCCTCCTCCAGGGGCGCCACGGCCGCCCGCCACGGCAGAGGCGGGCGCCCGGCCACGGCGCCTCCATCCACTCTGCTCGGGGAAAACTCCCCGGCGCCGCGGCTGCCGGCCGCGCCCCATCGTCGCGGCTCGTTTTCCGGGTGGCCGTGACATGCCCCGAGCGAGAAAGGGCCCTGCTCCACGCGGAACTGGGCGCTGACCAGGGCTGCCCAACGCCGGCCAATTCTCACGAGCGTTGAGAATTGGCCGGAAAAGGCCCGGCGAACACACTTAGGGCACCAGAGGGCCGCAGGGCCGACCCACCGGGGCCCTGTCCGGGATCGCGTGTCGTCGCGTTCTGGCACCGCCAGGAGGAGCTCCGGGAGGCGTGCCGCGGGGAGGCCCACGCCTCCCGCTCCTCAGCCTCCGGGGGTCCCTTCCCTGGCGCCGGGAGACGGGGCCGGGCCAGCCCCGAAAGCCGGGACCGGGCCCGGGCCTGCTTGCTCAGCCTTCCGTTGCCAGGGGCCTGAGCCTGGGGGCCTCCCCATGGGGAACACTGAGTCCCGCGCCACGAGTCCCCCGACCGTCCCGGCGACAACGGCACCTTTCGCGGCTTCGTCCTAGCCGCGGAGCGAGAGACCAGTCCGTTTCCCCACAGAGGCCAGCCCCCTCCAGGGGCGCCCCGGCCGCCCGCCACGGCAGAGGCGGGCGCCCGGCCACGGCGCCTCCATCCACTCTGCTCGGGGAAAACTCCCCGGCGCCGCGGCTGCCGGCCGCGCCCCATCGTCGCGGCTCGTTTTCCGGGTGGCCGCGACATGCCCCGAGCGAGAAAGGGCCCTGCTCCACGCGGAACTGGGCGCTGACCAGGGCTGCCCAACGCCGGCCACTTCTCACGAGCGTTCTGCCCAAATCGATCCCGATTTGGGCAGAACGCTCGTGAGAATTGGCCGGAAAACGCCCGGCGAACACACTTCGGGCACCACAGGGCCGCAGGGCGGCCCCCCCCGGGGCCCTGTCCGGGATCGCGTGTCGTCGCGTACAGGCACCGCCAGGAGGAGCTCCGGGAGGCGTGCCGCGGGGAGGCCGACGCCTCCCGCTCCTCAGCCTCCGGGGGTCCCCTCCCTGGCGCCGGCACCTGGGGCCGGGCCAGCCCCGAAAGCCGGGCCCGGGCCCGGGCCTGCTTGCTCAGCCTTCCGTTGCCAGGGGCCTGAGCCTGGGGGCCTCCCCATGGGGAACCGTGAGTCCCGCGCCACGAGTTTCCCGACCGTCCCGGCGACAACGGCACCTTTCGCGGCTTCGTCCTAGCCGCGGAGTGAGAGACCAGTCCGTTTCCCCACAGAGGCCAGCCCCCTCCAGGGGCGCCCCGGCCGCCCGCCACGGCGGAGGCGCACGCCTGGCCACGGCGCCTCCATCCACTCTGCTCGGGGAAAACTCCCCGGCGCCGCGGCTGCCGGCCGCGCCCCATCGTCGCGGCTCGTTTTCCGGTTGGCCGTGACATGCCCCGAGCGAGAAAGGGCCCTGCTCCACGCGGAACTGGGCGCTGACCAGGGCTGCCCAACGCCGGCCAATTCTCACGAGCGTTCTGCCCAAATCGATCCCGATTTGGGCAGAACGCTCGTGAGAATTGGCCGGAAAAGGCCCGGCGAACACACTTCGGGCACCACAGGGCCGCAGGGCGGCCCCCCCCGGGGCCCTGTCCGGGATCGCGTGTCGTCGCGTTCCGGCACCGCCAGGAGGAGCTCCGGGAGGCGGGCCCTGGGGAGGCCGACGCCTCCCGCTCCTCAGCCTCCGGGGGTCCCCTCCCTGGTGCCGGGAGCTGGGGCCGGGCCAGCCCCGAAAGCCGGGCCCGGGACCGGACCTGCTTGCTCAGCCTTCCGTTGCCAGGGGCCTGAGCCTGGGGGCCTCCCCATGGGGAACCCTGAGTCCCGCGCCACGAATCCCCCGACCGTCCCGGCGACAACGGCACCTTTCGCGGCTTCGTCCTAGCCGCGGAGTGAGAGACCAGTCCGTTTCCCCACAGAGGCCAGCCCCCTCCAGGGGCGCCCCGGCCGCCCGCCACGGCGTTGGCGGACGCCCGGCCACGGCGCCTCCATCCACTCTGCTCGGGGAAAACTCCCCGGCGCCGCGGCTGCCGGCCGCGCCCCATCGTCGCGGTTCGTTTTCCGGGTGGCCGCGACATGCCCCGAGCGAGAAAGGGCCCTGCTCCACGCGGAACTGGGCGCTGACCAGGGCTGCCCAACGCCGGCCAATTCTCACGAGCGTTGAGAATTGGCCGGAAAAGGCCCGGCGAACACACTTCGGGCACCAGAGGGCCGCAGGGCCGACCCACCGGGGCCCTGTCCGGGATCGCGTGTCGTCGCGTTCCGGCACCGCCAGGAGGAGCTCCGGGAGGCGTGCCGCGGGGAGGCACACGCCTCCCGCTCCTCAGCCTCCGGGGGTCCCCTCCCTGGCGCCGGGAGATGGGGCCGGGCCAGCCCCGAAAGCCGGGACCGGGCCCGGGCCTGCTTGCTCAGCCTTCCGTTGCCAGGGGCCTGAGCCTGGGGGCCTCCCCATGGGGAACCCTGAGTCCCGCGCCACGAGTCCCCCGACCGTCCCGGCGACAACGGCACCTTTCGCGGCTTGGTCCTAGCCGCGGAGCGAGAGACCAGTCCGTTTCCCCACAGAGGCCAGCCCCCTCCAGGGGCGCCCCGGCCGCCCGCCACGGCGGAGGCGGACGCCCGGCCACGGCGCCTCCATCCACTCTGCTCGGGGAAAACTCCCCGGCGCCGCGGCTGCCGGCCGAGCCCCATCGTCGCGGCTCGTTTTCCGGGTGGCCGCGACATGCCCCGAGCGAGAAAGGGCCCTGCTCCACGCGGAACTGGGCGCTGACCAGGGCTGCCAAACGCCGGCCACTTCTCACGAGCGTTCTGCCCAAATCGATCCCGATTTGGGCAGAACGCTCGTGAGAATTGGCCGGAAAACGCCCGGCGAACACACTTCGGGCACCACAGGGCCGCAGGGCGGCCCCCCCCGGGGCCCTGTCCGGGATCGCGTGTCGTCGCGTTCCGGCACCGCCAGGAGGAGCTCCGGGAGGCGTGCCGCGGGGAGGCCGACGCCTCCCGCTCCTCAGCCTCCGGGGGTCCCCTCCCTGGCGCCGGCACCTGGGGCCGGGCCAGCCCCGAAAGCCGGGCCCGGGCCCGGGCCTGCTTGCTCAGCCTTCCGTTGCCAGGGGCCTGAGCCTGGGGGCCTCCCCATGGGGAACCCTGAGTCCCGCGCCACGAATCCCCCAACCGTCCCGGCCACAACGGCACCTTTCGCGGCTTCGTCCTATCCGCGGAGTGAGAGACCAGTCCGTTTCCCCACAGAGGCCAGCCCCCTCCAGGGGCGCCCCGGCCGCCCGCCACGGCGGAGGCGGACGCCCGGCCATGGCGCCTCCATCCACTCTGCTCGGGGAAAACTCCCCGGCGCCGCGGCTGCCGGCCGCGCCCCATCGTCGCGGCTCGTTTTCCGGGTGGCCGCGACATGCCTTGAGCGAGATAGGGCCCTGCTCCACGCGGAACTGGGCGCTGACCAGGGCTGCCCAACGCCGGCCAATTCTCACGAGCGTTCTGCCGAAATCGATCCCGATTTGGGCAGAACGCTCGTGAGAATTGGCCGGAAAACGCCCGGCGAACACACTTCGGGCACCACAGGGCCGCAGAGCCGCCCCCCCCGGGGCACTGTCCGGGATCGCGTGTTGTCGCGTTCCGGCACCGCCAGGAGGAGCATAGGGAGGCGTGCCACGGGGAGGCCGACGCCCCCCGCTCTCAGCCTCCGGGGGTCCCCTCCCTGGCGCCGGCAGCTGGGGCCGGGCCAGCCCCAAAAGCCGGCCCGGGCCCGGGCCTGCTTGCTCAGCCTTCCGTTGCCGGGGCCTGAGCCTGGGGGCCTCCCCATGGGGAACCCTGATTCCCGCGCCACGAGTCCCCCGACCGTCCGGGCGACAACGGCACCTTTCGCGGCTTCGTCCTAGCCGCGTAGTGAGAGACCAGTCCGTTTCCCCACAGAGGCCAGCCCCCTCCAGGGGCGCCCCGGCCGCCCGCCACGGCGGAGGCTGACGCCCGGCCACGGCGCCTCCATCCACTCTGCTCGGGGAAAACTCCCCGGCGCCGCTGCTGCCGGCCGCGTCCCATCGTCGGGGCTCGTTTTCCGGGTGGCCGCGACATGCCCCGAGCGAGAAAGGGCCCTGCTCCACGCGGAACTGGGCGCTGACCAGGGCTGCCCAACGCCGGCCAATTCTCACGAGCGTTCTGCCCAAATCGATCCCGATTTGGGCAGAACGCTCGTGAGAATTGGCCGGAAAAGGCCCGGTGAACACACTTCGGGCACCACAGGGCCGCAGGGCGGCCCCCCCCGGGGCCCTGTCCGGGATCGCGTGTCGTCGCGTTCCGGCACCGCCAGGAGGAGCTCCGGGAGGCATGCCGCGGGGAGGCCGACGCCTCCCGCTCCTCAGCCTCCGGGGGTCCCCTCCCTGGCGCCGGCAGCTGGGGCCGGGCCAGCCCCGAAAGCCGGGCCCGAGCCCGCGCCTGCTTGCTCAGCCTTCCGTTGCCAGGGGCCTGAGCCTGGGGGCCTCCCCATAGGGAACCCTGAGTCCCGCGCCACGAGTCCCCCGACCGTCCCGGCGACAACGGCACCTTTCGCGGCTTCGTCCTAGCCGCGGAGCGAGAGACCAGTCCGTTTCCCCACAGAGGCCAGCCTCCTCCAGGGGCGCCACGGCCGCCCGCCACGGCAGAGGCGGGCGCCCGGCCACGGCGCCTCCATCCACTCTGCTCGGGGAAAACTCCCCGGCGCCGCGGCTGCCGGCCGCGCCCCATCGTCGCGGCTCGTTTTCCGGGTGGCCGTGACATGCCCCGAGCGAGAAAGGGCCCTGCTCCACGCGGAACTGGGCGCTGACCAGGGCTGCCCAACGCCGGCCAATTCTCACGAGCGTTGAGAATTGGCCGGAAAAGGCCCGGCGAACACACTTAGGGCACCAGAGGGCCGCAGGGCCGACCCACCGGGGCCCTGTCCGGGATCGCGTGTCGTCGCGTTCTGGCACCGCCAGGAGGAGCTCCGGGAGGCGTGCCGCGGGGAGGCCCACGCCTCCCGATCCTCAGCCTCCGGGGGTCCCTTCCCTGGCGCCGGGAGACGGGGCCGGGCCAGCCCCGAAAGCCGGGACCGGGCCCGGGCCTGCTTGCTCAGCCTTCCGTTGCCAGGGGCCTGAGCCTGGGGGCCTCCCCATGGGGAACACTGAGTCCCGCGCCACGAGTCCCCCGACCGTCCCGGCGACAACGGCACCTTTCGCGGCTTCGTCCTAGCCGCGGAGCGAGAGACCAGTCCGTTTCCCCACAGAGGCCAGCCCCCTCCAGGGGCGCCCCGGCCGCCCGCCACGGCAGAGGCGGGCGCCCGGCCACGGCGCCTCCATCCACTCTGCTCGGGGAAAACTCCCCGGCGCCGCGGCTGCCGGCCGCGCCCCATCGTCGCGGCTCGTTTTCCGGGTGGCCGCGACATGCCCCGAGCGAGAAAGGGCCCTGCTCCACGCGGAACTGGGCGCTGACCAGGGCTGCCCAACGCCGGCCACTTCTCACGAGCGTTCTGCCCAAATCGATCCCGATTTGGGCAGAACGCTCGTGAGAATTGGCCGGAAAACGCCCGGCGAACACACTTCGGGCACCACAGGGCCGCAGGGCGGCCCCCCCCGGGGCCCTGTCCGGGATCGCGTGTCGTCGCGTACAGGCACCGCCAGGAGGAGCTCCGGGAGGCGTGCCGCGGGGAGGCCGACGCCTCCCGCTCCTCAGCCTCCGGGGGTCCCCTCCCTGGCGCCGGCACCTGGGGCCGGGCCAGCCCCGAAAGCCGGGCCCGGGCCCGGGCCTGCTTGCTCAGCCTTCCGTTGCCAGGGGCCTGAGCCTGGGGGCCTCCCCATGGGGAACCGTGAGTCCCGCGCCACGAGTTTCCCGACCGTCCCGGCGACAACGGCACCTTTCGCGGCTTCGTCCTAGCCGCGGAGTGAGAGACCAGTCCGTTTCCCCACAGAGGCCAGCCCCCTCCAGGGGCGCCCCGGCCGCCCGCCACGGCGGAGGCGCACGCCTGGCCACGGCGCCTCCATCCACTCTGCTCGGGGAAAACTCCCCGGCGCCGCGGCTGCCGGCCGCGCCCCATCGTCGCGGCTCGTTTTCCGGTTGGCCGTGACATGCCCCGAGCGAGAAAGGGCCCTGCTCCACGCGGAACTGGGCGCTGACCAGGGCTGCCCAACGCCGGCCAATTCTCACGAGCGTTCTGCCCAAATCGATCCCGATTTGGGCAGAACGCTCGTGAGAATTGGCCGGAAAAGGCCCGGCGAACACACTTCGGGCACCACAGGGCCGCAGGGCGGCCCCCCCCGGGGCCCTGTCCGGGATCGCGTGTCGTCGCGTTCCGGCACCGCCAGGAGGAGCTCCGGGAGGCGGGCCCTGGGGAGGCCGACGCCTCCCGCTCCTCAGCCTCCGGGGGTCCCCTCCCTGGTGCCGGGAGCTGGGGCCGGGCCAGCCCCGAAAGCCGGGCCCGGGACCGGACCTGCTTGCTCAGCCTTCCGTTGCCAGGGGCCTGAGCCTGGGGGCCTCCCCATGGGGAACCCTGAGTCCCGCGCCACGAATCCCCCGACCGTCCCGGCGACAACGGCACCTTTCGCGGCTTCGTCCTAGCCGCGGAGTGAGAGACCAGTCCGTTTCCCCACAGAGGCCAGCCCCCTCCAGGGGCGCCCCGGCCGCCCGCCACGGCGTTGGCGGACGCCCGGCCACGGCGCCTCCATCCACTCTGCTCGGGGAAAACTCCCCGGCGCCGCGGCTGCCGGCCGCGCCCCATCGTCGCGGTTCGTTTTCCGGGTGGCCGCGACATGCCCCGAGCGAGAAAGGGCCCTGCTCCACGCGGAACTGGGCGCTGACCAGGGCTGCCCAACGCCGGCCAATTCTCACGAGCGTTGAGAATTGGCCGGAAAAGGCCCGGCGAACACACTTCGGGCACCAGAGGGCCGCAGGGCCGACCCACCGGGGCCCTGTCCGGGATCGCGTGTCGTCGCGTTCCGGCACCGCCAGGAGGAGCTCCGGGAGGCGTGCCGCGGGGAGGCACACGCCTCCCGCTCCTCAGCCTCCGGGGGTCCCCTCCCTGGCGCCGGGAGATGGGGCCGGGCCAGCCCCGAAAGCCGGGACCGGGCCCGGGCCTGCTTGCTCAGCCTTCCGTTGCCAGGGGCCTGAGCCTGGGGGCCTCCCCATGGGGAACCCTGAGTCCCGCGCCACGAGTCCCCCGACCGTCCCGGCGACAACGGCACCTTTCGCGGCTTGGTCCTAGCCGCGGAGCGAGAGACCAGTCCGTTTCCCCACAGAGGCCAGCCCCCTCCAGGGGCGCCCCGGCCGCCCGCCACGGCGGAGGCGGACGCCCGGCCACGGCGCCTCCATCCACTCTGCTCGGGGAAAACTCCCCGGCGCCGCGGCTGCCGGCCGAGCCCCATCGTCGCGGCTCGTTTTCCGGGTGGCCGCGACATGCCCCGAGCGAGAAAGGGCCCTGCTCCACGCGGAACTGGGCGCTGACCAGGGCTGCCAAACGCCGGCCACTTCTCACGAGCGTTCTGCCCAAATCGATCCCGATTTGGGCAGAACGCTCGTGAGAATTGGCCGGAAAACGCCCGGCGAACACACTTCGGGCACCACAGGGCCGCAGGGCGGCCCCCCCCGGGGCCCTGTCCGGGATCGCGTGTCGTCGCGTTCCGGCACCGCCAGGAGGAGCTCCGGGAGGCGTGCCGCGGGGAGGCCGACGCCTCCCGCTCCTCAGCCTCCGGGGGTCCCCTCCCTGGCGCCGGCACCTGGGGCCGGGCCAGCCCCGAAAGCCGGGCCCGGGCCCGGGCCTGCTTGCTCAGCCTTCCGTTGCCAGGGGCCTGAGCCTGGGGGCCTCCCCATGGGGAACCCTGAGTCCCGCGCCACGAATCCCCCAACCGTCCCGGCCACAACGGCACCTTTCGCGGCTTCGTCCTATCCGCGGAGTGAGAGACCAGTCCGTTTCCCCACAGAGGCCAGCCCCCTCCAGGGGCGCCCCGGCCGCCCGCCACGGCGGAGGCGGACGCCCGGCCATGGCGCCTCCATCCACTCTGCTCGGGGAAAACTCCCCGGCGCCGCGGCTGCCGGCCGCGCCCCATCGTCGCGGCTCGTTTTCCGGGTGGCCGCGACATGCCTTGAGCGAGATAGGGCCCTGCTCCACGCGGAACTGGGCGCTGACCAGGGCTGCCCAACGCCGGCCAATTCTCACGAGCGTTCTGCCGAAATCGATCCCGATTTGGGCAGAACGCTCGTGAGAATTGGCCGGAAAACGCCCGGCGAACACACTTCGGGCACCACAGGGCCGCAGAGCCGCCCCCCCCGGGGCACTGTCCGGGATCGCGTGTTGTCGCGTTCCGGCACCGCCAGGAGGAGCATAGGGAGGCGTGCCACGGGGAGGCCGACGCCCCCCGCTCTCAGCCTCCGGGGGTCCCCTCCCTGGCGCCGGCAGCTGGGGCCGGGCCAGCCCCAAAAGCCGGCCCGGGCCCGGGCCTGCTTGCTCAGCCTTCCGTTGCCGGGGCCTGAGCCTGGGGGCCTCCCCATGGGGAACCCTGATTCCCGCGCCACGAGTCCCCCGACCGTCCGGGCGACAACGGCACCTTTCGCGGCTTCGTCCTAGCCGCGTAGTGAGAGACCAGTCCGTTTCCCCACAGAGGCCAGCCCCCTCCAGGGGCGCCCCGGCCGCCCGCCACGGCGGAGGCTGACGCCCGGCCACGGCGCCTCCATCCACTCTGCTCGGGGAAAACTCCCCGGCGCCGCTGCTGCCGGCCGCGTCCCATCGTCGGGGCTCGTTTTCCGGGTGGCCGCGACATGCCCCGAGCGAGAAAGGGCCCTGCTCCACGCGGAACTGGGCGCTGACCAGGGCTGCCCAACGCCGGCCAATTCTCACGAGCGTTCTGCCCAAATCGATCCCGATTTGGGCAGAACGCTCGTGAGAATTGGACGGAAAAGGCCCGGTGAACACACTTCGGGCACCACAGGGCCGCAGGGCGGCCCCCCCCGGGGCCCTGTCCGGGATCGCGTGTCGTCGCGTTCCGGCACCGCCAGGAGGAGCTCCGGGAGGCATGCCGCGGGGAGGCCGACGCCTCCCGCTCCTCAGCCTCCGGGGGTCCCCTCCCTGGCGCCGGCAGCTGGGGCCGGGCCAGCCCCGAAAGCCGGGCCCGGGCCCGGGCCTGCTTGCTCAGCCTTCCGTTGCCAGGGGCCTGAGCCTGGGGGCCTCCCCATAGGGAACCCTGAGTCCCGCGCCACGAGTCCCCCGACCGTCCCGGCGACAACGGCACCTTTCGCGGCTTCGTCCTAGCCGCGGAACGAGAGACCAGTCCGTTTCCCCACAGAGGCCAGCCCCCTCCAGGGGCGCCCTGGCCGCCCGCCACAGCAGAGGCGGGCGCCCGGCCACGGCGCCTCCATCCACTCTGCTCGGGGAAAACTCCCCGGCGCCGCGGCTGCCGGCCGCGCCCCATCGTCGCGGCTCGTTTTCCGGGTGGCCGCGACATGCCCCGAGCGAGAAAGGGCCCTGCACCACGCGGAACTGGGCGCTGACCAGGGCTGCCCAACGCCGGCCAATTCTCACGAGCGTTGAGAATTGGCCGGAAAAGGCCCGGCGAACACACTTCGGGCACCAGAGGGCCGCAGGGCCGACCCACCGGGGCCCTGTCCGGGATCGCGTGTCGTCGCGTTCCGGCACCGCCAGGAGGAGCTCCGGGAGGCGTGCCGCGGGGAGGCCCACGCCTCCCGCTCCTCAGCCTCCGGGGGTCCCCTCCCTGGCGCCGGGAGATGGGGCCGGGTCAGCCCCGAAAGCCGAGACCGGGCCCGGGCCTGCTTGCTCAGCCTTCCGTTGCCAGGGGCCTGAGCCTGGGGGCCTCCCCATGGGGAACCCTTAGTCCCGCGCCACGAGTCCCCCGACCGTCCCGGCGACAACGGCACCTTTCGCGGCTTCGTCCTAGCCGCGGAGCGAGAGACCAGTCCGTTTCCCCACAGAGGCCAGCCCCCTCCAGGGGCGCCCCGGCCGCCCGCCACGGCGGAGGCGGACGCCCGGCCACGGCGCCTCCATCCACTCTGCTCGGGGAAAACTCCCCGGCGCCGCGGCTGCCGGCCGCGCCCCATCGTCGCGGCTCGTTTTCCGGGTGGCCGCGACATGCCCCGAGCGAGAAAGGGCCCTGCTCCACGCGGAACTGGGCGCTGACCAGGGCTGCCCAACGCCGGCCACTTCTCACGAGCGTTCTGCCCAAATCGATCCCGATTTGGGCAGAACGCTCATGAGAATTGGCCGGAATACGCCCGGCGAACACACTTCGGGCACCACAGGGCCGCAGGGCGGCCCCCCCCCGGGGCCCTGTCCGGGATCGCGTGTCGTCGCGTTCCGGCACCGCCAGGAGGAGCTCCGGGAGGCATGCCGCGGGGAGGCCGACGCCTCCCGCTCCTCAGCCTCCGGGGGTCCCCTCCCTGGCGCCGGCAGCTGGGGCCGGGCCAGCCCCGAAAGCCGGGCCCGAGCCCGGGCCTGCTTGCTCAGCCTTCCGTTGCCAGGGGCCTGAGCTTGGGGGCCTCCCCATAGGGAACCCTGAGTCCCGCGCCACGAGTCCCCCGACCGTCCCGGCGACAACGGCACCTTTCGCGGCTTCGTCCTAGCCGCGGAGCGAGAGACCAGTCCGTTTCCCCACAGAGGCCAGCCCCCTCCAGGGGCGCCACGGCCGCCCGCCACGGCAGAGGCGGGCGCCCGGCCACGGCGCCTCCATCCACTCTGCTCGGGGAAAACTCCCCGGCGCCGCGGCTGCCGGCCGCGCCCCATCGTCGCGGCTCGTTTTCCGGGTGGCCGTGACATGCCCCGAGCGAGAAAGGGCCCTGCTCCACGCGGAACTGGGCGCTGACCAGGGCTGCCCAACGCCGGCCAATTCTCACGAGCGTTGAGAATTGGCCGGAAAAGGCCCGGCGAACACACTTCGGGCACCAGAGGGCCGCAGGGCCGACCCACCGGGGCCCTGTCCGGGATCGCGTGTCGTCGCGTTCTGGCACCGCCAGGAGGAGCTCCGGGAGGCGTGCCGCGGGGAGGCCCACGCCTCCCGCTCCTCAGCCTCCGGGGGTCCCTTCCCTGGCGCCGGGAGATGGGGCCGGGCCAGCCCCGAAAGCCGGGACCGGGCCCGGGCCTGCTTGCTCAGCCTTCCGTTGCCAGGGGCTTGAGCCTGGGGGCCTCCCCATGGGGAACCCTGAGTCCCGCGCCACGAGTCCCCCGACCGTCCCGGCGACAACGGCACCTTTCGCGGCTTCGTCCTAGCCGCGGAGCGAGAGACCAGTCCGTTTCCCCACAGAGGCCAGCCCCCTCCAGGGGCGCCCCGGCCGCCCGCCACGGCAGAGGCGGGCGCCCGGCCACGGCGCCTCCATCCACTCTGCTCGGGGAAAACTCCCCGGCGCCGCGGCTGCCGGCCGCGCCCCATCGTCGCGGCTCGTTTTCCGGGTGGCCGCGACATGCCCCGAGCGAGAAAGGGCCCTGCTCCACGCGGAACTGGGCGCTGACCAGGGCTGCCCAACGCCGGCCACTTCTCACGAGCGTTCTGCCCAAATCGATCCCGATTTGGGCAGAACGCTCGTGAGAATTGGCCGGAAAACGCCCGGCGAACACACTTCGGGCACCACAGGGCCGCAGGGCGGCCCCCCCCGGGGCCCTGTCCGGGATCGCGTGTCGTCGCGTACAGGCACCGCCAGGAGGAGCTCCGGGAGGCGTGCCGCGGGGAGGCCGACGCCTCCCGCTCCTCAGCCTCCGGGGGTCCCCTCCCTGGCGCCGGCACCTGGGGCCGGGCCAGCCCCGAAAGCCGGGCCCGGGCCCGGGCCTGCTTGCTCAGCCTTCCGTTGCCAGGGGCCTGAGCCTGGGGGCCTCCCCATGGGGAACCGTGAGTCCCGCGCCACGAGTTTCCCGACCGTCCCGGCGACAACGGCACCTTTCGCGGCTTCGTCCTAGCCGCGGAGTGAGAGACCAGTCCGTTTCCCCACAGAGGCCAGCCCCCTCCAGGGGCGCCCCGGCCGCCCGCCACGGCGGAGGCGGACGCCCGGCCACGGCGCCTCCATCCACTCTGCTCGGGGAAAACTCCCCGGCGCCGCGGCTGCCGGCCGCGCCCCATCGTCGCGGTTCGTTTTCCGGGTGGCCGCGACATGCCCCGAGCGAGAAAGGGCCCTGCACCACGCGGAACTGGGCGCTGACCAGGGCTGCCCAACGCCGGCCAATTCTCACGAGCGTTGAGAATTGGCCGGAAAAGGCCCGGCGAACACACTTCGGGCACCAGAGGGCCGCAGGGCCGACCCACCGGGGCCCTGTCCGGGATCGCGTGTCGTCGCGTTCCGGCACCGCCAGGAGGAGCTCCGGGAGGCGTGCCGCGGGGAGGCCGACGCCTCCCGCTCCTCAGCCTCCGGGGGTCCCCTCCCTGGCGCCGGCACCTGGGGCCGGGCCAGCCCCGAAAGCCGGGCCCGGGCCCGGGCTTGCTTGCTCAGCCTTCCGTTGCCAGGGGCCTGAGCCTGGGGGCCTCCCCATGGGGAACCCTGAGTCCCGCGCCACGAATCCCCCGACCGTCCCGGCGACAACGGCACCTTTCGCGGCTTCGTCCTATCCGCGGAGTGAGAGACCAGTCCGTTTCCCCACAGAGGCCAGCCCCCTCCAGGGGCGCCCCGGCCGCCCGCCACGGCGGAGGCGGACGCCCGGCCATGGCGCCTCCATCCACTCTGCTCGGGGAAAACTCCCCGGCGCCGCGGCTGCCGGCCGCGCCCCATCGTCGCGGCTCGTTTTCCGGGTGGCCGCGACATGCCTTGAGCGAGATAGGGCCCTGCTCCACGCGGAACTGGGCGCTGACCAGGGCTGCCCAACGCCGGCCAATTCTCACGAGCGTTCTGCCGAAATCGATCCCGATTTGGGCAGAACGCTCGTGAGAATTGGCCGGAAAACGCCCGGCGAACACACTTCGGGCACCACAGGGCCGCAGAGCCGCCCCCCCCGGGGCACTGTCCGGGATCGCGTGTTGTCGCGTTCCGGCACCGCCAGGAGGAGCACAGGGAGGGGTGCCACGGGGAGGCCGACGCCCCCCGCTCCTCAGCCTCCGGGGGTCCCCTCCCTGGCGCCGGCAGCTGGGGCCGGGCCAGCCCCAAAAGCCGGCCCGGGCCCGGGCCTGCTTGCTCAGCCTTCCGTTGCCGGGGCCTGAGCCTGGGGGCCTCCCCATGGGGAACCCTGTTTCCCGCGCCACGAGTCCCCCGACCGTCCCGGCGACAACGGCACCTTTCGCGGCTTCGTCCTAGCCGCGTAGTGAGAGACCAGTCCGTTTCCCCACAGAGGCCAGCCCCCTCCAGGGGCGCCCCGGCCGCCCGCCACGGCAGAGGCGGGCGCCCGGCCACGGCGCCTCCATCCACTCTGCTCGGGGAAAACTCCCCGGCGCCGCGGCTGCCGGCCGCGCCCCATCGTCGCGGCTCGTTTTCCGGGTGGCCGCGACATGCCCCGAGCGAGAAAGGGCCCTGCTCCACGCGGAACTGGGCGCTGACCAGGGCTGCCCAAGGCCGGCCAATTCTCACGAGCGTTGAGAATTGGCCGGAAAAGGCCCGGCGAACACACTTCGGGCACCAGAGGGCCGCAGGGCCGACCCACCGGGGCCCTGTCCGGGATCGCGTGTCGTCGCGTTCCGGCACCGCCAGGAGGAGCTCCGGGAGGCGTGCCGCGGGGAGGCCCACGCCTCCCGCTCCTCAGCCTCCGGGGGTCCCCTCCCTGGCGCCGGGAGATGGGGCCGGGCCAGCCCCGAAAGCCGAGACCGGGCCCGGGCCTGCTTGCTCAGCCTTCCGTTGCCAGGGGCCTGAGCCTGGGGGCCTCCCCATGGGGAACCCTTAGTCCCGCGCCACGAGTCCCCCGACCGTCCCGGCGACAACGGCACCTTTCGCGGCTTCGTCCTAGCCGCGGAGCGAGAGACCAGTCCGTTTCCCCACAGAGGCCAGCCCCCTCCAGGGGCGCCCCGGCCGCCCGCCACGGCGGAGGCGGACGCCCGGCCACGGCGCCTCCATCCACTCTGCTCTGGGAAAACTCCCCGGCGCCGCGGCTGCCGGCCGCGCCCCATCGTCGCGGCTCGTTTTCCGGGTGGCCGCGACATGCCCCGAGCGAGAAAGGGCCCTGCTCCACGCGGAACTGGGCGCTGACCAGGGCTGCCCAACGCCGGCCACTTCTCACGAGCGTTCTGCCCAAATCGATCCCGATTTGGGCAGAACGCTCATGAGAATTGGCCGGAAAACGCCCGGCGAACACACTTCGGGCACCACAGGGCCGCAGGGCGGCCCCCCCCGGGGCCCTGTCCGGGATCGCGTGTCGTCGCGTTCCGGCACCGCCAGGAGGAGCTCCGGGAGGCGTGCCGCGGGGAGGCCGACGCCTCCCGCTCCTCAGCCTCCGGTGGTCCCGTCCCTGGCGCCGGCACCTGGGGCCGGGCCAAACCCGAAAGCCGGGCCCGGGCCCGGGCCTGCTTGCTCAGCCTTCCGTTGCCAGGGGCCTGAGCCTGGGGGCCTCCCCATGGGGAACCGTGAGTCCCGCGCCACGAGTTTCCCGACAGTCCCGGCGACAACGGCACCTTTCGCGGCTTCGTCCTAGCCGCGGAGTGAGAGACCAGTCCGTTTCCCCACAGAGGCCAGCCCCCTCCAGGGGCGCCCCGGCCGCCCGCCATGGCGGAGGCGCACGCCTGGCCACGGCGCCTCCATCCACTCTGCTCGGGGAAAACTCCCCGGCGCCGCGGCTGCCGGCCGCGCCCCATCGTCGCGGCTCGTTTTCCGGGTGGCCGGGACATGCCCCGAGCGAGAAAGGGCCCTGCTCCACGCGGAACTGGGCGCTGACCAGGGCTGCCCAACGCCGGCCAATTCTCACGAGCGTTCTGCCCAAATCGATCCCGATTTGGGCAGAACGCTTGTGAGAATTGGCCGGAAAAGGCCCGGCGAACACACTTCGGGCACCACAGGGCCGCAGGGCGGCCCCCCCCGGGGCCCTGTCCGGGATCGCGTGTCGTCGCGTTCCGGCACCGCCAGGAGGAGCTCCGGGAGGCGGGCCCTGGGGAGGCCGACGCCTCCCGCTCCTCAGCCTCCGGGGGTCCCCTCCCTGGTGCCGGGAGCTGGGGCCGGGCCAGCCCCGAAAGCCGGGCCCGGGACCGGACCTGCTTGCTCAGCCTTCCGTTGCCAGGGGCCTGAGCCTGGGGGCCTCCCCATGGGGAACCCTGAGTCCCGCGCCACGAATCCCCCGACCGTCCCGGCGACAACGGCACCTTTCGCGGCTTCGTCCTAGCCGCGGAGTGAGAGACCAGTCCGTTTCCCCACAGAGGCCAGCCCCCTCCAGTGGCGCCCCGGCCGCCCGCCACGGCGGAGGCGGACGCCCGGCCACGGCGCCTCCATCCACTCTGCTCGGGGAAAACTCCCCGGCGCCGCGGCTGCCGGCCGCGCCCCATCGTCGCGGTTCGTTTTCCGGGTGGCCGCGACATGCCCCGAGCGAGAAAGGGCCCTGCACCACGCGGAACTGGGCGCTGACCAGGGCTGCCCAACGCCGGCCAATTCTCACGAGCGTTGAGAATTGGCCGGAAAAGGCCCGGCGAACACACTTCGGGCACCAGAGGGCCGCAGGGCCGACCCACCGGGGCCCTGTCCGGGATCGCGTGTCGTCGCGTTCCGGCACCGCCAGGAGGAGCTCCGGGAGGCGTGCCGCGGGGAGGCCGACGCCTCCCGCTCCTCAGCCTCCGGGGGTCCCCTCCCTGGCGCCGGCACCTGGGGCCGGGCCAGCCCCGAAAGCCGGGCCCGGGCCCGGGCCTGCTTGCTCAGCCTTCCGTTGCCAGGGGCCTGAGCCTGGGGGCCTCCCCATGGGGAACCCTGAGTCCCGCGCCACGAATCCCCCGACCGTCCCGGCGACAACGGCACCTTTCGCGGCTTCGTCCTATCCGCGGAGTGAGAGACCAGTCCGTTTCCCCACAGAGGCCAGCCCCCTCCAGGGGCGCCCCGGCCGCCCGCCACGGCGGAGGCGGACGCCCGGCCATGGCGCCTCCATCCACTCTGCTCGGGGAAAACTCCCCGGCGCCGCGGCTGCCGGCCGCGCCCCATCGTCGCGGCTCGTTTTCCGGGTGGCCGCGACATGCCTTGAGCGAGATAGGGCCCTGCTCCACGCGGAACTGGGCGCTGACCAGGGCTGCCCAACGCCGGCCAATTCTCACGAGCGTTCTGCCGAAATCGATCCCGATTTGGGCAGAACGCTCGTGAGAATTGGCCGGAAAACGCCCGGCGAACACACTTCGGGCACCACAGGGCCGCAGAGCCGCCCCCCCCGGGGCACTGTCCGGGATCGCGTGTTGTCGCGTTCCGGCACCGCCAGGAGGAGCACAGGGAGGGGTGCCACGGGGAGGCCGACGCCCCCCGCTCCTCAGCCTCCGGGGGTCCCCTCCCTGGCGCCGGCAGCTGGGGCCGGGCCAGCCCCAAAAGCCGGCCCGGGCCCGGGCCTGCTTGCTCAGCCTTCCGTTGCCGGGGCCTGAGCCTGGGGGCCTCCCCATGGGGAACCCTGTTTCCCGCGCCACGAGTCCCCCGACCGTCCCGGCGACAACGGCACCTTTCGCGGCTTCGTCCTAGCCGCGTAGTGAGAGACCAGTCCGTTTCCCCACAGAGGCCAGCCCCCTCCAGGGGCGCCCCGGCCGCCCGCCACGGCAGAGGCGGGCGCCCGGCCACGGCGCCTCCATCCACTCTGCTCGGGGAAAACTCCCCGGCGCCGCGGCTGCCGGCCGCGCCCCATCGTCGCGGCTCGTTTTCCGGGTGGCCGCGACATGCCCCGAGCGAGAAAGGGCCCTGCTCCACGCGGAACTGGGCGCTGACCAGGGCTGCCCAACGCCGGCCAATTCTCACGAGCGTTGAGAATTGGCCGGAAAAGGCCCGGCGAACACACTTCGGGCACCAGAGGGCCGCAGGGCCGACCCACCGGGGCCCTGTCCGGGATCGCGTGTCGTCGCGTTCCGGCACCGCCAGGAGGAGCTCCGGGAGGCGTGCCGCGGGGAGGCCCACGCCTCCCGCTCCTCAGCCTCCGGGGGTCCCCTCCCTGGCGCCGGGAGATGGGGCCGGGCCAGCCCCGAAAGCCGAGACCGGGCCCGGGCCTGCTTGCTCAGCCTTCCGTTGCCAGGGGCCTGAGCCTGGGGGCCTCCCCATGGGGAACCCTTAGTCCCGCGCCACGAGTCCCCCGACCGTCCCGGCGACAACGGCACCTTTCGCGGCTTCGTCCTAGCCGCGGAGCGAGAGACCAGTCCGTTTCCCCACAGAACGCTCATGAGAATTGGCCGGAAAACGCCCGGCGAACACACTTCGGGCACCACAGGGCCGCAGGGCGGCCCCCCCCGGGGCCCTGTCCGGGATCGCGTGTCGTCGCGTTCCGGCACCGCCAGGAGGAGCTCCGGGAGGCGTGCCGCGGGGAGGCCGACGCCTCCCGCTCCTCAGCCTCCGGTGGTCCCGTCCCTGGCGCCGGCACCTGGGGCCGGGCCAAACCCGAAAGCCGCGCCCGGGCCCGGGCCTGCTTGCTCAGCCTTCCGTTGCCAGGGGCCTGAGCCTGGGGGCCTCCCCATGGGGAACCGTGAGTCCCGCGCCACGAGTTTCCCGACCGTCCCGGCGACAACGGCACCTTTCGCGGCTTCGTCCTAGCCGCGGAGTGAGAGACCAGTCCGTTTCCCCACAGAGGCCAGCCCCCTCCAGGGGCGCCCCGGCCGCCCGCCACGGCGGAGGCGCACGCCTGGCCACGGCGCCTCCATCCACTCTGCTCGGGGAAAACTCCCCGGCGCCGCGGCTGCCGGCCGCGCCCCATCGTCGCGGCTCGTTTTCCGGGTGGCCGCGACATGCCCGAGCGAGAAAGGGCCCTGCTCCACGCGGAACTGGGCGCTGACCAGGGCTGCCCAACGCCGGCCAATTCTCACGAGCGTTCTGCCCAAATCGATCCCGATTTGGGCAGAACGCTCATGAGAATTGGCCGGAAAACGCCCGGCGAACACACTTCGGGCACCACAGGGCCGCAGGGCGGCCCCCCCCGGGGCCCTGTCCGGGATCGCGTGTCGTCGCGTTCCGGCACCGCCAGGAGGAGCTCCGGGAGGCGTGCCGCGGGGAGGCCGACGCCTCCCGCTCCTCAGCCTCCGGTGGTCCCGTCCCTGGCGCCGGCACCTGGGGCCGGGCCAAACCCGAAAGCCGGGCCCGGGCCCGGGCCTGCTTGCTCAGCCTTCCGTTGCCAGGGGCCTGAGCCTGGGGGCCTCCCCATGGGGAACCGTGAGTCCCGCGCCACGAGTTTCCCGACAGTCCCGGCGACAACGGCACCTTTCGCGGCTTCGTCCTAGCCGCGGAGTGAGAGACCAGTCCGTTTCCCCACAGAGGCCAGCCCCCTCCAGGGGCGCCCCGGCCGCCCGCCATGGCGGAGGCGCACGCCTGGCCACGGCGCCTCCATCCACTCTGCTCGGGGAAAACTCCCCGGCGCCGCGGCTGCCGGCCGCGCCCCATCGTCGCGGCTCGTTTTCCGGGTGGCCGGGACATGCCCCGAGCGAGAAAGGGCCCTGCTCCACGCGGAACTGGGCGCTGACCAGGGCTGCCCAACGCCGGCCAATTCTCACGAGCGTTCTGCCCAAATCGATCCCGATTTGGGCAGAACGCTTGTGAGAATTGGCCGGAAAAGGCCCGGCGAACACACTTCGGGCACCACAGGGCCGCAGGGCGGCCCCCCCCGGGGCCCTGTCCGGGATCGCGTGTCGTCGCGTTCCGGCACCGCCAGGAGGAGCTCCGGGAGGCGGGCCCTGGGGAGGCCGACGCCTCCCGCTCCTCAGCCTCCGGGGGTCCCCTCCCTGGTGCCGGGAGCTGGGGCCGGGCCAGCCCCGAAAGCCGGGCCCGGGACCGGACCTGCTTGCTCAGCCTTCCGTTGCCAGGGGCCTGAGCCTGGGGGCCTCCCCATGGGGAACCCTGAGTCCCGCGCCACGAATCCCCCGACCGTCCCGGCGACAACGGCACCTTTCGCGGCTTCGTCCTAGCCGCGGAGTGAGAGACCAGTCCGTTTCCCCACAGAGGCCAGCCCCCTCCAGGGGCGCCCCGGCCGCCCGCCACGGCGGAGGCGGACGCCCGGCCACGGCGCCTCCATCCACTCTGCTCGGGGAAAACTCCCCGGCGCCGCGGCTGCCGGCCGCGCCCCATCGTCGCGGTTCGTTTTCCGGGTGGCCGCGACATGCCCCGAGCGAGAAAGGGCCCTGCACCACGCGGAACTGGGCGCTGACCAGGGCTGCCCAACGCCGGCCAATTCTCACGAGCGTTGAGAATTGGCCGGAAAAGGCCCGGCGAACACACTTCGGGCACCAGAGGGCCGCAGGGCCGACCCACCGGGGCCCTGTCCGGGATCGCGTGTCGTCGCGTTCCGGCACCGCCAGGAGGAGCTCCGGGAGGCGTGCCGCGGGGAGGCCGACGCCTCCCGCTCCTCAGCCTCCGGGGGTCCCCTCCCTGGCGCCGGCACCTGGGGCCGGGCCAGCCCCGAAAGCCGGGCCCGGGCCCGGGCCTGCTTGCTCAGCCTTCCGTTGCCAGGGGCCTGAGCCTGGGGGCCTCCCCATGGGGAACCCTGAGTCCCGCGCCACGAATCCCCCGACCGTCCCGGCGACAACGGCACCTTTCGCGGCTTCGTCCTATCCGCGGAGTGAGAGACCAGTCCGTTTCCCCACAGAGGCCAGCCCCCTCCAGGGGCGCCCCGGCCGCCCGCCACGGCGGAGGCGGACGCCCGGCCATGGCGCCTCCATCCACTCTGCTCGGGGAAAACTCCCCGGCGCCGCGGCTGCCGGCCGCGCCCCATCGTCGCGGCTCGTTTTCCGGGTGGCCGCGACATGCCTTGAGCGAGATAGGGCCCTGCTCCACGCGGAACTGGGCGCTGACCAGGGCTGCCCAACGCCGGCCAATTCTCACGAGCGTTCTGCCGAAATCGATCCCGATTTGGGCAGAACGCTCGTGAGAATTGGCCGGAAAACGCCCGGCGAACACACTTCGGGCACCACAGGGCCGCAGAGCCGCCCCCCCCGGGGCACTGTCCGGGATCGCGTGTTGTCGCGTTCCGGCACCGCCAGGAGGAGCACAGGGAGGGGTGCCACGGGGAGGCCGACGCCCCCCGCTCCTCAGCCTCCGGGGGTCCCCTCCCTGGCGCCGGCAGCTGGGGCCGGGCCAGCCCCAAAAGCCGGCCCGGGCCCGGGCCTGCTTGCTCAGCCTTCCGTTGCCGGGGCCTGAGCCTGGGGGCCTCCCCATGGGGAACCCTGTTTCCCGCGCCACGAGTCCCCCGACCGTCCCGGCGACAACGGCACCTTTCGCGGCTTCGTCCTAGCCGCGTAGTGAGAGACCAGTCCGTTTCCCCACAGAGGCCAGCCCCCTCCAGGGGCGCCCCGGCCGCCCGCCACGGCAGAGGCGGGCGCCCGGCCACGGCGCCTCCATCCACTCTGCTCGGGGAAAACTCCCCGGCGCCGCGGCTGCCGGCCGCGCCCCATCGTCGCGGCTCGTTTTCCGGGTGGCCGCGACATGCCCCGAGCGAGAAAGGGCCCTGCTCCACGCGGAACTGGGCGCTGACCAGGGCTGCCCAACGCCGGCCAATTCTCACGAGCATTGAGAATTGGCCGGAAAAGGCCCGGCGAACACACTTCGGGCACCAGAGGGCCGCAGGGCCGACCCACCGGGGCCCTGTCCGGGATCGCGTGTCGTCGCGTTCCGGCACCGCCAGGAGGAGCTCCGGGAGGCGTGCCGCGGGGAGGCCCACGCCTCCCGCTCCTCAGCCTCCGGGGGTCCCCTCCCTGGCGCCGGGAGATGGGGCCGGGCCAGCCCCGAAAGCCGAGACCGGGCCCGGGCCTGCTTGCTCAGCCTTCCGTTGCCAGGGGCCTGAGCCTGGGGGCCTCCCCATGGGGAACCCTTAGTCCCGCGCCACGAGTCCCCCGACCGTCCCGGCGACAACGGCACCTTTCGCGGCTTCGTCCTAGCCGCGGAGCGAGAGACCAGTCCGTTTCCCCACAGAACGCTCATGAGAATTGGCCGGAAAACGCCCGGCGAACACACTTCGGGCACCACAGGGCCGCAGGGCGGCCCCCCCCGGGGCCCTGTCCGGGATCGCGTGTCGTCGCGTTCCGGCACCGCCAGGAGGAGCTCCGGGAGGCGTGCCGCGGGGAGGCCGACGCCTCCCGCTCCTCAGCCTCCGGTGGTCCCGTCCCTGGCGCCGGCACCTGGGGCCGGGCCAAACCCGAAAGCCGGGCCCGGGCCCGGGCCTGCTTGCTCAGCCTTCCGTTGCCAGGGGCCTGAGCCTGGGGGCCTCCCCATGGGGAACCGTGAGTCCCGCGCCACGAGTTTCCCGACCGTCCCGGCGACAACGGCACCTTTCGCGGCTTCGTCCTAGCCGCGGAGTGAGAGACCAGTCCGTTTCCCCACAGAGGCCAGCCCCCTCCAGGTGCGCCCCGGCCGCCCGCCACGGCGGAGGCGCACGCCTGGCCACGGCGCCTCCATCCACTCTGCTCGGGGAAAACTCCCCGGCGCCGCGGCTGCCGGCCGCGCCCCATCGTCGCGGCTCGTTTTCCGGGTGGCCGCGACATGCCCGAGCGAGAAAGGGCCCTGCTCCACGCGGAACTGGGCGCTGACCAGGGCTGCCCAACGCCGGCCAATTCTCACGAGCGTTCTGCCCAAATCGATCCCGATTTGGGCAGAACGCTCGTGAGAATTGGCCGGAAAAGGCCCGGCGAACACACTTCGGGCACCACAGGGCCGCAGGGCGGCCCCCCCCGGGGCCCTGTCCGGGATCGCGTGTCGTCGCGTTCCGGCACCGCCAGGAGGAGCTCCGGGAGGCGGGCCCTGGGGAGGCCGACGCCTCCCGCTCCTCAGCCTCCGGGGGTCCCCTCCCTGGCGCCGGGAGCTGGGGCCGGGCCAGCCCCGAAAGCCGGGCCCGGGACCGGGCCTGCTTGCTCAGTCTTCCGTTGCCAGGGGCCTGAGCCTGGGGGCCTCCCCATGGGGAATCCTGAGTCCCGCGCCACGAATCCCCCGACCGTCCCGGCGACAACGGCACCTTTCGCGGCTTCGTCCTAGCCGCGGAGTGAGAGACCAGTCCGTTTCCCCACAGAGGCCAGCCCCCTCCAGGGGCGCCCCGGCCGCCCGCCACGGCGGAGGCGGACGCCCGGCCATGGCGCCTCCATCCACTCTGCTCGGGGAAAACTCCCCGGCGCCGCGGCTGCCGGCCGCGCCCCATCGTCGCGGCTCGTTTTCCGGGTGGCCGCGACATGCCTTGAGCGAGATAGGGCCCTGCTCCACGCGGAACTGGGCGCTGACCAGGGCTGCCCAACGCCGGCCAATTCTCACGAGCGTTCTGCCGAAATCGATCCCGATTTGGGCAGAACGCTCGTGAGAATTGGCCGGAAAACGCCCGGCGAACACACTTCGGGCACCACAGGGCCGCAGGGCCGCCCCCCCCGGGGCACTGTCCGGGATCGCGTGTTGTCGCGTTCCGGCACCGCCAGGAGGAGCACCGGGAGGCGTGCCACGGGGAGGCCGACGCCCCCCGCTCCTCAGCCTCCGGGGGTCCCCTCCCTGGCGCCGGCAGCTGGGGCCGGGCCAGCCCCAAAAGCCGGCCCGGGCCTGGGCCTGCTTGCTCAGCCTTCCGTTGCCGGGGCCTGAGCCTGGGGGCCTCCCCATGGGGAACCCTGATTCCCGCGCCACGAGTCCCCCGACCGTCCCTGCGACAACGGCACCTTTCGCGGCTTCGTCCTAGCCGCGTAGTGAGAGACCAGTCCGTTTCCCCACAGAGGCCAGCCCCCTCCAGGGGCGCCCCGGCCGCCCGCCACGGCGGAGGCGGACGCCCGGCCACGGCGCCTCCATCCACTCTGCTCGGGGAAAACTCCCCGGCGCCGCTGCTGCCGGCCGCGTCCCATCGTCGGGGCTCGTTTTCCGGGTGGCCGCGACATGCCCCGAGCGAGAAAGGGCCCTGCTCCACGCGGAACTGGGCGCTGACCAGGGCTGCCCAACGCCAGCCAATTCTCACGAGCGTTCTGCCCAAATCGATCCCGATTTGGGCAGAACGCTCGTGAGAATTGGCCGGAAAAGGCCCGGTGAACACACTTCGGGCACCACAGAGCCGCAGGGCGGCCCCCCCCGGGGCCCTGTCCGGGATCGCGTGTCGTCGCGTTCCGGCACCGCCAGGAGGAGCTCCGGGAGGCATGCCGCGGGGAGGCCGACGCCTCCCGCTCCTCAGCCTCCGGGGGTCCCCTCCCTGGCGCCGGCAGCTGGGGCCGGGCCAGCCCCGAAAGCCGGGCCCGGGCCCGGGCCTGCTTGCTCAGCCTTCCGTTGCAAGGGGCCTGAGCCTGGGGGCCTCCCCATAGGGAACCCTGAGTCCCGCGCCACGAGTCCCCCGACCGTCCCGGCGACAACGGCACCTTTCGCGGCTTCGTCCTAGCCGCGGAGCGAGAGACCAGTCCGTTTCCCCACAGAGGCCAGCCCCCTCCAGGGGCGCCCCGGCCGCCCGCCACGGCAGAGGCGGGCGCCCGGCCACGGCGCCTCCATCCACTCTGCTCGGGGAAAACTCCCCGGCGCCGCGGCTGCCGGCCGCGCCCCATCGTCGCGGCTCGTTTTCCGGGTGGCCGCGACATGCCCCGAGCGAGAAAGGGCCCTGCTCCACGCGGAACTGGGCGCTGACCAGGGCTGCCCAACGCCGGCCAATTCTCACGAGCGTTGAGAATTGGCCGGAAAAGGCCCGGCGAACACACTTCGGGCACCAGAGGGCCGCAGGGCCGACCCACCGGGGCCCTGTCCGGGATCGCGTGTCGTCGCGTTCCGGCACCGCCAGGAGGAGCTCCGGGAGGCGTGCCGCGGGTAGGCCCACGCCTCCCGCTCCTCAGCCTCCGGGGGTCCCCTCCCTGGCGCCGGGAGTTGGGGCCGGGCCAGCCCCGAAAGCCGGGACCGGGCCCGGGCCTGCTTGCTCAGCCTTCCGTTGCCAGGGGCCTGAGCCTGGGGGCCTCCCCATGGGGAACCCTGAGTCCCGCGCCACGAGTCCCCCGACCGTCCCGGCGACAACGGCACCTTTCGCGGCTTCGTCCTAGCCGCGGAGCGAGAGACCAGTCCGTTTCCCCACAGAGGCCAGCCCCCTCCAGGGGCGCCCCGGCCGCCCGCCACGGCGGAGGCGGACGCCCGGCCACGGCGCCACCATCCACTCTGCTCGGGGAAAACTCCCTGGCGCCGCGGCTGCCGGCCACGCCCCATCGTCGCGGCTCGTTTTCCGGGTGGCCGCGCCATGCCCCGAGCGAGAAAGGGCCCTGCTCCACGCGGAACTGGGCGGTGACCAGGGCTGCCCAACGCCGGCCAATTCTCACGAGCGTTCTGCCCAAATCGGTCCCGATTAGGGCAGAACGCTCGTGAGAATTGGCCGGAAAAGGCCCGGCGAACACACTTCGGGCACCACAGGGCCGCAGGGCGGCCCCCCCCGGGGTCCTCTCCGGGATCGCGTGTCGTCGCGTTCCGGCACCGCCAGGAGGAGCTCCGGGAGGCGTGCCGTGGGGAGGCCGAAGCCTCCCGCTCCTCAGCCTCCGGGGGTCCCCTCCCTGGCGCCGGCAGCTGGGGCCGGGCCAGCCCCGAAAGCCGGGCCCGGGCCCGGGCCTGCTTGCTCAGCCTTCCGTTGCCAGGGGCCTGAGACTGGGGGCCTCCCCATGGGGAACCCTGAGTCCCGCGCCACGAGTCCCCCGACCGTCCCGGCGACAACGGCACCTTTCGCGGCTTCGTCCTAGCCGCGGAGCGAGAGACCAGTCCGTTTCCCCACAGAGGCCAGCCCCCTCCAGGGGCGCCCCGGCCGCCCGCCACGGCAGAGGCGGACGCCCGGCCACGGCACCTCCATCCACTCTGCTCGGGGAAAACTCCCCGGCGCCGCGGCTGCCGGCCGCGCCCCATCGTCGCGGCTCGTTTTCCGGGTGGCCGCGACATACCCCGAGCGAGAAAGGGCCCTGCTCCACGCGGAACTGGGCGCTGACCAGGGCTGCCCAACGCCGGCCAATTCTCACGAGCGTTCTGCCCAAATCGATCCCGATTTGGGCAGAACGCTCGTGATAATTGGCCGGAAAAGGCCCGGCGAACACACTTCGGGCACCACAGGGCCGCAGGGCGGCCCCCCCCGGGGCCCTGTCCGGGATCGCGTGTCGTCGCGTTCCGGCACCGCCAGGAGGAGCTCTGGGAGGCGTGCCGTGGGGAGGCCGACGCCTCCCGCTCCTCAGCCTCCGGGGGTGCCTCCCTGGCGCCGGCAGCTGGGGCCGGGCCAGCCCCGAAAGCCGGGCCCGGGCCCGGGCCTGCTTGCTCAGCCTTCCGATGCCAGGGGCCTGAGCCTGGGGGCCTCCCCATGGGGAACCCTGAGTCCCGCACCACGAGTCCCCCGACCGTCCCGGCGACAACGGCACCTTTCGCGGCTTCGTCCTAGCCGCGGAGCGAGAGACCAGTCCGTTTCCCCACAGAGGCCAGCCTCCTCCAGGGGCGCCACGGCAGCCCGCCACGGCGGAGGCGGACGCCCGGCCACGGCGCCTCCATCCACTCTGCTCGGGGAAAACTCCCCGGCGCCGCTGCTGCCGGCCGCGCCCCATCGTCGCGGCTCGTTTTCCGGGTGGCCGCGACATGCCCCGAGCGAGAAAGGGCCCTGCTCCACGCGGAACTGGGCGCTGACCAGGGCTGCCCAACGCCGGCCAATTCTCACGAGCGTTCTGCCCAAATCGATCCCGATTTGGGCAGAACGCTCGTGAGAATTGGCCGGAAAAGGCCCGGCGAACACACTTCGGGCACCACAGGGCCGCAGGGCGGCCCCCCCCGGGGCCCTGTCCGGGATCGCGTGTCGTCGCGTTCCGGCACCGCCAGGAGGAGCTCCGGGAGGCGTGCCGCTGGGAGACCGACGCCTCCCGCTGCTCAGCCTCCGGGGGTCCCCTCCCTGGCGCCGGCAGCTGGGGCCGGGCCAGCCCCGAAAGCCGGGCCCGGGCCCGGGCCTGCTTGCTCAGCCTTCCGTTGCCAGGGGCCTGAGCCTGGGGGCCTCCCCATGGGGAACCCTGAGTCCCGCGCCACGAGTCCCCCGACCGTCCCGGCGACAACGGCACCTTTCGCGGCTTCGTCCTAGCCGCGGAGCGAGAGACCAGTCCGTTTCCCCACAGAGGCCAGCCCCCTCCAGGGGAGCCCCGGCCGCCCGCCACGGCAGAGGCGGACGCCCGGCCACGGCGCCTCCATCCACTCTGCTCGGGGAAAACTCCCCGGCGCCGCGGCTGCCGGCCGCGCCCCATCGTCGCGGCTCGTTTTCCGGGTGGCCGCGACATGTCCCGAGCGAGAAAGGGCCCTGCTCCACGCGGAACTGGGCGCTGACCAGGGCTGCCCAACGCCGGCCAATTCTCACGAGCGTTCTGCCCAAATCGATCCCGATTTGGGCAGAACGCTCGTGAGAATTGGCCGGAAAAGGCCCGGCGAACACACTTCGGGCACCACAGGGCCGCAGGGCGGCCCCCCCCGGGGCCCTGTCCGGGATCGCGTGTCGTCGCGTTCCGGCACCGCCAGGAGGAGCTCCGGGAGGCGTGCCGCGGGGAGTCCGACGCCTCCCGCTCCTCAGCCTCCGGGGGTCCCCTCCCTGGCGCCGGCAGCTGGGGCCGGGCCAGCCCCGAAAGCCGGGCCCGGGCCCGGGCCTGCTTGCTCAGCCTTCTGTTGCCAGGGGCCTGAGCCTGGGGGCCTCCCCATTGGGAACCCTGAGTCCCGCTCCACGAGTCCCCCGACCGTCCCGGCGACAACGGCACCTTTCGCGGCTTCGTCCTAGCCGCGGAGCGAGAGACCAGTCCGTTTCCCCACAGAGGCCAGCCCCCTCCAGGGGCGCCCCGGCCGCCCGCCACGGCGGAGGCGGACGCCCGGCCACGGCGCCTCCATCCACTCTGCTCGGAGTAAACTCCCCGGCGCCGCGGCTGCCGGCCGCGCCCCATCGTCCCGGCTCGTTTTCCGGGTGGCCGCGACATGCCCCGAGCGAGAAAGGGCCCTGCTCCACGCGGAACTGGGCGCTGACCAGGGCTGCCCAACGCCGGCCAATTCTCACGAGCGTTCTGCCCAAATCGGTCCCGATTAGGGCAGAACGCTCGTGAGAATTGGCCGGAAAAGGCCCGGCGAACACACTTCGGGCACCACAGGGCCGCAGGGCGGCCCCCCCCGGGGCCCTGTCCGGGATCGCGTGTCGTCGCGTTCCGGCACCGCCAGGAGGAGCTCCGGGAGGCGTGCCGTGGGGAGGCCGACGCCTCCCGCTCCTCAGCCTCCGGGGGTCCCCTCCCTGGCGCAGGCAGCTGGGGCCGGGCCAGCCCCGAAAGCCGGGCCCGGGCCCGGGCCTGCTTGCTCAGCCTTCCGTTGCCAGGGGCCTGAGCCTGGGGGCCTCCCCATGGGGAACCCTGAGTCCCGCGCCACGAGTCCCCCGACCGTCCCGGCGACAACGGCACCTTTCGCGGCTTCGTCCTAGCCGCGGAGCGAGAGACCAGTCCGTTTCCCCACAGAGGCCAGCCCCCTCCAGGGGCGCCCCGGCCGCCCGCCACGGCAGAGGCGGACGCCCGGCCACGGCACCTCCATCCACTCTGCTCGGGGAAAACTCCCCGGCGCCGCGGCTGCCGGCCGCGCCCCATCGTCGCGGCTCATTTTCCGGGTGGCCGCGACATACCCCGAGCGAGAAAGGGCCCTGCTCCACGCGGAACTGTGCGCTGACCAGGGCTACCCAACGCCGGCCAATTCTCACGAGCGTTCTGCCCAAATCGATCCCGATTTGGGCAGAACGCTCGTGAGAATTGGCCGGAAAATGCCTGGCGAACACACTTCGGGCACCACAGGGCCGCAGGGCGACCCCCCCCGGGGCCCTGTCCGGGATCGCGTTTCGTCGCGTTCCGCACCGCCAGGAGGAGCTCCGGGAGGCATGCGGCGGGGAGGCCGACGCCTCCCGCTCCTCAGCCTCCGGGGGTCCCCTCCCTGGCGCCGGGAGCTGGGGCCGGGCCAGCCCCGAAAGCCGGGCCCGGGCCCGGGCCTGCTTGCTCAGCCTTCCGTTGCCAGGGGCCTGAGCCTGGGGGCCTCCCCATGGGGAACCCTGAGTCCCGCGCCACGAGTCCCCCGACCGTCACGGCGACAACGGCACCTTTCGCGGCTTCGTCCTAGCCGCGTAGTGAGAGACCAGTCCGTTTCCCCACAGAGGCCAGACCCCTCCAGGGGCGCCCCGGCCGCCCGCCATGGCGGAGGCGGACGCCCGGCCACGGCGCCTCCATCCACTCTGCTCGGGGAAAACTCCCCGGCGCCGCGGCTGCCGGCCGCGCCCCATCGTCGCGGCTCGTTTTCCGGGTGGCCGCGACATGCCCCGAGCGAGATAGGGCCCTGCTCCACGCGGAACTGGGCGCTGACCAGGGCTGCCCAACGCCGGCCAATTCTCACGAGAGTTCTGCCCATTTGGGCAGAACGCTCGTGAGAATTGGCCGGAAAACGCCCGGCGAACACACTTCGGGCACCAGAGGGCCGCAGGGCCGCCCCCCCGGGCCCCTGTCCGGGATCGCGTGTCGTCGCGTTCCGGCACCGCCAGGAGGAGCTCCGGGAGGCGGGCCCCGGGGAGGCCGACGCCTCCCGCACCTCAGCCTCCGGGGGTCCCCTCCCTGGCGCCGGCCGCTGGGGCCGGGCCAGCCCTGAAAGCCGGGCCCGGGCCCGGGCCTGCTTGCTCAGACTTCCGTTGCCAGGGGCCTGAGCCTGGGGGCCTCCGCATGGGGAACCCTGAGTCCCGCGCCACGAGTCCCCCCGACCTTCCCGGCGACCACGGCACCTTTTGCGGCGTCGTCTCAGCCGTGGAGTTAGAGATCACTCCGTTCCCCCACAGAGGCCAGCCCCCTCCACGGGCGCCCCGGCCGCCCGCCACGGCGGAGGCGGAGTCCCAGCCACGGCGCCTCCATCCACTCTCCTCGGGGAAAACTCCCCGGCGCCGGGGCCGCCGACCGCGCCCCATCGTCGCGGCTCGTTTTCAGGGTGGCCGCGCCATGCCCCGAGCGAGAAAGGGCCCTGCTCCACGCGGCCCTGGGCGCTGACCAGGGCTGCCCAACGCCGGCCAATTCTCACGAGCGTTCTTCCCAAATCGATCCCGATTTGGGCAGAACGCTCGTGAGAATTGGCCGTAAAACGCCCGGCGAACACACTTCGGGCACCAGAGGGCCGCAGGGCCGCCCCCCCGGGGCCCTGTCCGGGATCGCGTGTCGTCGCGTTCCGGCACCGCCAGGAGGAGCTCCGGGAGGCGGGCCCCGGGGAGGCCGACGCCTCCCGCTCCTCAGCCTCCGGGGGTGCCTCCCTGGCGCCGGCAGCTGGGGCCGGGCCAGCCCCGAAAGCCGGGCCCGGGCCCGGGCCTGCTTGCTCAGCCTTCCGTTGCCAGGGGCCTGAGCCTGGGGGCCTCCCCATGGGGAACCCTGAGTCCCGCACCACGAGTCCCCCGACCGTCCCGGCGACAACGGCACCTTTCGCGGCTTCGTCCTAGCCGCGGAGCGAGAGACCAGTCCGTTTCCCCACAGAGGCCAGCCTCCTCCAGGGGCGCCACGGCAGCCCGCCACGGCGGAGGCGGACGCCCGGCCACGGCGCCTCCATCCACTCTGCTCGGGGAAAACTCCCCGGCGCCGCTGCTGCCGGCCGCGCCCAATCGTCGCGGCTCGTTTTCCGGGTGGCCGCGACATGCCCCGAGCGAGAAAGGGCCCTGCTCCACGCGGAACTGGGCGCTGACCAGGGCTGCCCAACGCCGGCCAATTCTCACGAGCGTTCTGCCCAAATCGATCCCGATTTGGGCAGAACGCTCGTGAGAATTGGCCGGAAAAGGCCCGGCGAACACACTTCGGGCACCACAGGGCCGCAGGGCGGCCCCCCCCGGGGCCCTGTCCGGGATCGCGTGTCGTCGCGTTCCGGCACCGCCAGGAGGAGCTCCGGGAGGCGTGCCGCTGGGAGACCGACGCCTCCCGCTGCTCAGCCTCCGGGGGTCCCCTCCCTGGCGCCGGCAGCTGGGGCCGGGCCAGCCCCGAAAGCCGGGCCCGGGCCCGGGCCTGCTTGCTCAGCCTTCCGTTGCCAGGGGCCTGAGCCTGGGGGCCTCCCCATGGGGAACCCTGAGTCCCGCGCCACGAGTCCCCCGACCGTCCCGGCGACAACGGCACCTTTCGCGGCTTCGTCCTAGCCGCGGAGCGAGAGACCAGTCCGTGTCCCCACAGAGGCCAGCCCCCTCCAGGGGAGCCCCGGCCGCCCGCCACGGCAGAGGCGGACGCCCGGCCACGGCGCCTCCATCCACTCTGCTCGGGGAAAACTCCCCGGCGCCGCGGCTGCCGGCCGCGCCCCATCGTCGCGGCTCGTTTTCCGGGTGGCCGCGACATGTCCCGAGCGAGAAAGGGCCCTGCTCCACGCGGAACTGGGCGCTGACCAGGGCTGCCCAACGCCGGCCAATTCTCACGAGCGTTCTGCCCAAATCGATCCCGATTTGGGCAGAACGCTCGTGAGAATTGGCCGGAAAAGGCCCGGCGAACACACTTCGGGCACCACAGGGCCGCAGGGCGGCCCCCCCCGGGGCCCTGTCCGGGATCGCGTGTCGTCGCGTTCCGGCACCGCCAGGAGGAGCTCCGGGAGGCGTGCCGCGGGGAGTCCGACGCCTCCCGCTCCTCAGCCTCCGGGGGTCCCCTCCCTGGCGCCGGCAGCTGGGGCCGGGCCAGCCCCGAAAGCCGGGCCCGGGCCCGGGCCTGCTTGCTCAGCCTTCTGTTGCCAGGGGCCTGAGCCTGGGGGCCTCCCCATGGGGAACCCTGAGTCCCGCTCCACGAGTCCCCCGACCGTCCCGGCGACAACGGCACCTTTCGCGGCTTCGTCCTAGCCGCGGAGCGAGAGACCAGTCCGTTTCCCCACAGAGGCCAGCCCCCTCCAGGGGCGCCCCGGCCGCCCGCCACGGCGGAGGCGGACGCCCGGCCACGGCGCCTCCATCCACTCTGCTCGGAGAAAACTCCCCGGCGCCGCGGCTGCCGGCCGCGCCCCATCGTCGCGGCTCGTTTTCCGGGTGGCCGCGACATGCCCCGAGCGAGATAGGGCCCTGCTCCACGCGGAACTGGGCGCTGACCAGGGCTGCCCAACGCCGGCCAATTCTCACGAGAGTTCTGCCCATTTGGGAAGAACGCTCGTGAGAATTGGCCGGAAAACGCCCGGCGAACACACTTCGGGCACCAGAGGACCGCAGGGCCGCCACCCCGGGCCCCTGTCCGGGATCGCGTGTTGTCGCGTTCCGGCACCGCCAGGAGGAGCTCCGGGCGGCGGGCCCCGGGGAGGCCGACGCCTCCCGCACCTCAGCCTCCGGGGGTCCCCTCCCTGGCGCCGGCCGCTGGGGCCGGGCCAGCCCTGAAAGCCGGGCCCGGGCCCGGGCCTGCTTGCTCAGACTTCCGTTGCCAGGGGCCTGAGCCTGGGGGCCTCCGCATGGGGAACCCTGAGTCCCGCGCCACGAGTCCCCCCGACCGTCCCGGCGACCACGGCACCTTTTGCGGCTTCGTCCCAGCCGTGGAGTGAGAGATCACTCCGTTCCCCCACCGAGGCCAGTCCCCTCCACGGGCGCCCCGGCCGCCCGCCACGGCGGAGGCGGACGCCCGGCCACGGCGCCTCCATCCACTCTGCTCGGGGAAAACTCCCCGGCGCCGGGGCCGCCGGCCGCGCCCCATCGTCGCGGCTCGTTTTCCGGGTGGCCGCGCCAAGCCCCGAGCGAGAAAGGGCCCTGCTCCACGCGGCCCTGGGCGCTGACCAGGGCTGCCCAACGCCGGCCAATTCTCACGAGCGTTCTGCCCAAATCGATCCCGATTTGGGTAGAACGCTCGTGAGAATTGGCCGGAAAACGCCCGGCGAACACACTTCGGGCACCAGAGGGCCGCAGGGCCGCCCCCCCGGGGCCCTGTCCGGGATCGCGTGTCGTCGCGTTCCGGCACCGCCAGGAGGAGCTCCGGGCGGCGGGCCCCGGGGAGGCCGACGCCTCCCGCTCCTCAGCCTCCGGAGGTCCCCTCCCTGGCGCCGGCCGCTGGGGCCGGGCCAGCCCCGAAAGCCGGGCCCGGGCCCGGGCCTGCTTGCTCAGCCTTCCGTTGCCAGGGGCCTGAGCCTGGGGGCCTCCGCATGGGAAACCCTGAGTCCCGCGCCACGAGTCCCCCCGACCGTCCCGGCGACGACGGCACCTTTCGCGGCTTCGTCCCAGCCGTGGAGTGAGAGATCACTCCGTTCCCCCACAGAGGCCAGCCCCCTCCACGGGCGCCCCGGCCGCCCGCCACGGCGGAGGCGGACGCCCGGCCACGGCGCCTCCATCCACTCTCCTCGGGGAAAATTCCCCGGCGCCCCATCGTCGCGGCTCGTTTTCCGGGTGGCCGCGCCATGCCCCGAGCGAGAAAGGGCCCTGCTCCACGCGGCCCTGGGCGCTGACCAGGGCTGCCCAACGCCGGCCAATTCTCACGAGCGTTCTGCCCAAATCGATCCCGATTTGGGCAGAACGCTCGTGAGAATTGGCCGGAAAACGCCCGGCGAACACACTTCGGGCACCAGAGGGCCGCAGGGCCGCCCGCCCGGGGCCCTGTCCGGGATCGCGTGTCGTCGCGTTCCGGCACCGCCAGGAGGAGCTCCGGGAGGCGGGCCCCGGGGCGGCCGACGCCTCCCGCTCCTCAGCCTCCGGGGGTCCCCTCCCTGGCGCCGGCCGCTGGGGCCGGGCCAGCCCCGAAAGCCGGGCCCGGGCCCGGGCCTGCTTGCTCAGCCTTCCGTTGCCAGGGGCCTGAGCCTGGGGGCCTCCGCATGGGGAACCCTGAGTCCCGCGCCACGAGTCCCCCGACCGTCCCGGCGACAACGGCACCTTTCGCGGCTTCGTCCTAGCCGCGGAGCGAGAGACCAGTCCGTTTCCCCACAGAGGCCAGCCCCCTCCAGGGGCGCCCCGGCCGCCCGCCACAGCAGAGGCGGACGCCCGGCCACGGCGCCTCCATCCACTCTGCTCGGGGAAAACTCCCCGGCGCCGCTGCTGCCGGCCGCGCCCCATCGTCGCGGCTCGTTTTCCGGGTGGCCGCGCCATGCCCCGAGCGAGAAAGGGCCCTGCTCCACGCGGAACTGGGCGCTGACCAGGGCTGCCCAAAGCCGGCCAATTCTCACGAGCGTTCTGCCCAAATCGGTCCCGATTAGGGCAGAACGCTCGTGAGAATTGGCCGGAAAAGGCCCGGCGAACACACTTCGGGCACCACAGGGCCGCAGGGCGGCCCCCCCCGGGGCCCTCTCCGGGATCGCGTGTCGTCGCGTTCCGGCACCGCCAGGAGGAGCTCCGGGAGGCGTGCCGTGGGGAGGCCGAAGCCTCCCGCTCCTCAGCCTCCGGGGGTCCCCTCCCTGGCGCCGGCAGCTGGGGCCGGGCCAGCCCCGAAAGCCGGGCCCGGGCCCGGGCCTGCTTGCTCAGCCTTCCGTTGCCAGGGGCCTGAGACTGGGGGCCTCCCCATGGGGAACCCTGAGTCCCGCGCCACGAGTCCCCCGACCGTCCCGGCGACAACGGCACCTTTCGCGGCTTCGTCCTAGCCGCGGAGCGAGAGACCAGTCCGTTTCCCCACAGAGGCCAGCCCCCTCCAGGGGCGCCCCGGCCGCCCGCCACGGCAGAGGCGGACGCCCGGCCACGGCACCTCCATCCACTCTGCTCGGGGAAAACTCCCCGGCGCCGCGGCTGCCGGCCGCGCCCCATCGTCGCGGCTCGTTTTCCGGGTGGCCGCGACATACCCCGAGCGAGAAAGGGCCCTGCTCCACGCGGAACTGGGCGCTGACCAGGGCTGCCCAACGCCGGCCAATTCTCACGAGCGTTCTGCCCAAATCGATCCCGATTTGGGCAGAACGCTCGTGATAATTGGCCGGAAAAGGCCCGGCGAACACACTTCGGGCACCACAGGGCCGCAGGGCGGCCCCCCCCGGGGCCCTGTCCGGGATCGCGTGTCGTCGCGTTCCGGCACCGCAAGGAGGAGCTCTGGGAGGCGTGCCGTGGGGAGGCCGAAGCCTCCCGCTCCTCAGCCTCCGGGGGTGCCTCCCTGGCGCCGGCAGCTGGGGCCGGGCCAGCCCCGAAAGCCGGGCCCGGGCCCGGGCCTGCTTGCTCAGCCTTCCGTTGCCAGGGGCCTGAGCCTGGGGGCCTCCCAATGGGGAACCCTGAGTCCCGCACCACGAGTCCCCCGACCGTCGCGGCGACAACGGCACCTTTCGCGGCTTCGTCCTAGCCGCGGAGCGAGAGACCAGTCCGTTTCCCCACAGAGGCCAGCCTCCTCCAGGGGCGCCACGGCAGCCAGCCACGGCGGAGGCGGACGCCCGGCCACGGCGCCTCCATCCACTCTGCTCGGGGAAAACTCCCCGGCGCCGCTGCTGCCGGCCGCGCCCCATCGTCGCGGCTCGTTTTCCGGGTGGCCGCGACATGCCCCGAGCGAGAAAGGGCCCTGCTCCACGCGGAACTGGGCGCTGACCAGGGCTGCCCAACGCCGGCCAATTCTCACGAGCGTTCTGCCCAAATCGATCCCGATTTGGGCAGAACGCTCGTGAGAATTGGCCGGAAAAGGCCCGGCGAACACACTTCGGGCACCACAGGGCCGCAGGGCGGCCCCCCCCGGGGCCCTGTCCGGGATCGCGTGTCGTCGCGTTCCGGCACCGCCAGGAGGAGCTCCGGGAGGCGTGCCGCTGGGAGACCGACGCCTCCCGCTGCTCAGCCTCCGGGGGTCCCCTCCCTGGCGCCGGCAGCTGGGGCCGGGCCAGCCCCGAAAGCCGGGCCCGGGCCCGGGCCTGCTTGCTCAGCCTTCCGTTGCCAGGGGCCTGAGCCTGGGGGCCTCCCCATGGGGAACCCTGAGTCCCGCGCCACGAGTCCCCCGACCGTCCCGGCGACAACGGCACCTTTCGCGGCTTCGTCCTAGCCGCGGAGCGAGAGACCAGTCCGTTTCCCCACAGAGGCCAGCCCCCTCCAGGGGAGCCCCGGCCGCCCGCCACGGCAGAGGCGGACGCCCGGCCACGGCGCCTCCATCCACTCTGCTCGGGGAAAACTCCCCGGCGCCGCGGCTGCCGGCCGCGCCCCATCGTCGCGGCTCGTTTTCCGGGTGGCCGCGACATGTCCCGAGCGAGAAAGGGCCCTGCTCCACGCGGAACTGGGCGCTGACCAGGGCTGCCCAACGCCGGCCAATTCTCACGAGCGTTCTGCCCAAATCGATCCCGATTTGGGCAGAACGCTCGTGAGAATTGGCCGGAAAAGGCCCGGCGAACACACTTCGGGCACCACAGGGCCGCAGGGCGGCCCCCCCCGGGGCCCTGTCCGGGATCGCGTGTCGTCGCGTTCCGGCACCGCCAGGAGGAGCTCCGGGAGGCGTGCCGCGGGGAGTCCGACGCCTCCCGCTCCTCAGCCTCCGGGGTTCCCCTCCCTGGCGCCGGCAGCTGGGGCCGGGCCAGCCCCGAAAGCCGGGCCCGGGCCCGGGCCTGCTTGCTCAGCCTTCTGTTGCCAGGGGCCTGAGCCTGGGGGCCTCCCCATGGGGAACCCTGAGTCCCGCTCCACGAGTCCCCCGACCGTCCCGGCGACAACGGCACCTTTCGCGGCTTCGTCCTAGCCGCGGAGCGAGAGACCAGTCCGTTTCCCCACAGAGGCCAGCCCCCTCCAGGGGCGCCCCGGCCGCCCGCCACGGCGGAGGCGGACGCCCGGCCACGGCGCCTCCATCCACTCTGCTCGGAGAAAACTCCCCGGCGCCGCGGCTGCCGGCCGCGCCCCATCGTCGCGGCTCGTTTTCCGGGTGGCCGCGACATGCCCCGAGCGAGAAAGGGCCCTGCTCCACGCGGAACTGGGCGCTGACCAGGGCTGCCCAACGCCGGCCAATTCTCATGAGCGTTCTGCCCAAATCGGTCCCGATTAGGGCAGAACGCTCGTGAGAATTGGCCGGAAAAGGCCCGGCGAACACACTTCGGGCAACACAGGGCCGCAGGGCGGCCCCCCCCGGGGCCCTGTCCGGGATCGCGTGTCGTCGCGTTCCGGCACCGCCAGGAGGAGCTCCGGGAGGCGTGCCGTGGGGAGGCCGACGCCTCCCGCTCCTCATCCTCCGGGGGTCCCCTCCCTGGCGCAGGCAGCTGGGGCCGGGCCAGCCCCGAAAGCCGGGCCCGGGCCCGGGCCTGCTTGCTCAGCCTTCCGTTGCCAGGGGCCTGAGCCTGGGGGCCTCCCCATGGGGAACCCTGAGTCCCGCGCCACGAGTCCCCCGACCGTCCCGGCGACAACGGCACCTTTCGCGGCTTCGTCCTAGCCGCGGAGCGAGAGACCAGTCCGTTTCCCCACAGAGGCCAGCCCCCTCCAGGGGCGCCCCGGCCGCCCGCCACGGCAGAGGCGGACGCCCGGCCACGGCACCTCCATCCACTCTGCTCGGGGAAAACTCCCCGGCGCCGCGGCTGCCGGCCGCGCCCCATCGTCGCGGCTCATTTTCCGGGTGGCCCCGACATACCCCGAGCGAGAAAGGGCCCTGCTCCACGCGGAACTGTGCGCTGACCAGGGCTACCCAACGCCGGCCAATTCTCACGAGCGTTCTGCCCAAATCGATCCCGATTTGGGCAGAACGCTCGTGAGAATTGGCCGGAAAATGCCTGGCGAACACACTTCGGGCACCACAGGGCCGCAGGGCGACCCCCCCCGGGGCCCTGTCCGGGATCGCGTTTCGTCGCGTTCCGGCACCGCCAGGAGGAGCTCCGGGAGGCATGCCGCGGGTAGGCCGACGCCTCCCGCTCCTCAGCCTCCGGGGGTCCCCTCCCTGGCGCCGGGAGCTGGGGCCGGGCCAGCCCCGAAAGCCGGGCACGGGCCCGGGCCTGCTTGCTCAGCCTTCCGTTGCCAGGGGCCTGAGCCTGGGGGCCTCCCCATGGGGAACCCTGAGTCCCGCGCCACGAGTCCCCCCGACCGTCCCGGCGACCACGGCACCTTTTGCGGCGTCGTCCCAGCCGTGGAGTTAGAGATCACTCCGTTCCCCCACAGAGGCCAGCCCCCTCCACGGGCGCCCCGGCCGCCCGCCACGGCGGAGGCGGAGTCCCAGCCACGGCGCCTCCATCCACTCTCCTCGGGGAAAACTCCCCGGCGCCGGGGCCGCCGACCGCGCCCCATCGTCGCGGCTCGTTTTCAGGGTGGCCGCGCCATGCCCCGAGCGAGAAAGGGCCCTGCTCCACGCGGCCCTGGGCGCTGACCAGGGCTGCCCAACTCCGGCCAATTCTCACGAGCGTTCTTCCCAAATCGATCCCGATTTGGGCAGAACGCTCGTGAGAATTGGCCGTAAAACGCCCGGCGAACACACTTCGGGCACCAGAGGGCCGCAGGGCCGCCCCCCCGGGGCCCTGTCCGGGATCGCGTGTCGTCGCGTTCCGGCACCGCCAGGAGGAGCTCCGGGAGGCGGGCCCCGGGGAGGCCGACGCCTCCCGCTCCTCAGCCTCCGGGGGTCCCCTCCCTGGCGCCGGCCGCTGGGGCCGGGCCAGCCCCGAAATCCGGGCCCGGGCCCGGGCCTGCTTGCTCAGCCTTCCGTTGCCAGGGGCCTGAGCCTGGGGGCCTCCGCATGGGGAACCCTGAGTCCCGCGCCACGATTCCCCCCGTCCGTCCCGGCGACGACGGCACCTTTCGCGGCTTCGTCCCAGCCGTGGAGTGAGAGATCATTCCGTTCCCCCACAGAGGCCAGCCCCTTCCACGGGCGCCCCGGCCGCCCGCCACGGCGGAGGCGGACGCCCGGCCACGGCGCCTCCATCCACTCTGCTCGGGGAAAACTCCCCGGCGCCGGGGCCGCCGGCCGCGCCCCATCGTCGCGGCTCGTTTTCCGGGTGGCCGCGCGATGCCCCGAGCGAGAAAGGGCCCTGCTCCACACGGCCCTGGGCGCTGACCAGGGCTGCCCAACGCCGGCCAATTCTCACGAGCGTTCTTCCCAAATCGATCCCGATTTGGGCAGAACGCTCGTGAGAATTGGCCGGAAAACGCCCGGCGAACACACTTCGGGCACCAGAGGGCCGCAGGGCCGCCCCCCCGGGGCCCTGTCCGGGATCGCGTGTCGTCGCGTTCCGGCAACGCCAGGAGGAGCTCCGGGAGGCGGGCCGCGGGGAGGCCGACGCCTCCCGCTGCTCAGCCTCCGGGGGTCCCCTCCCTGGCGCCGGCAGCTGGGGCCGGGCCAGCCCCGAAAGCCGGGCCCGGGCCCGGGCCTGCTTGCTCAGCCTTCCGTTGCCAGGGGCCTGAGCCTGGGGGCCTCCCCATGGGGAACCCTGAGTCCCGCGCCACGAGTCCCCCGACCGTCCCGGCGACAACGGCACCTTTCGCGGCTTCGTCCTAGCCGCGGTGCGAGAGACCAGTCCGTGTCCCCACAGAGGCCAGCCCCCTCCAGGGGAGCCCCGGCCGCCCGCCACGGCAGAGGCGGACGCCCGGCCACGGCGCCTCCATCCACTCTGCTCGGGGAAAACTCCCCGGCGCCGCGGCTGCCGGCCGCGCCCCATCGTCGCGGCTCGTTTTCCGGGTGGCCGCGACATGTCCCGAGCGAGAAAGGGCCCTGCTCCACGCGGAACTGGGCGCTGACCAGGGCTGCCCAACGCCGGCCAATTCTCACGAGCGTTCTGCCCAAATCGATCCCGATTTGGGCAGAACGCTCGTGAGAATTGGCCGGAAAAGGCCCGGCGAACACACTTCGGGCACCACAGGGCCGCAGGGCGGCCCCCCCCGGGGCCCTGTCCGGGATCGCGTGTCGTCGCGTTCCGGCACCGCCAGGAGGAGCTCCGGGAGGCGTGCCGCGGGGAGTCCGACGCCTCCCGCTCCTCAGCCTCCGGGGGTCCCCTCCCTGGCGCCGGCAGCTGGGGCCGGGCCAGCCCCGAAAGCCGGGCCCGGGCCCGGGCCTGCTTGCTCAGCCTTCTGTTGCCAGGGGCCTGAGCCTGGGGGCCTCCCCATGGGGAACCCTGAGTCCCGCTCCACGAGTCCCCCGACCGTCCCGGCGACAACGGCACCTTTCGCGGCTTCGTCCTAGCCGCGGAGCGAGAGACCAGTCCGTTTCCCCACAGAGGCCAGCCCCCTCCAGGGGCGCCCCGGCCGCCCGCCACGGCGGAGGCGGACGCCCGGCCACGGCGCCTCCATCCACTCTGCTCGGAGAAAACTCCCCGGCGCCGCGGCTGCCCGCCGCGCCCCATCGTCGCGGCTCGTTTTCCGGGTGGCCGCGACATGCCCCGAGCGAGATAGGGCCCTGCTCCACGCGGAACTGGGCGCTGACCAGGGCTGCCCAACGCCGGCCAATTCTCACGAGAGTTCTGCCCATTTGGGAAGAACGCTCGTGAGAATTGGCCGGAAAACGCCCGGCGAACACACTTCGGGCACCAGAGGGCCGCAGGGCCGCCCCCCCGGGCCCCTGTCCGGGATCGCGTGTTGTCGCGTTCCGGCACCGCCAGGAGGAGCTCCGGGCGGCGGGCCCCGGGGAGGCCGACGCCTCCCGCACCTCAGCCTCCGGGGGTCCCCTCCCTGGCGCCGGCCGCTGGGGCCGGGCCAGCCCTGAAAGCCGGGCCCGGGCCCGGGCCTGCTTGCTCAGACTTCCGTTGCCAGGGGCCTGAGCCTGGGGGCCTCCGCATGGGGAACCCTGAGTCCCGCGCCACGAGTCCCCCCGACCGTCCCGGCGACCACGGCACCTTTTGCGGCGTCGTCCCAGCCGTGGAGTTAGAGATCACTCCGTTCCCCCACAGAGGCCAGCCCCCTCCACGGGCGCCCCGGCCGCCCGCCACGGCGGAGGCGGAGTCCCGGCCACGGCGCCTCCAACCACTCTGCTTGGGGAAAACTCCCCGGCGCCGGGGCCGCCGGCCGCGCCCCATCGTCGCGGCTCGTTTTCCGGGTGGCCGCGCCATGCCCCGAGCGAGAAAGGGCCCTGCTCCACGCGGCCCTGGGCGCTGACCAGGGCTGCCCAACGCCGGCCAATTCTCACGAGCGTTCTGCCCAAATCGATCCCGATTTCGGCAGAACGCTCGTGAGAATTGGCCGGAAAACGCCCGGCGAACACACTTCGGGCACCAGAGGGCCTCAGGGCCGCCCCCCCGGGGCCCTGTCCGGGATCGCGTGTCGTCGCGTTCCGGCACCGCCAGGAGGAGCTCCGGGAGGCGGGCCCCGGGGAGGCCGACACCTCCCGCTCCTCAGCCTCCGGGGGTCCCCTCCCTGGCGCCGGCCGCTGGGGCCGGGCCAGCCCCGAAAGCCGGGCCCGGGCCCGGGCCTGCTTGCTCAGCCTTCCGTTGCCAGGGGCCTGAGCCTGGGGGCCTCCGCATGGGGAACCCTGAGTCCCGCGCCACGAGTCCCCCCGACAGTCCCGGCGACGACGGCACCTTTCGCGGATTCGTCCCAGCCGTGGAGTGAGAGATCACTCCGTTCCCCCACCGAGGCCAGTCCCCTCCACGGGCGCCCCGGCCGCCCGCCACGGCAGAGGCGGACGCCCGGCCACGGCGCCTCCATCCACTCTGCTCGGGGAAAACTCCCCGGCGCCGGGGCCGCCGGCCGCGCCCCATCGTCGCGGCTCGTTTTCCGGGTGGCCGCGCCAAGCCCCGAGCGAGAAAGGGCCCTGCTCCACGCGGCCCTGGGCGCTGACCAGGGCTGCCCAACGCCGGCCAATTCTCACGAGCGTTCTGCCCAAATCGATCCCGATTTGGGTAGAACGCTCGTGAGAATTGGCCGGAAAACGCCCGGCGAACACACTTCGGGCACCAGAGGGCCGCAGGGCCGCCCCCCCGGGGCCCTGTCCGGGATCGGGTGTCGTCGCGTTCCGGCACCGCCAGGAGGAGCTCCGGGCGGCGGGCCCCGGGGAGGCCGACGCCTCCCGCTCCTCAGCCTCCGGGGGTCCCCTCCCTGGCGCCGGCCGCTGGGGCCGGGCCAGCCCCGAAAGCCGGGCCCGGGCCCGGGCCTGCTTGCTCAGCCTTCCGTTGCCAGGGGCCTGAGCCTGGGGGCCTCCGCATGGGAAACCCTGAGTCCCGCGCCACGAGTCCCCCCGACCGTCCCGGCGACGACGGCACCTTTCGCGGCTTCGTCCCAGCCGTGGAGTGAGAGATCACTCCGTTCCCCCACAGAGGCCAGCCCCCTCCACGGGCGCCCCGGCCGCCCGCCACGGCGGAGGCGGACGCCCGGCCACGGCGCCTCCATCCACTCTCCTCGAGGAAAATTCCCCGGCGCCCCATCGTCGCGGCTCGTTTTCCGGGTGGCCGCGCCATGCCCCGAGCGAGAAAGGGCCCTGCTCCACGCGGCCCTGGGCGCTGACCAGGGCTGCCCAACGCCGGCCAATTCTCACGAGCGTTCTGCCCAAATCGATCCCGATTTGGGCAGAACGCTCGTGAGAATTGGCCGGAAAACGCCCGGCGAACACACTTCGGGCACCAGAGGGCCGCAGGGCCGCCCGCCCGGGGCCCTGTCCGGGATCGCGTGTCGTCGCGTTCCGGCACCGCCAGGAGGAGCTCCGGGAGGCGGGCCCCGGGGCGGCCGACGCCTCCCGCTCCTCAGCCTCCGGGGGTCCCCTCCCTGGCGCCGGCCGCTGGGGCCGGGCCAGCCCCGAAAGCCGGGCCCGGGCCCGGGCCTGCTTGCTCAGCCTTCCGTTGCCAGGGGCCTGAGCCTGGGGGCCTCCGCATGGGGAACCCTGAGTCCCGCGCCACGAGTCCCCCGACCGTCCCGGCGACAACGGCACCTTTCGCGGCTTCGTCCTAGCCGCGGAGCGAGAGACCAGTCCGTTTCCCCACAGAGGCCAGCCCCCTCCAGGGGCGCCCCGGCCGCCCGCCACGGCAGAGGCGGACGCCCGGCCACGGCGCCTCCATCCACTCTGCTCGGGGAAAACTCCCCGGCGCCGCTGCTGCCGGCCGCGCCCCATCGTCGCGGCTCGTTTTCCGGGTGGCCGCGCCATGCCCCGAGCGAGAAAGGGCCCTGCTCCACGCGGAACTGGGCGCTGACCAGGGCTGCCCAACGCCGGCCAATTCTCACGAGCGTTCTGCCCAAATCGGTCCCGATTAGGGCAGAACGCTCGTGAGAATTGGCCGGAAAAGGCCCGGCGAACACACTTCCGGCACCACAGGGCCGCAGGGCGGCCCCCCCCGGGGCCCTCTCCGGGATCGCGTGTCGTCGCGTTCCGGCACCGCCAGGAGGAGCTCCGGGAGGCGTGCCGTGGGGAGGCCGAAGCCTCCCGCTCCTCAGCCTCCGGGGGTCCCCTCCCTGGCGCCGGCAGCTGGGGCCGGGCCAGCCCCGAAAGCCGGGCCCGGGCCCGGGCCTGCTTGCTCAGCCTTCCGTTGCCAGGGGCCTGAGACTGGGGGCCTCCCCATGGGGAACCCTGAGTCCCGCGCCACGAGTCCCCCGACCGTCCCGGCGACAACGGCACCTTTCGCGGCTTCGTCCTAGCCGCGGAGCGAGAGACCAGTCCGTTTCCCCACAGAGGCCAGCCCCCTCCAGGGGCGCCCCGGCCGCCCGCCACGGCAGAGGCGGACGCCCGGCCACGGCACCTCCATCCACTCTGCTCGGGGAAAACTCCCCGGCGCCGCGGCTGCCGGCCGCGCCCCATCGTCGCGGCTCGTTTTCCGGGTGGCCGCGACATACCCCGAGCGAGAAAGGGCCCTGCTCCACGCGGAACTGGGCGCTGACCAGGGCTGCCCAACGCCGGCCAATTCTCACGAGCGTTCTGCCCAAATCGATCCCGATTTGGGCAGAACGCTCGTGATAATTGGCCGGAAAAGGCCCGGCGAACACACTTCGGGCACCACAGGGCCGCAGGGCGGCCCCCCCCGGGGCCCTGTCCGGGATCGCGTGTCGTCGCGTTCCGGCACCGCCAGGAGGAGCTCTGGGAGGCGTGCCGTGGGGAGGCCGACGCCTCCCGCTCCTCAGCCTCCGGGGGTGCCTCCCTGGCGCCGGCAGCTGGGGCCGGGCCAGCCCCGAAAGCCGGGCCCGGGCCCGGGCCTGCTTGCTCAGCCTTCCGTTGCCAGGGGCCTGAGCCTGGGGGCCTCCCCATGGGGAACCCTGAGTCCCGCACCACGAGTCCCCCGACCGTCGCGGCGACAACGGCACCTTTCGCGGCTTCGTCCTAGCCGCGGAGCGAGAGACCAGTCCGTTTCCCCACAGAGGCCAGCCTCCTCCAGGGGCGCCACGGCAGCCCGCCACGGCGGAGGCGGACGCCCGGCCACGGCGCCTCCATCCACTCTGCTCGGGGAAAACTCCCCGGCGCCGCTGCTGCCGGCCGCGCCCCATCGTCGCGGCTCGTTTTCCGGGTGGCCGCGACATGCCCCGAGCGAGAAAGGGCCCTGCTCCACGCGGAACTGGGCGCTGACCAGGGCTGCCCAACGCCGGCCAATTCTCACGAGCGTTCTGCCCAAATCGATCCCGATTTGGGCAGAACGCTCGTGAGAATTGGCCGGAAAAGGCCCGGCGAACACACTTCGGGCACCACAGGGCCGCAGGGCGGCCCCCCCCGGGGCCCTGTCCGGGATCGCGTGTCGTCGCGTTCCGGCACCGCCAGGAGGAGCTCCGGGAGGCGTGCCGCTGGGAGACCGACGCCTCCCGCTGCTCAGCCTCCGGGGGTCCCCTCCCTGGCGCCGGCAGCTGGGGCCGGGCCAGCCCCGAAAGCCGGGCCCGGGCCCGGGCCTGCTTGCTCAGCCTTCCGTTGCCAGGGGCCTTAGCCTGGGGGCCTCCCCATGGGGAACCCTGAGTCCCGCGCCACGAGTCCCCCGACCGTCCCGGCGACAACGGCACCTTTCGCGGCTTCGTCCTAGCCGCGGAGCGAGAGACCAGTCCGTTTCCCCACAGAGGCCAGCCCCCTCCAGGGGAGCCCCGGCCGCCCGCCACGGCAGAGGCGGACGCCCGGCCACGGCGCCTCCATCCACTCTGCTCGGGGAAAACTCCCCGGCGCCGCGGCTGCCGGCCGCGCCCCATCGTCGCGGCTCGTTTTCCGGGTGGCCGCGACATGTCCCGAGCGAGAAAGGGCCCTGCTCCACGCGGAACTGGGCGCTGACCAGGGCTGCCCAACGCCGGCCAATTCTCACGAGCGTTCTGCCCAAATCGATCCCGATTTGGGCAGAACGCTCGTGAGAATTGGCCGGAAAAGGCCCGGCGAACACACTTCGGGCACCACAGGGCCGCAGGGCGGCCCCCCCCGGGGCCCTGTCCGGGATCGCGTGTCGTCGCGTTCCGGCACCGCCAGGAGGAGCTCCGGGAGGCGTGCCGCGGGGAGTCCGACGCCTCCCGCTCCTCAGCCTCCGGGGTTCCCCTCCCTGGCGCCGGCAGCTGGGGCCGGGCCAGCCCCGAAAGCCGGGCCCGGGCCCGGGCCTGCTTGCTCAGCCTTCTGTTGCCAGGGGCCTGAGCCTGGGGGCCTCCCCATGGGGAACCCTGAGTCCCGCTCCACGAGTCCCCCGACCGTCCCGGCGACAACGGCACCTTTCGCGGCTTCGTCCTAGCCGCGGAGCGAGAGACCAGTCCGTTTCCCCACAGAGGCCAGCCCCCTCCAGGGGCGCCCCGGCCGCCCGCCACGGCGGAGGCGGACGCCCGGCCACGGCGCCTCCATCCACTCTGCTCGGAGAAAACTCCCCGGCGCCGCGGCTGCCGGCCGCGCCCCATCGTCGCGGCTCGTTTTCCGGGTGGCCGCGACATGCCCCGAGCGAGAAAGGGCCCTGCTCCACGCGGAACTGGGCGCTGACCAGGGCTGCCCAACGCCGGCCAATTCTCATGAGCGTTCTGCCCAAATCGGTCCCGATTAGGGCAGAACGCTCGTGAGAATTGGCCGGAAAAGGCCCGGCGAACACACTTCGGGCACCACAGGGCCGCAGGGCGGCCCCCCCCGGGGCCCTGTCCGGGATCGCGTGTCGTCGCGTTCCGGCACCGCCAGGAGGAGCTCCGGGAGGCGTGCCGTGGGGAGGCCGACGCCTCCCGCTCCTCATCCTCCGGGGGTCCCCTCCCTGGCGCAGGCAGCTGGGGCCGGGCCAGCCCCGAAAGCCGGGCCCGGGCCCGGGCCTGCTTGCTCAGCCTTCCGTTGCCAGGGGCCTGAGCCTGGGGGCCTCCCCATGGGGAACCCTGAGTCCCGCGCCACGAGTCCCCCGACCGTCCCGGCGACAACGGCACCTTTCGCGGCTTCGTCCTAGCCGCGGAGCGAGAGACCAGTCCGTTTCCCCACAGAGGCCAGCCCCCTCCAGGGGCGCCCCGGCCGCCCGCCACGGCAGAGGCGGACGCCCGGCCACGGCACCTCCATCCACTCTGCTCGGGGAAAACTCCCCGGCGCCGCGGCTGCCGGCCGCGCCCCATCGTCGCGGCTCATTTTCCGGGTGGCCGCGACATACCCCGAGCGAGAAAGGGCCCTGCTCCACGCGGAACTGTGCGCTGACCAGGGCTACCCAACGCCGGCCAATTCTCACGAGCGTTCTGCCCAAATCGATCCCGATTTGGGCAGAACGCTCGTGAGAATTGGCCGGAAAATGCCTGGCGAACACACTTCGGGCACCACAGGGCCGCAGGGCGACCCCCCCCCGGGGCCCTGTCCGGGATCGCGTTTCGTCGCGTTCCGGCACCGCCAGGAGGAGCTCCGGGAGGCATGCCGCGGGGAGGCCGACGCCTCCCGCTCCTCAGCCTCCGGGGGTCCCCTCCCTGGCGCCGGGAGCTGGGGCCGGGCCAGCCCCGAAAGCCGGGCACGGGCCCGGGCCTGCTTGCTCAGCCTTCCGTTGCCAGGGGCCTGAGCCTGGGGGCCTCCCCATGGGGAACCCTGAGTCCCGCGCCACGAGTCCCCCGACCGTCACGGCGACAACGGCACCTTTCGCGGCTTCGTCCTAGCCGCGTAGTGAGAGACCAGTCCGTTTCCCCACAGAGGCCAGACCCCTCCAGGGGCGCCCCGGCCGCCCGCCACGGCGGAGGCGGACGCCCGGCCACGGCGCCTCCATCCACTCTGCTCGGGGAAAACTCCCCGGCGCCGCGGCTGCCGGCCGCGCCCCATCGTCGCGGCTCGTTTTCCGGGTGGCCGCGACATGCCCCGAGCGAGATAGGGCCCTGCTCCACGCGGAACTGGGCGCTGACCAGGGCTGCCCAACGCCGGCCAATTCTCACGAGAGTTCTGCCCATTTGGGCAGAACGCTCGTGAGAATTGGCCGGAAAACGCCCGGCGAACACACTTCGGGCACCAGAGGGCCGCAGGGCCGCCCCCCCGGGCCCCTGTCCGGGATCGCGTGTCGTCGCGTTCCGGCACCGCCAGGAGGAGCTCCGGGAGGCGGGCCCCGGGGAGGCCGACGCCTCCCGCACCTCAGCCTCCGGGGGTCCCCTCCCTGGCGCCGGCCGCTGGGGCCGGGCCAGCCCTGAAAGCCGGGCCCGGGCCCGGGCCTGCTTGCTCAGACTTCCGTTGCCAGGGGCCTGAGCCTGGGGGCCTCCGCATGGGGAACCCTGAGTCCCGCGCCACGAGTCCCCCCGACCGTCCCGGCGACCACGGCACCTTTTGCGGCGTCGTCCCAGCCGTGGAGTTAGAGATCACTCCGTTCCCCCACAGAGGCCAGCCCCCTCCACGGGCGCCCCGGCCGCCCGCCACGGCGGAGGCGGGGTCCCAGCCACGGCGCCTCCATCCACTCTCCTCGGGGAAAACTCCCCGGCGCCGGGGCCGCCGACCGCGCCCCATCGTCGCGGCTCGTTTTCAGGGTGGCCGCGCCATGCCCCGAGCGAGAAAGGGCCCTGCTCCACGCGGCCCTGGGCGCTGACCAGGGCTGCCCAACGCCGGCCAATTCTCACGAGCGTTCTTCCCAAATCGATCCCGATTTGGGCAGAACGCTCGTGAGAATTGGCCGTAAAACGCCCGGCGAACACACTTCGGGCACCAGAGGGCCGCAGGGCCGCCCCCCCGGGGCCCTGTCCGGGATCGCGTGTCGGCGCGTTCCGGCACCGCCAGGAGGAGCTCCGGGAGGCGGGCCCCGGGGAGGCCGACGCCTCCCGCTCCTCAGCCTCCGGGGGTCCCCTCCCTGGCGCCGGCCGCTGGGGCCGGGCCAGCCCCGAAATCCGGGCCCGGGCCCGGGCCTGCTTGCTCAGCCTTCCGTTGCCAGGGGCCTGAGCCTGGGGGCCTCCGCATGGGGAACCCTGAGTCCCGCGCCACGATTCCCCCCGTCCGTCCCGGCGACGACGGCACCTTTCGCGGCTTCGTCCCAGCCGTGGAGTGAGAGATCATTCCGTTCCCCCACAGAGGCCAGCCCCTTCCACGGGCGCCCCGGCCGCCCGCCACGGCGGAGGCGGACGCCCGGCCACGGCGCCTCCATCCACTCTGCTCGGGGAAAACTCCCCGGCGCCGGGGCCGCCGGCCGCGCCCCATCGTCGCGGCTCGTTTTCCGGGTGGCCGCGCGATGCCCCGAGCGAGAAAGGGCCCTGCTCCACACGGCCCTGGGCGCTGACCAGGGCTGCCCAACGCCGGCCAATTCTCACGAGCGTTCTGCCCAAATCGGGATCGATTTGGGCAGAACGCTCGTGAGAATTGGCCGGAACGCCCGGCGAACACACTTCGGGCACCAGAGGGCCGCAGGGCCGCCCCCCCGGGGCCCTGTCCTGGATCGCGTGTCGTCGCGTTCCGGCACCGCCAGGAGGAGCACCGGGGGCGGGCCCCGGGGAGGCCGACGCCTCCCGCTCCTCAGCCTCCGGGGGTCCCCTCCCTGGCGCCGGCCGCTGGGGCCTGGCCAGCCCCGAAAGCCGGGCCCGGGCCCGGGCCTACTTGCTCAGCCTTCCGTTGCCAGGGGCCTGAGCCTGGGGGCCTCCGCATGGGGAACCCTGAGTCCCGCGCCACGAGTCCCCCCGACCGTCCCGGCGACCACGGCACCTTTCGCGGCTTCGTCCCAGCCGTGGAGTGAGAGATCACTCCGTTCCCCCACAGAGGCCAGCCCCCTCCACGGGCGCCCCGGCCGCCCGCCACGGCGGAGGCGGACGCCCGGCCACGGCGCCTCCATCCACTCTGCTCGGGGAAAAGTCCCCGGCGCCGGGGACGCCGGCCGCGCCCCATCGTCGCGGCTCGTTTTCCGGGTGGCCGCGCCATGCCCCGAGCGAGAAAGGGCCCTGCTCCACGCGGCCCTGGGCGCTGACCAGGGCTGCCCAACGGCGGCCAATTCTCACGAGCGTTCTGCCCAAATCGATCCCGATTTGGGCAGAACGCTCGTGAGAATTGGCCGGAAAAGGCCCGGCGAACACACTTCGGGCACCAGAGGGCCGCAGGGCCGCCCCCCCGGGGCCCTGTCCGGGATCGCGTGTCGTCGCGTTCCGGCACCGCCAGGAGGAGCTCCGGGAGGCGGGCCCCGGGGAGGCCGACGCCTCCCGCTCCTCAGCCTCCGGGGGTCCCCTCCCTGGCGCCGGCCCCTGGGGCCGGGCCAGCCCCAAAAGCCGGGCCCAGGCCTGCTTGCTCAGCCTTCCGTTGCCAGGGGCCTGAGCCTGGGGGCCTCCGCATGGGGAACCCTGAGTCCCGCGCCACGATTCCCCCCGTCTGTCCCGGCGACGACGGCACCTTTCGCGGCTTCGTCCCAGCCGTGGAGTGAGAGATCACTCCGTTCCCCTACAGAGGCCAGCCCCCTCCACGGGCGCCCCTGCCGCCCGCCACGGCGGAGGCGGACGCCCGGCCACGGCGCCTCCATCCACTCTGCTCGGGGAAAACTCCCCGGCGCCGGGGCCGCCGGCCGCGCCCCATCGTCGCGGCTCGTTTTCCGGGTGGCCGCGCCATGCCCCGAGCGAGAAAGGGCCCTGCTCCACGCGGCCCTGGGCGCTGACCAGGGCTGCCCAACGCCGGCCAATTCTCACGAGCGTTCTGCCCAAATCGGGATCGATTTGGGCAGAACGCTCGTGAGAATTGGCCGGAAAACGCCCGGCGAACACACTTCGGGCACCAGAGGGCCGCAGGGCCGCCCCCCCGGGGCCCTGTCCGGGATCGCGTGTCATCGCGTTCCAGCACCGCCAGGAGGAGCACCGGGCGGCGGGCCCCGGGGAGGCCGACGCCTCCCGCTCCTCAGCCTCCGGGGGTCCCCTCCCTGGCGCCGGCCGCTGGGGCCGGGCCAGCCCCGAAAGCCGGGCCCGGACCCGGGCCTGCATGCTCAGCCTTCCGTTGCCAGGGGCCTGAGCCTGGGGGCCTCCGCATGGGGAACCCTGAGTCCCGCGCCACGATTCCCCCCGTCCGTCCCGGCGACGACGGCACCTTTCGTGGCTTCGTCCCAGCCGTGGAGTGAGAGATCATTCCGTTCCCCCACAGAGGCCAGCCCCTTCCACGGGCGCCCCGGCCGCCCGCCAAGGCGGAGGCGGACGCCCGGCCACGGCGCCTCCATCCACTCTGCTCGGGGAAAACTCCCCGGCGCCGGGGCCGCCGGCCGCGCCCCATCGTCGCGGCTCGTTTTCCGGGTGGCCGCGCCATGCCCCGAGCGAGAAAGGGCCCTGCTCCACGCGGCCCTGGGCGCTGAACAGGGCTGCCCAACGGCGGCCAATTCTCACGAGCGTTCTGCCCAAATCGATCCCGATTTGGGCAGAACGCTCGTGAGAATTGGCCGGAAAACGCCCGGCGAACACACTTCGGGCACCAGAGGGCCGCAGGGCCGCCCCCCCGGGGCCCTGTCCGGGATCGCGTGTCGTCGCGTTCCGGCACCGCCAGGAGGAGCTCCGGGAGGCGGGCCCCGGGGAGGCCGACGCCTCCCGCTCCTCAGCCTCCGGGGGTCCCCTCCCTGGCGCCGGCCCCTGGGGCCGGGCCAGCCCCGAAAGCCGGGCCCAGGCCTGCTTGCTCAGCCTTCCGTTGCCAGGGGCCTGAGCCTGGGGGCCTCCGCATGGGGAACCTTGAGTCCCGCGCCACGATTCCCCCCGTCCGTCCCGGCGACGACGGCACCTTTCGCGGCTTCGTCCCAGCCGTGGAGTGAGAGATCACTCCGTTCCCCTACAGAGGCCAGCCCCCTCCACGGGCGCCCCTGCCGCCCGCCACGGCGGAGGCGGACGCCCGGCCACGGCGCCTCCATCCACTCTGCTCGGGGAAAACTCCCCGGCGCCGGGGCCGCCGGCCGCGCCCCATCGTCGCGGCTCGTTTTCCGGGTGGCCGCGCCATGCCCCGAGCGAGAAAGGGCCCTGCTCCACGCGGCCCTGGGCGCTGACCAGGGCTGCCCAACGCCGGCCAATTCTCACGAGCGTTCTGCCCAAATCGGGATCGATTTGGGCAAAACGCTCGTGAGAATTGGCCGGAAAACGCCCGGCGAACACATTTCGGGCACCAGAGGGCCGCAGGGCCGCCCCCCCGGGGCCCTGTCCGGGATCGCGTGTCGTCGCGTTCCGGCACCGCCAGGAGGAGCACCGGGGGCGGGCCCCGGGGAGGCCGACGCCTCCCGCTCCTCAGCCTCCGGGGGTCCACTCCCTGGCGCCGGCCGCTGGGGCCGGGCCAGCCCCGAAAGCCGGGCCCAGACCTGCTTGCTCAGCCTTCCGTTGCCAGGGGCCTGAGCCTGGGGGCCTCCGCATGGGGAACCCTGAGTCCCGCGCCACGAATCCCCCCGACCGTCCCGGCGACGACGGCACCTTTCGCGGCTTCGTCCCAGCCGTGGAGTGAGAGATCACTCCGTTCCCCCACAGAGGCCAGCCCCCTCCACGGGCGCCCCGGCCGCCCGCCACGGCGGAGGCGGACGCCCGGCCACGGCGCCTCCATCCACTCTGCTCGGGGAAAACTCCCCGGCGCCGGGGCTGCCGGCCGCGCCCCATCGTTGCGGCTCGTTTTCCGGGTGGCCGCGCGATGCCCCGAGCGAGAAAGGGCCCTGCTCCACGAGCCCTGGGCGCTGACCAGGGCTGCCCAACGCCGGCCAATTCTCACGAGCGTTCTGCCCAAATCGGGATCGATTTGGGCAGAACGCTCGTGAGAATTGGCCGGAAAACGCCCGGCGAACACACTTCGGGCACCAGAGGGCCGCAGGGCCGCCCCCCCGGGGCCCTGTCCGGGATCGCGTGTCGTCGCGTTCCGGCACCGCCAGGAGGAGCACCGGGGGCGGGCCCCGGGGAGGCCGACGCCTCCCGCTCCTCAGCCTCCGGAGGTCCCCTCCCTGGCGCCGGCCGCTGGGGCCTGGCCAGCCCCGAAAGCCGGGCCCGGGCCCGGGCCTGCTTGCTCAGCCTTCCGTTGCCAGGGGCCTGAGCCTGGGGGCCTCCGCATGGGGAACCGAGTCCCGCACCACGAGTCCCCCCGACCGCCCCGGCGACGACGGCACCTTTCGCAGCTTCGTCCCAGCCGTGGAGAGAGAGATCACTCCGTTCCCCCACAGAGGCCAGCCCGCTCCACGGGCGCCCCGGCCGCCCGCAACGGCGGAGGCGGATGCCCGGCCACGGCGCCTCCATCCATTCTGCTCGGGGAAAAGTCCCCGGCGCCGGGGACGCCGGCTGCGCCCCATCGTCGCGGCTCGTTTTCCGGGTGGCCGCGCCATGCCCCGAGCGAGAAAGGGCCCTGCTCCACGCGGCCCTGGGCGCTGACCAGGGCTGCCCAACGGCGGCCAATTCTCACGAGCGTTCTGCCCAAATCGATCCCGATTTGGGCAGAACGCTCGTGAGAATTGGCCGGAAAACGCCCGGCGAACACACTTCGGGCACCAGAGGGCCGCAGGGCTGCCCCCCCGGGGCCCTGTCCGGGATCACGTGTCGTCGCGTTCCGGCACCGCCAGGAGGAGCTCCGGGAGGCGGGCCCCGGGGAGGCCGACGCCTCCCGCTCCTCAGCCTCCGGGGGTCCCCTCCCTGGCGCCGGAAGCTGGGGCCGGGCCAGCCCCGAAAACCGGGCCCAGGCCTGCTTGCTCAGCCTTCCGTTGCCAGGGGCCTGAGCCTGGGGGCCTCCGCATGGGGAACCCTGAGTCCCGCGCTCGAGTCCCCCCAACCGTCCCGGCGACCACGGCACCTTTCGCGGCTTCGTCCCAGCCGTGGAGTGAGAGATCACTCCGTTCCCCCACAGAGGCCAGCCCCCTCCACGGGCGCCCCGGCCGCCCGCCACGGCGGAGGCGGACGCCCGGCCACGGCGCCTCCATCCACTCTGCTCGGGGAAAAGTCCCCGGCGCCGGGGCCGCCGACCGCGCCCCATCGTCGCGGCTCGTTTTCCGGGTGGCCGCGCCATGCCCCGAGCGAGAAAGGGCCCTGCTCCACGCGGCCCTGGGCGCTGACCAGGGCTGCCCAACGCCGGCCAATTCTCACGAGCGTTCTGCCCAAATCGATCCCGATTTGGGCAGAACGCTCGTGAGAATTGGCCGGAAAACGCCCGGCGAACACACTTCGGGCACCAGAGGGCCGCAGGGCCGCCCCCCCGGGGCCCTGTCCGGGATCGCGTGTCGTCGCGTTCCGGCACCGCCAGGAGGAGCTCCGGGCGGTGGACCCCGGGGAGGCCGACGCCTCCCGCTCCTCAGCCTTCGGGGATCCCCTCCCTGGCGCCGGCCGCTGGGGCCGGGCCAGCCCCGAAAGCCGGGCCCGGGCCCGGTCCTGCTTGCTCAGCCTTCCGTTGCCAGGGGCCTGAGCCTGGGGGCCTCCGCATGGGGAACCCTGAGTCCCGCGCCACGAGTCCCCCCGACCGTCCCGACGACGACGGCACCTTTCGCGGCTTCGTCCCAGCCGTGGAGTGAGAGATCACTCCGTTCCCCCACAGAGGCCAGCCCCCTCCACGGGCGCCCCGGCCGCCCGCCACGGCGGAGGCGGACGCCCGGCCACGGCGCCTCCATCCACTCTGCTCGGGGAAAACTCCCCGGCGCCGGGGCCGCCGGCCGCGCCCCATCGTCGCGGCTCGTTTTCCGGGTGGCCGCGCCATGCCCCGAGCGAGAAAGGGCCCTGCTCCACGCGGCCCTGGGCGCTCACCAGGGATGCCCAACGCCGGCCAATTCTCACGAGCATTCTGCCCAAATCGATCCCGATTTGGGCAGAACGCTCGTGAGAATTGGCCGGAAAACGCCCGGCGAACACACTTCGGGCACCAGAGGGCCGCAGGGCCGCCCCCCCGGGGCCCTGTCCGGGATCGCGTGTCGTCGACTTCCGGCACCGCCAGGAGGAGCTCCGGGCGGCGGGCCCCGGGGAGGCCGACGCCTCCCGCTCCTCAGCCTCCGGGGGTCCCCTCCCTGGCGCCGGCCGCTGGGGCCGGGCCAGCCCCGAAAGCCGGGCCCGGGCCAGGGCCTGCTTGCTCAGCCTTCCGTTGCCAGGGGCCTGAGCCTGGGGGCCTCCGCATGGGGAACCCTAAGTCCCGCGCCACGAGTCCCCCCGACCGTCCCGGCGACGACGGCACCTTTCGCGGCTTCGTCCCAGCCGTGGAGTGAGAGATCACTCCGTTCCCCCACAGAGGCCAGCCCCCTCCACGGGCGCCCCGGCCGCCCGGCTCGGCGGAGGCGGACGCCCGGCCACGGCGCCTCCATCCACTCTGCTCGGGGAAAACTCCCCGGCGCCGGGGCCGCCGGCCGCGCCCCATCGTCGCGGCTCGTTTTCCGGGTGGCCGCGCCATGCACCGAGCGAGAAAGGGCCCTGCTCCACGCGGCCCTGGGCGCTGACCAGGGCTGCCCAACGCCGGCCAATTCTCAAGAGCGTTCTGCCCAAATCGATCCCGATTTGGGCAGAACGCTCGTGAGAATTGGCCGGAAAACTCCCGGCGAACACACTTCGGGCACCAGAGGGCCGCAGGGCCGCCCCCCCGGGGCCCTGTCCGGGATCGCCTGTCGTCGCGTTCCGGCACCGCCAGGAGGAGCTCCGGGCGCCGGGCCCCGGGGAGGCCGACGCCTCCCGCTCCTCAGCCTCCGGGGGTCCCCTCCCTGGCGCCGGCCGCTGGGGCCGGGCCAGCCCCGAAAGCCGGGCCCGGGCCCGGGCCTGCTTGCTCAGCCTTCCGTTGCCAGGGGCCTGAGCCTGGGGGCCTCCGCATGGGGAACCCTGAGTCCCCGCGCCACGAGTCCCCCCGACCGTCCCGGCGACGACGGCACCTTTCGCGGCTTCGTCCCAGCCGTGGAGTGAGAGATCACTCCGTTCCCCCACAGAGGCCAGCACCCTCCACGGGCGCCCCGGCCGCCCGCCACGGCGGAGGCGGACGCCCGGCCACGGCGCCTCCATCCACTCTCCTCGGGGAAAATTCCCCGGCGCCCCATCGTCGCGGCTCGTTTTCCGGGTGGCCGCGCCATGCCCCGAGCGAGAAAGGGCCCTGCTCCACGCGGCCCTGGGCGCTGACCAGGGATGCCCAACGCCGGCCAATTCTCACGAGCGTTCTTCCCAAATCGATCCCGATTTGGGCAGAACGCTCGTGAGAATTGGCCGGAAAACGCCCGGCGAACACACTTCGGGCACCAGAGGGCCGCAGGGCCGCCCGCCCGGGGCCCTGTCCGGGATCGCGTGTCGTCGCGTTCCGGCACCGCCAGGAGGAGCTCCGGGAGGCGGGCCCCGGGGCGGCCGACGCCTCCCGCTCTTCAGCCTCCGGGGGTCCCCTCCCTGGCGCCGGCCGCTGGGGCCGGGCCAGCCCCGAAAGCCGGGCCCGGGCCCGGGCCTGCTTGCTCAGCCTTCCGTTGCCAGGGGCCTGAGCCTGGGGGCCTCCGCATGGGGAACCCTGAGTCCCGCGCCACGAGTCCCCCCGACCGTCCCGGCGACGACGGCACCTTTCGCGGCTTCGTCCCAGCCGTGGAGTGAGAGATCACTCCGTTCCCCCACAGAGGCCAGCCCCCTCCACGGGCGCCCCGGCCGCCCGCCACGGCGGAGGCGGACGCCCGGCCACGGCGCCTCCATCCACTCTCCTCGGGGAAAACTCCCCGGCGCCGGGGCCGCCGACCGCGCCCCATCGTCGCGGCTCGTTTTCCGGGTGGCCGCGCCATGCCCCGAGCGAGAAAGGGCCCTGCTCCACGCGGCCCTGGGCGCTGACCAGGGCTGCCCAACGCCGGCCAATTCTCACGAGCGTTCTGCCCAAATCGATCCCGATTTGGGCAGAACGCTCGTGAGAATTGGCCGGAAAACGCCCGGCGAACACACTTCGGGCACCAGAGGGCCGCAGGGCCGCCCCCCCGGGGCCCGGTCCGGGATCGCGTGTCGTCGCGTTCCGGCACCGCCAGGAGGAGCTCCGGGAGGCGGGCCCCGGGGAGGCCGACGCCTCCCGCTCCTCAGCCTCCGGGGGTCCCCTCCCTGGCGCCGGCCGCTGGGGCCGGGCCAGCCCCGAAAGCGGGGCCCAGGCCTGCTTGCTCAGCCTTCCGTTGCCAGGGGCCTGAGCCTGGGGGCCTCCGCATGGGGAACCCTGAGTCCCGCGCCACGAGTCCCCCCAACCGTCCCGGCGACCACGGCACCTTTCGCGGCTTCGTCCCAGCCGTGGAGTGAGAGATCACTCCGTTCCCCCACAGAGGCCAGCCCCCTCCACGGGCGCCCCGGCCGCCCGCCACGGCGGAGGCGGACGCCCGGCCACGGCGCCTCCATCCACTCTGCTCGGGGAAAAGTCCCCGGCGCCGGGGCCGCCGGCCGCGCCCCATCGTCGCGGCTCGTTTTCCGGGTGGCCGCGCCATGCCCCGAGCGAGAAAGGGCCCTGCTCCACGCGGCCCTGGGCGCTGACCAGGGCTGCCCAACGCCGGCCAATTCTCACGAGCGTTCTTCCCAAATCGATCCCGATTTGGGCAGAACGCTCGTGAGAATTGGCCGGAAAACGCCCGGCGAACACACTTCGGGCACCAGAGGGCCGCAGGGCCGCCCCCCCGGGGCCCTGTCCGGGATCGCGTGTCGTCGCGTTCCGGCAACGCCAGGAGGAGCTCCGGGAGGCGGGCCGCGGGGAGGCCGACGCCTCCCGCTCCTCAGCCTCCGGGGGTCCCCTCCCTGGCGCCGGCCGCTGGGGCCGGGCCAGCCCCGAAAGCCGGGCCCGGGCCCGGGCCTGCTTGCTCAGCCTTCCGTTGCCAGGGGCCTGAGCCTGGGGGCATCCGCATGGGGAACCCTGAGTCCCGCGCCACGAGTCCCCCCGACCGTCCCGGCGACGACGGCACCTTTCGCGGCTTCGTCCCAGCCGTGGAGTGAGAGATCACTCCGTTCCCCCACAGAGGCCAGCCCCCTCCACGTGCGCCCCGGCCGCCCGCCACGGCGGAGGCGGACGCCCGGCCACGGCGCCTCCATCCACTCTGCTCGGGGAAAACTCCCCGGCGCCGGGACCGCCGGCCGCGCCCCATCGTCGCGGCTCGTTTTCCGGGTGGCCGCGACATGCCCCGAGCGAGAAAGGGCCCTGCTCCACGCGGCCCTGGGCGCTGACCAGGGCTGCCCAACGCCGGCCAATTGTCACGAGCGTTCTGCCCAAATCGATCCCGATTTGGGCAGAACGCCCGTGAGAATTGGCCGGAAAACGCCCGGTGAACACACTTCGGGCACCAGAGGGCCGCAGGGCCGCCCCCCCCGGGGCCCTGTCCGGGATCGCGTGTCGTCGCGTTCCGGCACCGCCAGGAGGAGCTCCGGGCGGCGGGCCCCGGGGAGGCCGACGCCTCCCGCACCTTAGCCTCCGGGGGTCCCCTCCCTGGCGCCGGCCGCTGGGGCCGGGCCAGCCCCGAAATCCGGGCCCGGGCCCGGGCCTGCTTCCTCAGCCTTCCGTTGCCAGGGGCCTGAGCCTGGGGGCCTCCGCATGGGGAACCCTGAGTCCCGCGCCACGAGTCCCCCCGATCGTCCCGGCGACCACGGCAACTTTCGCGGCGTCGTCCCAGCCGTGGAGTGAGAGATCACTCCGTTCCCCCACAGAGGCCAGCCCCCTCCACGGGCGCCCCGGCCGCCCGCCACGGCGGAGGCGGACTCCCGGCCACGGCGCCTCCATCCACTCTGCTCGGGGAAAACTCCCCGGCGCCGGGGCCGCCGGCCGCGCCCCATCGTCGCGGCTCGTTTTCCGGGTGGCCGCGCCATGCCCCGAGCGAGAAAGGGCCCTGCTCCACGCGGCCCTGGGCGCTGACCAGGGCTGCCCGACGCCGGCCAATTCTCACGAGCGTTCTGCCCAAATCGATCCCGATTTGGGCAGAACGCTCGTGAGAATTGGCCGGAAAACGCCCGGCGAACACACTTCGGGCACCAGAGGGCCTCAGGGCCGCCCCCCCGGGGCCCTGTCCGGGATCGCGTGTCGTCGCGTTCCGGCACCGCCAGGAGGAGCTCTGGGAGGCGGGCCCCGGGGAGGCCGACGCCTCCCGCTCCTCAGCCTCCGGGGGTCCCCTCCCTGGCGCCGGCCGCTGGGGCCGGGCCAGCCCCGAAAGCCGGGCCCGGGCCCGGGCCTGCTTGCTCAGCCTTCCGTTGCCAGGGGCCTGAGCCTGGGGGCCTCCGCATGGGGAACCCTGAGTCCCGCGCCACGAGTCCCCCCGACCGTCCCGGCGACCACGGCACCTTTCGCGGCTTCGTCCCAGCCGTGGAGTGAGAGATCACTCCGTTCCCCCACAGAGGCCAGCCCCCTCCACGGGCGCCCCGGCCGCCCGCCACGGCGGAGGCGGACGCCCGGCCACGGCGCCTCCATCCACTCTGCTCGGGGAAATCTCCCCGGGGCCGGGGCCGCCGGCCGCGCCCCATCGTCGCGGCTCGTTTTCCGGGTGGCCGCGCCATGCCCCGAGCGAGAAAGGGCCCTGCTCCACGCGGCCCTGGGCGCTGACCAGGGCTGCCCGACGCCGGCCAATTCTCACGAGCGTTCTGCCCAAATCGATCCCGATTTGGGCAGAACGCTCGTGAGAATTGGCCGGAAAAACGCCCGGCGAACACACTTCGGGCACCAGAGGGCCGCAGGGCCGCCCCCCCCGGGGCCCTGTCCGGGATCGCGTGTCGTCGCGTTCCGGCACCGCCAGGAGGAGCTCCGGGAGGCGGGCCCCGGGGAGGCCGACGCCTCCCGCTCCTCAGCCTCCGGGGGTCCCCTCCCTGGCGCCGGCCGCTGGGGCCGGGCCAGCCCCGAAAGCCGGGCCCGGGCCCGGGGCTGCTTGCTCAGCCTTCCGTTGCCAGGGGCCTGAGCCTAGGGGCCTCCGCATTGGGAACCCTGAGTCCCGCGCCACGAGTCCCCCCGACCGTCCCGGCGACGACGGCACCTTTCGCGGCTTCGTCCCAGCCGTGGAGTGAGAGATCACTCCGTTCCCCCACAGAGGCCAGCCACCTCCACGGGCGCCCCGGCCGCCCGCCACGGCGGAGGCGGACGCCCGGCCACGGCGCCTCCATCCACTCTCCTCGGGGAAAATTCCCCGACGCCCCATCGTCGCGGCTCGTTTTCCGGGTGGCCGCGCCATGCCCCGAGCGAGAATGGGCCCTGCTCCACGCGGCCCTGGGCGCTGACCAGGGCTGCCCAACGCCGGCCAATTCTCACGAGCGTTCTGCCCAAATCGATCCCGATTTGGGCAGAACGCTCGTGAGAATTGGCCGGAAAACGCCCGGCGAACACACTTCGGGCACCAGAGGGCCGCAGGGCCGCCCCCCCGGGGCCCTGTCCGGGATCGCGTGTCGTCGACTTCCGGCACCGCCAGGAGGAGCTCCGGGCGGCGGGCCCCGGGGAGGCCGACGCCTCCCGCTCCTCAGCCTCCGGGGGTCCCCTCCCTGGCGCCGGCCGCTGGGGCCGGGCCAGCCCCGAAAGCCGGGCCCGGGCCAGGGCCTGCTTGCTCAGCCTTCCGTTGCCAGGGGCCTGAGCCTGGGGGCCTCCGCATGGGGAACCCTAAGTCCCGCGCCACGAGTCCCCCCGACCGTCCCGGCGACGACGGCACCTTTCGCGGCTTCGTCCCAGCCGTGGAGTGAGAGATCACTCCGTTCCCCCACAGAGGCCAGCCCCCTCCACGGGCGCCCCGGCCGCCCGCCACGGCGGAGGCGGACGCCCGGCCACGGCGCCTCCACCCACTCTGCTCGGGGAAAACTCCCCGGCGCCGGGGCCGCCGGCCGCGCCCCATCGTCGCGGCTCGTTTTCCGGGTGGCCGCGCCATGCCCCGAGCGAGAAAGGGCCCTGCTCCACGCGGCCCTGGGCGCTGACCAGGGCTGCCCAACGCCGGCCAATTCTCACGAGCGTTCTGCCCAAATCGATCCCGATTTGGGCAGAACGCTCGTGAGAATTGGCCGGGAAAACGCCCGGCGAACAAACTTCGGGCACCAGAGGGCCGCAGGGCCGCCCCCCCCGGGGCCCTGTCCGGGATCGCGTGTCGTCGCGTTCCGGCACCGCCAGGAGGAGCTCCGGGAGGCGGGCCCCGGGGAGGCCGACGCCTCCCGCTCCTCAGCCTCCGGGGGTCCCCTCCCTGGCGCCGGCCGCTGGGGCCGGGCCAGCCCCGAAAGCCGGGCCCGGGCCCGGGCCTCCTTGCTCAGCCTTCAGTTGCCAGGGGCCTGAGCCTGGGGGCCTCCGCATGGGGAACCCTGAGTCCCGCGCCACGAGTCCCCCCGTCCGTCCCGGCGACGACGGCACCTTTCGCGGCTTCGTCCCAGCCGTGGAGTGAGAGATCACTCCGTTCCCCCACAGAGGCCAGCCCCTTCCACGGGCGCCCCGGCCGCCCGCCACGGCGGAGGCGGACGCCCGGCCACGGCGCCCCCATCCACTCTGCTCGGGGAAAACTCCCCGGCGCCGGGGCCGCCGGCCGCGCCCCATCGTCGCGGCTCGTTTTCCGGGTGGCCGCGCCATGCCCTGAGCGAGAAAGGGCCCTGCTCCACGCGGCCCTGGGCGCTGACCAGGGCTGCCCAACGCCGGCCAATTCTCACGAGCGTTCTGCCCAAATCGGGATCGATTTGGGCAGAACGCTCGTGAGAATTGGCCGGAAAACGCCCGGCGAACACACTTCGGGCACCAGAGGGCCGCAGGGCCGCCCCCCCGGGGCCCTGTCCGGGATCGCGTGTCGTCGCGTTCCGGCACCGCCAGGAGGAGCTCCGGGCAGCGGACCCCGGGGAGGCCGACGCCTCCCGCTCCTCAGCCTCCGGGGGTCCCCTCCCTGGCGCCGGCCGCTGGGGCCGGGCCAGCCCCGAAAGCCGGGCCCAGGCCTGCTTGCTCAGCCTTCCGTTGCCAGGGGCCTGAGCCTGGGGGCCTCCGCATTGGGAACCCTGAGTCCCGCGCCACGATTCCCCCCGTCCGTCCCGGCGACGACGGCACCTTTCGCGGCTTCGTCCCAGCCGTGGAGTGAGAGATCACTCCGTTCCCCCACAGAGGCCAGCCCCTTCCACGGGCGCCCCGGCCGCCCGCCACGGCGGAGGCGGACGCCCGGCCACGGCGCCTCCATCCACTCTGCTCGGGGAAAACTCCCCGGCGCCGGGGCCGCCGGCCGCACCCCATCGTCGCGGCTCGTTTTCCGGGTGGCCGCGCCATGCCCTGAGCGAGAAAGGGCCCTGCTCCACGCGGCCCTGGGCGCTGACCAGGGCTGCCCAACGCCGGCCAATTCTCACGAGCGTTCTGCCAAAATCGGGATCGATTTGGGCAGAACGCTCGTGAGAATTGGCCGGAAAACGCCCGGCGAACACACTTCGGGCACCAGAGGGCCGCAGGGCCGCCCCCCCCGGGGCCCTGTCCGGGATCGCGTGTCGTCGCGTTCCGGCAACGCCAGGAGGAGCTCCGGGAGGCGGGCCGCGGGGAGGCCGACGCCTCCCGCTCCTCAGCCTCCGGGGGTCCCCTCCCTGGCGCCGGCCGCTGGGGCCGGGCCAGCCCCGAAATCCGGGCCCGGGCCTGCTTGCTCAGCCTTCCGTTGCCAGGGGCCTGAGCCTGGGGTCCTCCGCATGGGGAACCCTGAGTCCCGCGCCACGATTCCCCCCGTCCGTCCCGGCGACGACGGCACCTTTCGCGGCTTCGTCCCAGCCGTGGAGTGAGAGATCATTCCGTTCCCCCACAGAGGCCAGCCCCTTCCACGGGCGTCCCGGCCGCCCGCCACGGCGGAGGCGGACGCCCGGCCACGGCGCCACCATCCACTCTGCTCGGGGAAAACTCCCCGGCGCCGGGGCCGCCGGCCGCGCCCCATCGTCGCGGCTCGTTTTCCGGGTGGCCGCGCCATGCCCCGAGCGAGAAAGGGCCCTGCTCCACGCGGCCCTGGGCGCTGACCAGGGCTGCCCAACGCCGGCCAATTCTCACGAGCGTTCTGCCCAAATCGATCCCGATTTGGGCAGAACGCTCGTGAGAATTGGCCGGAAAACGCCCGGCGAACACACTTCGGGCACCAGAGGGCCGCAGGGCCGCCCCCCCGGGGCCCTGTCCGGGATCGCGTGTCGTCGCGTTCCGGCACCGCCAGGAGGAGCTCCGGGCGCCGGGCCCCGGGGAGGCCGACGCCTCCCGCTCCTCAGCCTCCGGGGGTCCCCTCCCTGGCGCCGGCCGCTGGGGCCGGGCCAGCCCCGAAAGCCGGGCCCGGGCCCGGGCCTGCTTGCTCAGCCTTCCGTTGCCAGGGGCCTGAGCCTGGGGGCATCCGCATGGGGAACCCTGAGTCCCGCGCCACGAGTCCCCCCGACCGTCCCGGCGACGACGGCACCTTTCGCGGCTTCGTCCCAGCCGTGGAGTGAGAGATCACTCCGTTCCCCCCACAGAGGCCAGCCCCCTCCACGTGCGCCCCGGCCGCCCGCCACGGCGGAGGCGGACGCCCGGCCACGGCGCCTCCATCCACTCTGCTCGGGGAAAACTCCCCGGCGCCGGGACCGCCGGCCGCGCCCCATCGTCGCGGCTCGTTTTCCGGGTGGCCGCGCCATGCCCCGAGCGAGAAAGGGCCCTGCTCCACGCGGCCCTGGGCGCTGACCAGGGCTGCCCAACGCCGGCCAATTGTCACGAGCGTTCTGCCCAAATCGATCCCGATTTGGGCAGAACGCCCGTGAGAATTGGCCGGAAAACGCCCGGTGAACACACTTCGGGCACCAGAGGGCCGCAGGGCCGCCCCCCCGGGGCCCTGTCCGGGATCGCGTGTCGTCGCGTTCCGGCACCGCCAGGAGGAGCTCCGGGCGGCGGGCCCCGGGGAGGCCGGCGCCTCCCGCACCTTAGCCTCCGGGGGTCCCCTCCCTGGCGCCGGCCGCTGGGGCCGGGCCAGCCCCGAAATCCGGGCCCGGGCCCGGGCCTGCTTCCTCAGCCTTCCGTTGCCAGGGGCCTGAGCCTGGGGGCCTCCGCATGGGGAACCCTGAGTCCCGCGCCACGAGTCCCCCCGATCGTCCCGGCGACCACGGCAACTTTCGCGGCGTCGTCCCAGCCGTGGAGTGAGAGATCACTCCGTTCCCCCACAGAGGCCAGCCCCCTCCACGGGCGCCCCGGCCGCCCGCCACGGCGGAGGCGGACTCCCGGCCACGGCGCCTCCATCCACTCTGCTCGGGGAAAACTCCCCGGCGCCGGGGCCGCCGGCCGCGCCCCATCGTCGCGGCTCGTTTTCCGGGTGGCCGCGCCATGCCCCGAGCGAGAAAGGGCCCTGCTCCACGCGGCCCTGGGCGCTGACCAGGGCTGCCCGACGCCGGCCAATTCTCACGAGCGTTCTGCCCAAATCGATCCCGATTTGGGCAGAACGCTCGTGAGAATTGGCCGGGAAAACGCCCGGCGAACACACTTCGGGCACCAGAGGGCCTCAGGGCCGCCCCCCCGGGGCCCTGTCCGGGATCGCGTGTCGTCGCGTTCCGGCACCGCCAGGAGGAGCTCTGGGAGGCGGGCCCCGGGGAGGCCGACGCCTCCCGCTCCTCAGCCTCCGGGGGTCCCCTCCCTGGCGCCGGCCGCTGGGGCCGGGCCAGCCCCGAAAGCCGGGCCCGGGCCCGGGCCTGCTTGCTCAGCCTTCCGTTGCCAGGGGCCTGAGCCTGGGGGCCTCCGCATGGGGAACCCTGAGTCCCGCGCCACGAGTCCCCCCGACCGTCCCGGCGACCACGGCACCTTTCGCGGCTTCGTCCCAGCCGTGGAGTGAGAGATCACTCCGTTCCCCCACAGAGGCCAGCCCCCTCCACGGGCGCCCCGGCCGCCCGCCACGGCGGAGGCGGACGCCCGGCCACGGCGCCTCCATCCACTCTGCTCGGGGAAATCTCCCCGGGGCCGGGGCCCGCCGGCCGCGCCCCATCGTCGCGGCTCGTTTTCCGGGTGGCCGCGCCATGCCCCGAGCGAGAAAGGGCCCTGCTCCACGCGGCCCTGGGCGCTGACCAGGGCTGCCCGACGCCGGCCAATTCTCACGAGCGTTCTGCCCAAATCGATCCCGATTTGGGCAGAACGCTCGTGAGAATTGGCCGGAAAACGCCCGGCGAACACACTTCGGGCACCAGAGGGCCGCAGGGCCGCCCCCCCGGGGCCCTGTCCGGGATCGCGTGTCGTCGCGTTCCGGCACCGCCAGGAGGAGCTCCGGGAGGCGGGCCCCGGGGAGGCCGACGCCTCCCGCTCCTCAGCCTCCGGGGGTCCCCTCCCTGGCGCCGGCCGCTGGGGCCGGGCCAGCCCCGAAAGCCGGGCCCGGGCCCGGGGCTGCTTGCTCAGCCTTCCGTTGCCAGGGGCCTGAGCCTAGGGGCCTCCGCATTGGGAACCCTGAGTCCCGCGCCACGAGTCCCCCCGACCGTCCCGGCGACGACGGCACCTTTCGCGGCTTCGTCCCAGCCGTGGAGTGAGAGATCACTCCGTTCCCCCACAGAGGCCAGCCACCTCCACGGGCGCCCCGGCCGCCCGCCACGGCGGAGGCGGACGCCCGGCCACGGCGCCTCCATCCACTCTCCTCGGGGAAAATTCCCCGGCGCCCCATCGTCGCGGCTCGTTTTCCGGGTGGCCGCGCCATGCCCCGAGCGAGAATGGGCCCTGCTCCACGCGGCCCTGGGCGCTGACCAGGGCTGCCCAACGCCGGCCAATTCTCACGAGCGTTCTGCCCAAATCGATCCCGATTTGGGCAGAACGCTCGTGAGAATTGGCCGGAAAACGCCCGGCGAACACACTTCGGGCACCAGAGGGCCGCAGGGCCGCCCCCCCGGGGCCCTGTCCGGGATCGCGTGTCGTCGCGTTCCAGCACCGCCAGGAGGAGCTCCGGGAGGCGGGCCCGGGGAGGCCGACGCCTCCCGCTCCTCAGCCTCCGGGGGTCCCCTCCCTGGCGCCGGCCGCTGGGGCTGGGCCAGCCCCGAAACCCGGGCCCGGGCCCGGGCCTGCTTGCTCAGCCTTCCGTTGCCAGGGGCCTGAGCCTGGGGGCCTCCGCATGGGGAAACCTGAGTCCCGCGCCACGAGTCCCCCCGACCGTCCCGGCGACGACGGCACCTTTCGCGGCGTCGTCCCAGCCGTGGAGTGAGAGATCACTCCGTTCCCCCACAGAGGCCAGCCCCCTCCACGGGCGCCCCGGCCGCCCGCCACGGCGGAGGCGGACGCCCGGCCACGGCGCCTCCACCCACTCTGCTCGGGGAAAACTCCCCGGCGCCGGGGCCGCCGGCCGCGCCCCATCGTCGCGGCTCGTTTTCCGGGTGGCCGCGCCATGCCCCGAGCGAGAAAGGGCCCTGCTCCACGCGGCCCTGGGCGCTGACCAGGGCTGCCCAACGCCGGCCAATTCTCACGAGCGTTCTGCCCAAATCGATCCCGATTTGGGCAGAACGCTCGTGAGAATTGGCCGGAAAACGCCCGGCGAACAAACTTCGGGCACCAGAGGGCCGCAGGGCCGCCCCCCCGGGGCCCTGTCCGGGATCGCGTGTCGTCGCGTTCCGGCACCGCCAGGAGGAGCTCCGGGAGGCGGGCCCCGGGGAGGCCGACGCCTCCCGCTCCTCAGCCTCCGGGGGTCCCCTCCCTGGCGCCGGCCGCTGGGGCCGGGCCAGCCCCGAAAGCCGGGCCCGGGCCCGGGCCTCCTTGCTCAGCCTTCAGTTGCCAGGGGCCTGAGCCTGGGGGCCTCCGCATGGGGAACCCTGAGTCCCGCGCCACGAGTCCCCCCGTCCGTCCCGGCGACGACGGCACCTTTCGCGGCTTCGTCCCAGCCGTGGAGTGAGAGATCACTCCGTTCCCCCACAGAGGCCAGCCCCTTCCACGGGCGCCCCGGCCGCCCGCCACGGCGGAGGCGGACGCCCGGCCACGGCGCCCCCATCCACTCTGCTCGGGGAAAACTCCCCGGCGCCGGGGCCGCCGGCCGCGCCCCATCGTCGCGGCTCGTTTTCCGGGTGGCCGCGCCATGCCCTGAGCGAGAAAGGGCCCTGCTCCACGCGGCCCTGGGCGCTGACCAGGGCTGCCCAACGCCGGCCAATTCTCACGAGCGTTCTGCCCAAATCGGGATCGATTTGGGCAGAACGCTCGTGAGAATTGGCCGGAAAACGCCCGGCGAACACACTTCGGGCACCAGAGGGCCGCAGGGCCGCCCCCCCGGGGCCCTGTCCGGGATCGCGTGTCGTCGCGTTCCGGCACCGCCAGGAGGAGCTCCGGGCAGCGGACCCCGGGGAGGCCGACGCCTCCCGCTCCTCAGCCTCCGGGGGTCCCCTCCCTGGCGCCGGCCGCTGGGGCCGGGCCAGCCCCGAAAGCCGGGCCCAGGCCTGCTTGCTCAGCCTTCCGTTGCCAGGGGCCTGAGCCTGGGGGCCTCCACATTGGGAACCCTGAGTCCCGCGCCACGATTCCCCCCGTCCGTCCCGGCGACGACGGCACCTTTCGCGGCTTCGTCCCAGCCGTGGAGTGAGAGATCACTCCGTTCCCCCACAGAGGCCAGCCCCTTCCACGGGCGCCCCGGCCGCCCGCCACGGCGGAGGCGGACGCCCGGCCACGGCGCCTCCATCCACTCTGCTCGGGGAAAACTCCCCGGCGCCGGGGCCGCCGGCCGCACCCCATCGTCGCGGCTCGTTTTCCGGGTGGCCGCGCCATGCCCTGAGCGAGAAAGGGCCCTGCTCCACGCGGCCCTGGGCGCTGACCAGGGCTGCCCAACGCCGGCCAATTCTCACGAGCGTTCTGCCAAAATCGGGATCGATTTGGGCAGAACGCTCGTGAGAATTGGCCGGAAAACGCCCGGCGAACACACTTCGGGCACCAGAGGGCCGCAGGGCCGCCCCCCCGGGGCCCTGTCCGGGATCGCGAGTCGTCGCGTTCCGGCACCGCCAGGAGGAGCTCCGGGCGGCGGACCCCGGGGAGGCCGACGCCTCCCGCTCCTCAGCTTCCGGGGGTCCCCTCCCTGGCGCCGGCCGCTGGGGCCGGGCCAGCCCCGAAAGCCGGGTCCAGGCCTGCTTGCTCAGCCTTCCGTTGCCAGGGGCCTGAGCCTGGGGGCCTCCGCATGGGGAAACCTGAGTCCCGCGCCACGAGTCCCCCCGACCGTCCCGGCGACGACGGCACCTTTCGCGGCTTCGTCCCAGCCGTGGAGTGAGAGATCACTCCGTTCCCCCACAGAGGCCAGCCCCCTCCACGGGCGCCCCGGCCGCCCGCCACGGCGGAGGCGGACGCCCGGCCACGGCGCCTCCATCCACTCTGCTCGGGGAAAACTCCCCGGCGCCGGGGCCGCCGGCCGCGCCCCAAGGTCGCGGCTCGTTTTCCGGGTGGCCGCGCCATGCCCCGAGCGAGAAAGGGCCCTGCTCCACGCGGCCCTGGGCGCTGACCAGGGCTGCCCAACGCCGGCCAATTCTCACGAGCGTTCTGCCCAAATCGATCCCGATTTGGGCAGAACGCTCGTGAGAATTGGCCGGAAAACGCCCGGCGAACACACTTCGGGCACCAGAGGGCCGCAGGGCCGCCCCCCCGGGGCCCTGTCCGGGATCGCGTGTCGTCGCGTTCCGGCACCGCCAGGAGGAGCTCCGGGAGGCGGGCCCCGGGGAGGTCGACGCCTCCCGCTCCTCAGCCTCCGGGGGTCCCCTCCCTGGCGCCGGCCACTGGGGCCGGGCCAGCCCCGAAAGCCGGGCCCGGGCCCGGGCCTGCTTGCTCAGCCTTCCGTTGCCAGGGGCCTGAGCCTGGGGGCCTCCGCTTGGGGAACACTGAGTCCCGCGACACGAGTCCCCCCGACCGTCCCGGCGACGACGGCACCTTTCGCGGCTTCGTCCCAGCCGTGGAGTGAGAGATCACTCCGTTCCCCCACAGAGGCCAGCCCCCTCCACGGGCGCCCCGGCCGCCCGCCACGGCGGAGGCGGACGCCCGGCCACGGCGCCTCCATCCACTCTGCTCGGGGAAAACTCCCCGGCGCCGGGGCCGCCGGCCGCGCCCCATCGTCGCGGCTCGTTTTCCGGGTGGCCGCGCCAAGCCCCGAGCGAGAAAGGGCCCTGCTCCACGCGGCCCTGGGCGCTGACCAGGGCTGCCCAACGCCGGCCAATTCTCACGAGAGTTCTGCCCAAATCGATCCCGATTTGGGCAGAACGCTCGTGAGAATTGGCCGGAAAACGCCCGGCGAACACACTTCGGGCACCAGAGGGCCGCAGGGCCGCCCCCCCGGGGCCCTGTCCGGGATCGCGTGTCGTCGCGTTCCGGCACCGCCAGGAGGAGCTCCGGGAGGCGGGCCCCGGGGAGGCCGACGCCTCCCGCTCCTCAGCCTCCGGGGGTCCCCTCCCTGGCGCAGGCCGCTGGGGCCGGGCCAGCCCCGAAAGCCGGTCCCGGGCCCGGGCCTGCTTGCTCAGCCTTCCGTTGCCTGGGGCCTGAGCCTGGGGGCCTCCGCATGGGGAACCCTGAGTCGCGCGCCACGAGTCCCCCCGACCGTCCCGGCGACGACGGCACCTTTCGCGGCTTCGTCCCAGCCGTGGAGTGAGAGATCACTCCGTTCCCCCACAGAGGCCAGCCCCCTCCACGGGCGCCCCGGCCGCCCTCCAGGGCGGAGGCGGACGCCCGGCCACGGCGCCTCCATCCACTCTGCTCGGGGAAAACTCCCCGGCGCCGGGGCCGCCGGCCGCGCCCCATCGTCGCGGCTCGTTTTCCGGGTGGCCGCGCCATGCCCCGAGCGAGAAAGGGCCCTGCTCCACGCGGCCCTGGGCGCTGACCAGGGCTGCCCAACGCCGGCCAATTCTCACGAGCGTTCTGCCCAAATCGATCCCGATTTGGGCAGAACGCTCGTGAGAATTGGCCGGAAAACGCCCGGCGAACACACTTCGGGCACCAGAGGGCCGCAGGGCCGCCCCCCCGGGGCCCTGTCCGGGATCGCGTGTCGTCGCGTTCCGGCACCGCCAGGAGGAGCTCCGGGAGGCGGGCCCCGGGGTGGCCGACGCCTCCCGCTCCTCAGCCTCCGGGGGTCCCCTCCCTGGCGCCGGCCGCTGGGGCCGGGCCAGCCCCGAAAGCCGGGCCCGGGCCCGGGCCTGATTGCTCAGCCTTCCGTTGCCAGGGGCCTGAGCCTGGGGGCCTCCGCATGGGGAACCCTGAGTCCCGCGCCACGAGTCCCCCCGACCGTCCCGGCGACGACGGCACCTTTCGCGTCTTCGTCCCAGCCGTGGAGTGAGAGATCACTCCGTTCCCCCACAGAGGCCAGCCCCCTCCACGGGCGCCCCGGCCGCCCGCCACGGCGGAGGCGGACGCCCGGCCACGGCGCCTCCATCCACTCTGCTCGGGGAAAACTCCCCGGCGCCGGGGCCGCCGGCCGCGCCCCATCGTCGCGGCTCGTTTTCCGGGTGGCCGCGCCATGCCCCGAGCGAGAAAGGGCCCTGCTCCACGCGGCCCTGGGCGCTGACCAGGGCTGCCCAACGCCGGCCAATTCTCACGAGCGTTCTGCCCAAATCGATCCCGATTTGGGAAGAACGCTCGTGAGAATTGGCCGGAAAACGCCCGGCGAACACACTTCGGGCACCGGAGGGCCGCAGGGCCGCCCCACCGGGGCCCTGTCCGGGATCGCGTGTCGTCGCGTACCGGCACCGCCAGGAGGAGCTCCGGGAGGCGGGCCCCGGGGTGGCCGACGCCTCCCGCTCCTCAGCCTCCGGGGGTCCCCTCCCTGGCGCCGGCCGCTGGGGCCGGGCCAGCCCCGAAAGCCGGGCCCGGGCCCGGGCCTGCTTGCTCAGCCTTCCGTTGCCAGGGGCCTGAGCCTGGGGGCCTCCGCATGGGGAACCCTGAGTCCCGCGCCACGAGTCCCCCCGACCGTCCCGGCGACGACGGCACCTTTCGCGTCTTCGTCCCAGCCGTGGAGTGAGAGATCACTCCGTTCCCCCACAGAGGCCAGCCCCCTCCACGGGCGCCCCGGCCGCCCGCCACGGCGGAGGCGGACGCCCGGCCACGGCGCCTCCATCCACTCTGCTCGGGGAAAACTCCCCGGCGCCGGGGCCGCCGGCCGCGCCCCATCGTCGCGGCTCGTTTTCCGGGTGGCCGCGCCATGCCCCGAGCGAGAAAGGGCCCTGCTCCACGCGGCCCTGGGCGCTGACCAGGGCTGCCCAACGCCGGCCAATTCTCACGAGCGTTCTGCCCAAATCGATCCCGATTTGGGAAGAACGCTCGTGAGAATTGGCCGGAAAACGCCCGGCGAACACACTTCGGGCACCAGAGGGCCGCAGGGCCGCCCCCCCGGGGCCCTGTCCGGGATCGCGTGTCGTCGCGTTCCGGCACCCGCCAGGAGGAGCTCCGGGAGGCGGGCCCCGGGGAGGCCGACGCCTCCCGCTCCTCAGCCTCCGGGGCTCCCCTCCCTGGCGCCGGCCGCTGGGGCCGGGCCAGCCCCGAAACCGGGCCCGGGCCCGGGCCTGCTTGCTCAGCCTTCCGTTGCCAGGGGCCTGAGCCTGGGGGCCTCCGCATGGGGAACCCTGAGTCCCGCGCCACGAGTCCCCCCGACCGTCCCGGCGACGACGGCACCTTTCGCGTCTTCGTCCCAGCCGTGGAGTGAGAGATCACTCCGTTCCCCCACAGAGGCCAGCCCCCTCCACGGGCGCCCCGGCCGCCCGCCACGGCGGAGGCGGACGCCCGGCCACGGCGCCTCCATCCACTCTGCTCGGGGAAAACTCCCCGGCGCCGGGGCCGCTGGCCGCGCCCCATCGTCGCGGCTCGTTTTCCGGGTGGCCGCGCCATGCCCCGAGCGGGAAAGGGCCCTGCTCCACGCGGCCCTGGGCGCTGACCAGGGCTGCCCAACGCCGGCCAATTCTCACGAGCGTTCTGCCCAAATCGATCCCGATTTGGGCAGAACGCTCGTGAGAATTGGCCGGAAAACGACCGGCGAACACACTTCGGGCACCAGAGGGCCGCAGGGCCGCCCCCCCGGGGCCCTGTCCGGGAACGCGTGTCGTCGCGTTCCGGCACCGCCAGGAGGAGCTCCGGGAGGCGGGCCCCGGGGAGGCCGACGCCTCCCGCTCCTCAGCCTCCGGGGGTCCCCTCCCTGGCGCCGGCCGCTGGGGCCGGGCCAGCCCCGAAAGCCGGGCCCGGGCCCTGGCCTGCTTGCTCAGCCTTCCGTTGCCAGGGGCCTGAGCCTGGGGGCCTCCGCATGGGGAACCCTGAGTCCCGTGCCACGAGTCCCCCCGACCGTCCCGGCGACCACTGCACCTTTCGCGGCTTCGTCCCAGCCGTGGAGTGAGAGATCACTCCGTTCCCCCACAGAGGCCAGCCCCCTCCACGGGCGCCCCGGCCGCCCGCCACGGCGGAGGCGGACGCCCGGCCACGGCGCCTCCATCCACTCTGCTCGGGGAAAACTCCCCGGCGCCGGGGCCGCCGGCCGCGCCCCAAGGTCGCGGCTCGTTTTCCGGGTGGCCGCGCCATGCCCCGAGCGAGAAAGGGCCCTGCTCCACGCGGCCCTGGGCGCTGACCAGGGCTGCCCAACGCCGGCCAATTCTCACGAGCGTTCTGCCCAAATCGATCCCGATTTGGGCAGAACGCTCGTGAGAATTGGCCGGAAAACGCCCGGCGAACACACTTCGGGCACCAGAGGGCCGCAGGGCCGCCCCCCCGGGGCCCTGTCCGGGATCGCGTGTCGTCGCGTTCCGGCACCGCCAGGAGGAGCTCCGGGAGGCGGGCCCCGGGGAGGCCGACGCCTCCCGCTCCTCAGCCTCCGGGGGTCCCCTCCCTGGCGCCGGCCGCTGGGGCCGGGCCAGCCCCGAAAGCCGGGCCCGGGCCCGGGCCTGCTTGCTCAGCCTTCCGTTGCCAGGGGCCTGAGCCTGGGGGCCTCCGCTTGGGGAACCCTGAGTCCCGCTCCACGAGTCCCCCCGACCGTCCCGGCGACGACGGCACCTTTCGCGGCTTCGTCCCAGCCGTGGAGTGAGAGATCACTCCGTTCCCCCACAGAGGCCAGCCCCCTCCACGGGCGCCCCGGCCGCCCGCCACGGCGGAGGCGGACGCCCGGCCACGGCGCCTCCATCCACTCTGCTCGGGGAAAACTCCCCGGCGCCGGGGCCGCCGGCCGCGCCCCATCGTCGCGGCTCGTTTTCCGGGTGGCCGCGCCAAGCCCCGAGCGAGAAAGGGCCCTGCTCCACGCGGCCCTGGGCGCTGACCAGGGCTGCCCAACGCCGGCCAATTGTCACGAGCGTTCTGCCCAAATCGATCCCGATTTGGGCAGAACGCTCGTGAGAATTGGCCGGAAAACGCCCGGCGAACACACTTCGGACACCAGAGGGCCGCAGGGCCGCCCCCCCGGGGCCCTGTCCGGGATCGCGTGTCGTCGCTTTCCGGCACCGCCAGGAGGAGCTCCGGGAGGCGGGCCCCGGGGAGGCCGACGCCTCCCGCTCCTCAGCCTCCGGGGGTCCCCTCCCTGGCGCAGGCCGCTGGGGCCGGGCCAGCCCCGAAAGCCGGGCCCGGGCCCGGGCCTGCTTGCTCAGCCTTCCGTTGCCTGGGGCCTGAGCCTGGGGGCCTCCGCATGGGGAACCCTGAGTCGCGCGCCACGAGTCCCCCCGACCGTCCCGGCGACGACGGCACCTTTCGCGTCTTCGTCCCAGCCGTGGAGTGAGAGATCACTCCGTTCCCCCACAGAGGCCAGCCCCCTCCACGGGCGCCCCGGCCGCCCGCCACGGCGGAGGCGGACGCCCGGCCACGGCGCCTCCATCCACTCTGCTCGGGGAAAACTCCCCGGCGCCGGGGCCGCCGGCCGCGCCCCATCGTCGCGGCTCGTTTTCCGGGTGGCCGCGCCATGCCCCGAGCGAGAAAGGGCCCTGCTCCACGCGGCCCTGGGCGCTGACCAGGGCTGCCCAACGCCGGCCAATTCTCACGAGCGTTCTGCCCAAATCGATCCCGATTTGGGAAGAACGCTCGTGAGAATTGGCCGGAAAACGCCCGGCGAACACACTTCGGGCACCGGAGGGCCGCAGGGCCGCCCCACCGGGGCCCTGTCCGGGATCGCGTGTCGTCGCGTTCCGGCACCGCCAGGAGGAGCTCCGGGAGGCGGGCCCCGGGGTGGCCGACGCCTCCCGCTCCTCAGCCTCCGGGGGTCCCCTCCCTGGCGCCGGCCGCTGTGGCCGGGCCAGCCCCGAAAGCCGGGCCCGGGCCCGGGCCTGCTTGCTCAGCCTTCCGTTGCCAGGGGCCTGAGCCTGGGGGCCTCCGCATGGGGAACCCTGAGTCCCGCGCCACGAGTCCCCCCGACCGTCCCGGCGACGACGGCACCTTTCGCGTCTTCGTCCCAGCCGTGGAGTGAGAGATCACTCCGTTCCCCCACAGAGGCCAGCCCCCTCCACGGGCGCCCCGGCCGCCCGCCACGGCGGAGGCGGACGCCCGGCCACGGCGCCTCCATCCACTCTGCTCGGGGAAAACTCCCCGGCGCCGGGGCCGCTGGCCGCGCCCCATTGTCGCGGCTCGTTTTCCGGGTGGCCGCGCCATGCCCCGAGCGGGAAAGGGCCCTGCTCCAAGCGGCCCTGGGCGCTGACCAGGGCTGCCCAACGCCGGCCAATTCTCACGAGCGTTCTGCCCAAATCGATCCCGATTTGGGCAGAACGCTCGTGAGAATTGGCCGGAAAACGCCCGGCGAACACACTTCGGGCACCAGAGGGCCGCAGGGCCGCCCCCCCGGGGCCCTGTCCGGGAACGCGTGTCGTCGCGTTCCGGCACCGCCAGGAGGAGCTCCGGGAGGCGGGCCCCGGGGAGGCCGACGCCTCCCGCTCCTCAGCCTCCGGGGGTCCCCTCCCTGGCGCCGGCCGCTGGGGCCGGGCCAGCCCCGAAAGCCGGGCCCGGGCCCTGGCCTGCTTGCTCAGCCTTCCGTTGCCAGGGGCCTGAGCCTGGGGGCCTCCGCATGGGGAACCCTGAGTCCCGTGCCACGAGTCCCCCCGACCGTCCCGGCGACCACGGCACCTTTCGCGGCTTCGTCCCAGCCGTGGAGTGAGAGATCACTCCGTTCCCCCACAGAGGCCAGCCCCCTCCACGGGCGCCCCGGCCGCCCGCCACGGCGGAGGCGGACGCCCGGCCACGGCGCCTCCATCCACTCTGCTCGGGGAAAACTCCCCGGCGCCGGGGCCGCCGGCCGCGCCCCAAGGTCGCGGCTCGTTTTCCGGGTGGCCGCGCCATGCCCCGAGCGAGAAAGGGCCCTGCTCCACGCGGCCCTGGGCGCTGACCAGGGCTGCCCAACGCCGGCCAATTCTCACGAGCGTTCTGCCCAAATCGATCCCGATTTGGGCAGAACGCTCGTGAGAATTGGCCGGAAAACGCCCGGCGAACACACTTCGGGCACCAGAGGGCCGCAGGGCCGCCCCCCCGGGGCCCTGTCCGGGATCGCGTGTCGTCGCGTTCCGGCACCGCCAGGAGGAGCTCCGGGAGGCGGGCCCCGGGGAGGCCGACGCCTCCCGCTCCTCAGCCTCCGGGGGTCCCCTCCCTGGCGCCGGCCGCTGGGGCCGGGCCAGCCCCGAAAGCCGGGCCCGGGCCCGGGCCTGCTTGCTCAGCCTTCCGTTGCCAGGGGCCTGAGCCTGGGGGCCTCCGCTTGGGGAACCCTGAGTCCCGCTCCACGAGTCCCCCCGACCGTCCCGGCGACGACGGCACCTTTCGCGGCTTCGTCCCAGCCGTGGAGTGAGAGATCACTCCGTTCCCCCACAGAGGCCAGCCCCCTCCACGGGCGCCCCGGCCGCCCGCCACGGCGGAGGCGGACGCCCGGCCACGGCGCCTCCATCCACTCTGCTCGGGGAAAACTCCCCGGCGCCGGGGCCGCCGGCCGCGCCCCATCGTCGCGGCTCGTTTTCCGGGTGGCCGCGCCAAGCCCCGAGCGAGAAAGGGCCCTGCTCCACGCGGCCCTGGGCGCTGACCAGGGCTGCCCAACGCCGGCCAATTGTCACGAGCGTTCTGCCCAAATCGATCCCGATTTGGGCAGAACGCTCGTGAGAATTGGCCGGAAAACGCCCGGCGAACACACTTCGGGCACCAGAGGGCCGCAGGGCCGCCCCCCCGGGGCCCTGTCCGGGATCGCGTGTCGTCGCTTTCCGGCACCGCCAGGAGGAGCTCCGGGAGGCGGGCCCCGGGGAGGCCGACGCCTCCCGCTCCTCAGCCTCCGGGGGTCCCCTCCCTGGCGCAGGCCGCTGGGGCCGGGCCAGCCCCGAAAGCCGGGCCCGGGCCCGGGCCTGCTTGCTCAGCCTTCCGTTGCCTGGGGCCTGAGCCTGGGGGCCTCCGCATGGGGAACCCTGAGTCGCGCGCCACGAGTCCCCCCGACCGTCCCGGCGACGACGGCACCTTTCGCGTCTTCGTCCCAGCCGTGGAGTGAGAGATCACTCCGTTCCCCCACAGAGGCCAGCCCCCTCCACGGGCGCCCCGGCCGCCCGCCAGGGCGGAGGCGGACGCCCGGCCACGGCGCCTCCATCCACTCTGCTCGGGGAAAACTCCCCGGCGCCGGGGCCGCCGGCCGCGCCCCATCGTCGCGGCTCATTTTCCGGGTGGCCGCGCCATGCCCCGAGCGAGAAAGGGCCCTGCTCCACGCGGCCCTGGGCGCTGACCAGGGCTGCCCAACGCCGGCCAATTCTCACGAGCGTTCTGCCCAAATCGATCCCGATTTGGGCAGAACGCTCGTGAGAATTGGCCGGAAAACGCCCGGCGAACACACTTCGGGCACCAGAGGGCCGCAGGGCCGCCCCCCCGGGGCCCTGTCCGGGATCGCGTGTCGTCGCGTTCCGGCACCGCCAGGAGGAGCTCCGGGAGGCGGGCCCCGGGGTGGCCGACGCCTCCCGCTCCTCAGCCTCCGGGGGTCCCCTCCCTGGCGCCGGCCGCTGGGGCCGGGCCAGCCCCGAAAGCCGGGCCCGGGCCCGGGCCTGCTTGCTCAGCCTTCCGTTGCCAGGGGCCTGAGCCTGGGGGCCTCCGCATGGGGAACCCTGAGTCCCGCGCCACGAGTCCCCCCGACCGTCCCGGCGACGACGGCACCTTTCGCGTCTTCGTCCCAGCCGTGGAGTGAGAGATCACTCCGTTCCCCCACAGAGGCCAGCCCCCTCCACGGGCGCCCCGGCCGCCCGCCACGGCGGAGGCGGACGCCCGGCCACGGCGCCTCCATCCACTCTGCTCGGGGAAAACTCCCCGGCGCCGGGGCCGCCGGCCGCGCCCCATCGTCGCGGCTCGTTTTCCGGGTGGCCGCGCCATGCCCCGAGCGAGAAAGGGCCCTGCTCCACGCGGCCCTGGGCGCTGACCAGGGCTGCCCAACGCCGGCCAATTCTCACGAGCGTTCTGCCCAAATCGATCCCGATTTGGGAAGAACGCTCGTGAGAATTGGCCGGAAAACGCCCGGCGAACACACTTCGGGCACCGGAGGGCCGCAGGGCCGCCCCACCGGGGCCCTGTCCGGGATCGCGTGTCGTCGCGTTCCGGCACCGCCAGGAGGAGCTCCGGGAGGCGGGCCCCGGGGTGGCCGACGCCTCCCGCTCCTCAGCCTCCGGGGGTCCCCTCCCTGGCGCCGGCCGCTGGGGCCGGGCCAGCCCCGAAAGCCGGGCCCGGGCCCGGGCCTGCTTGCTCAGCCTTCCGTTGCCAGGGGCCTGAGCCTGGGGGCCTCCGCATGGGGAACCCTGAGTCCCGCGCCACGAGTCCTCCCGACCGTCCCGGCGACGACGGCACCTTTCGCGGCTTCGTCCCAGCCGTGGAGTGAGAGATCACTCCGTTCCCCCACAGAGGCCAGCCCCCTCCACGGGCGCCCCGGCCGCCCGCCACGGCGGAGGCGGACGCCCGGCCACGGCGCCTCCATCCACTCTGCTCGGGGAAAACTCCCCGGCGCCGGGGCCGCCGGCCGCGCCCCATCGTCGCGGCTCGTTTTCCGGGTGGCCGCGCCATGCCCCGAGCGAGAAAGGGCCCTGCTCCACGCGGCCCTGGGCGCTGACCAGGGCTGCCCAACGCCGGCCAATTCTCAGGAGCGTTCTGCCCAAATCGATCCCGATTTGGGCAGAACGCTCGTGAGAATTGGCCGGAAAACACCCGGCGCACACACTTCGGGCACCAGAGGGCCGCAGGGCCGCCCCCCCGGGGCCCTGTCCGGGATCTCGTGTCGTCGCGTTCCGGCACCGCCAGGAGGAGCTCCGGGAGGCGGGCCCCGGGGAGGTCGACGCCTCCCGCTCCTCAGCCTCCGGGGGTCCCTTCACTGGCGCCGGATGCTGGGGCCGGGCCAGCCCCGAAAGCCGGGCCCGGGCCCGGGCCTGCTTGCTCAGCCTTCCGTTGCCAGGGGCCTGAGCCTGGGGGCCTCCGCATGGGAACCCTGAGTCCCGCGCCACGAGTCCTCCCGACCGTCCCGGCGACGACGGCACCTTTCGCGGCTTCGTCCCTGCCGTGGAGTGAGAGATCACTCCGTTCCCCCCACAGAGGCCAACCCCCTCCACGGGCGTCCCGGCCGCCCGCCACGGCGGAGGCGGACGCCCGGCCACGGCGCCTCCATCCACTCTGCTCGGGGAAAACTCCCCGGCGCCGGGGCCGCCGGCCGCGCCCCATCGTCGCGGCTCGTTTTCCGGGTGGCCGCGCCGTGCCCCGAGCGAGAAAGGGCCCTGCTCCACGCGGCCCTGGGCGCTGACCACGGCTGCCCAACGCCGGCCAATTCTCACGAGCGTTCTGCCCAAATCGATCCCGATTTGGGCAGAACGCTCGTGAGAATTGGCCGGGAAAACGCCCGGCGAACACACTTCGGGCACCAGAGGGCCGCAGGGCCGCCCCCCCGGGGCCCTGTCCGGGATCGCGTGTCGTCGCGTTCCGGCACCGCCAGGAGGAGCTCCGGGCGGCGGGCCCCGAGGAGGCCGACGCCTCCCGCTCCTCAGCCTCCGGGGGTCCCCTCCCTGGCGCCGGCCGCTGGGGCCGGGCCAGCCCCGAAAGCCGGGCCCGGGCCCGGGCTTGCTTGCTCAGCCTTCCGTTGCCAGGGGCCTGAGCCTGGGGGCCTCCGCATGGGGAACCCTGAGTCCCGCGCCACGAGTCCCCCCGACCGTCCCGGCGACGACGGCACCTTTCGCGGCTTCGTCCCAGCCGTGGAGTGAGAGATCACTCCGTTCCCCCACAGAGGCCAGCCCCCTCCACGGGCGCCCCGGCCGCCCGCCACGGCGGAGGCGGACGCCCGGCCACGGCGCCTCCATCCACTCTGCTCGGGGAAAACTCCCCGGCGCCGGGGCCGCCGGCCGCGCCCCATCGTCGCGGCTCGTTTTCCGGGTGGCCGCGCCATGCCCCGAGCGAGAAAGGGCCCTGCTCCACGCGGCCCTGGGCGCTGACCAGGGCTGCCCAACGCCGGCCAATTCTCAGGAGCGTTCTGCCCAAATCGATCCCGATTTGGGCAGAACGCTCGTGAGAATTGGCCGGAAAACACCCGGCGAACACACTTCGGGCACCAGAGGGCCGCAGGGCCGCCCCCCGGGGGCCCTGTCCGGGATCTCGTGTCGTCGCGTTCCGGCACCGCCAGGAGGAGCTCCGGGAGGCGGGCCCCGGGGAGGTCGACGCCTCCCGCTCCTCAGCCTCCGGGGGTCCCTTCACTGGCGCCGGCCGCTGGGCCCGGGCCAGCCCCGAAAGCCGGGCCCGGGCCCGGGCCTGCTTGCTCAGCCTTCCGTTGCCAGGGGCCTGAGCCTGGGGGCCTCCGCATTGGGAACCCTGTGTCCCGCGCCACGAGTCCCCCCGACCGTCCCGGCGACGACGGCACCTTTCGCGGCTTCGTCCCAGCCGTGGAGTGAGAGATCACTCCGTTCCCCCACAGAGGCCAGCCACCTCCACGGGCGCCCCGGCCGCCCGCCACGGCGGAGGCGGACGCCCGGCCACGGCGCCTCCATCCACTCTCCTCGGGGAAAATTCCCCGGCGCCCCATCGTCGCGGCTCGTTTTCCGGGTGGCCGCGCCATGCCCCGAGCGAGAATGGGCCCTGCTCCACGCGGCCCTGGGCGCTGACCAGGGCTGCCCAACGCCGGCCAATTCTCACGAGCGTTCTGCCCAAATCGATCCCGATTTGGGCAGAACGCTCGTGAGAATTGGCCGGAAAACGCCCGGCGAACACACTTCGGGCAACAGAGGGCCGCAGGGCCGCCCCCCCGGGGCCCTGTCCGGGATCGCGTGTCGTCGCGTTCCAGCACCGCCAGGAGGAGCTCCGGGAGGCGGGCCCGGGGAGGCCGACGCCTCCCGCTCCTCAGCCTCCGGGGGTCCCCTCCCTGGCGCCGGCCGCTGGGGCTGGGCCAGCCCCGAAACCCGGGCCCGGGCCCGGGCCTGCTTGCTCAGCCTTCCGTTGCCAGGGGCCTGAGCCTGGGGGCCTCCGCATGGGGAAACCTGAGTCCCGCGCCACGAGTCCCCCCGACCGTCCCGGCGACGACGGCAACTTTCGCGGCGTCGTCCCAGCCGTGGAGTGAGAGATCACTCCGTTCCCCCACAGAGGCCAGCCCCCTCCACGGGCGCCCCGGCCGCCCGCCACGGCGGAGGCGGACGCCCGGCCACGGCGCCTCCATCCACTCTGCTCGGGGAAAACTCCCCGGCGCCGGGGCCGCCGGCCGCGCCCCATCGTCGCGGCTCGTTTTCCGGGTGGCCGCGCCATGCCCCGAGCGAGAAAGGGCCCTGCTCCACGCGGCCCTGGGCGCTGACCAGGGCTGCCCAACGCCGGCCAATTCTCACGAGCGTTCTGCCCAAATCGATCCCGATTTGGGCAGAACGCTCGTGAGAATTGGCCGGAAAACGCCCGGCGAACACACTTCGGGCACCAGAGGGCCGCAGGGCCGCCCGCCCGGGGCCCTGACCGGGATCGCGTGTCGTCGCGTTCCGGCACCGCCAGGAGGAGCTCCGGGAGGCGGGCCCCGGGGCGGCCGAAGCCTCCCGCTCCTCAGCCTCCGGGGGTCCCCTCCCTGGCGCCGGCCGCTGGGGCCGGGCCAGCCCCGAAAGCCGGGCCCAGGCCTGCTTGCTCAGCCTTCCGTTGCCAGGGGCCTGAGCCTGGGGGCCTCCGCATTGGGAACCCTGAGTCCCGCGCCACGATTCCCCCCGTCCGTCCCGGCGACGACGGCACCTTTCGCGGCTTCGTCCCAGCCGTGGAGTGAGAGATCACTCCGTTCCCCCACAGAGGCCAGCCCCTTCCACGGGCGCCCCGGCCGCCCGCCACGGCGGAGGCGGACGCCCGGCCACGGCGCCTCCATCCACTCTGCTCGGGGAAAACTCCCCGGCGCCGGGGCCGCCGGCCGCACCCCATCGTCGCGGCTCGTTTTCCGGGTGGCCGCGCCATGCCCTGAGCGAGAAAGGGCCCTGCTCCACGCGGCCCTGGGCGCTGACCAGGGCTGCCCAACGCCGGCCAATTCTCACGAGCGTTCTGCCAAAATCGGGATCGATTTGGGCAGAACGCTCGTGAGAATTGGCCGGAAAACGCCCGGCGAACACACTTCGGGCACCAGAGGGCCGCAGGGCCGCCCCCCCGGGGCCCTGTCCGGGATCGCGTGTCGTCGCGTTCCGGCACCGCCAGGAGGAGCTCCGGGCGGCGGACCCCGGGGAGGCCGACGCCTCCCGCTCCTCAGCTTCCGGGGGTCCCCTCCCTGGCGCCGGCCGCTGGGGCCGGGCCAGCCCCGAAAGCCGGGTCCAGGCCTGCTTGCTCAGCCTTCCGTTGCCAGGGGCCTGAGCCTGGGGGCCTCCGCATGGGGAAACCTGAGTCCCGCGCCACGAGTCCCCCCGACCGTCCCGGCGACGACGGCTCCTTTCGCGGCTTCGTCCCAGCCGTGGAGTGAGAGATCACTCCGTTCCCCCACAGAGGCCAGCCCCCTCCACGGGCGCCCCGGCCGCCCGCCACGGCGGAGGCGGACGCCCGGCCACGGCGCCTCCATCCACTCTGCTCGGGGAAAACTCCCCGGCGCCGGGGCCGCCGGCCGCGCCCCAAGGTCGCGGCTCGTTTTCCGGGTGGCCGCGCCATGCCCCGAGCGAGAAAGGGCCCTGCTCCACGCGGCCCTGGGCGCTGACCAGGGCTGCCCAACGCCGGCCAATTCTCACGAGCGTTCTGCCCAAATCGATCCCGATTTGGGCAGAACGCTCGTGAGAATTGGCCGGAAAACGCCCGGCGAACACACTTCGGGCACCAGAGGGCCGCAGGGCCGCCCCCCCGGGGCCCTGTCCGGGATCGCGTGTCGTCGCGTTCCGGCACCGCCAGGAGGAGCTCCGGGAGGCGGGCCCCGGGGAGGCCGACGCCTCCCGCTCCTCAGCCTCCGGGGGTCCCCTCCCTGGCGCCGGCCGCTGGGGCCGGGCCAGCCCCGAAAGCCGGGCCCGGGCCCGGGCCTGCTTGCTCAGCCTTCCGTTGCCAGGGGCCTGAGCCTGGGGGCCTCCGCTTGGGGAACACTGAGTCCCGCGACACGAGTCCCCCCGACCGTCCCGGCGACGACGGCACCTTTCGCGGCTTCGTCCCAGCCGTGGAGTGAGAGATCACTCCGTTCCCCCACAGAGGCCAGCCCCCTCCACGGGCGCCCCGGCCGCCCGCCACGGCGGAGGCGGACGCCCGGCCACGGCGCCTCCATCCACTCTGCTCGGGGAAAACTCCCCGGCGCCGGGGCCGCCGGCCGCGCCCCATCGTCGCGGCTCGTTTTCCGGGTGGCCGCGCCAAGCCCCGAGCGAGAAAGGGCCCTGCTCCACGCGGCCCTGGGCGCTGACCAGGGCTGCCCAACGCCGGCCAATTCTCACGAGCGTTCTGCCCAAATCGATCCCGATTTGGGCAGAACGCTCGTGAGAATTGGCCGGAAAACGCCCGGCGAACACACTTCGGGCACCAGAGGGCCGCAGGGCCGCCCCCCCGGGGCCCTGTCCGGGATCGCGTGTCGTCGCGTTCCGGCACCGCCAGGAGGAGCTCCGGGAGGCGGGCCCCGGGGAGGCCGACGCCTCCCGCTCCTCAGCCTCCGGGGGTCCCCTCCCTGGCGCAGGCCGCTGGGGCCGGGCCAGCCCCGAAAGCCGGGCCCGGGCCCGGGCCTGCTTGCTCAGCCTTCCGTTGCCAGGGGCCTGAGCCTGGGGGCCTCCGCTTGGGGAACCCTGAGTCCCGCTCCACGAGTCCCCCCGACCGTCCCGGCGACGACGGCACCTTTCGCGGCTTCGTCCCAGCCATGGAGTGAGAGATCACTCCGTTCCCCCACAGAGGCCAGCCCCCTCCACGGGCGCCCCGGCCGCCCGCCACGGCGGAGGCGGACGCCCGGCCACGGCGCCTCCATCCACTCTGCTCGGGGAAAACTCCCCGGCGCCGGGGCCGCCGGCCGCGCCCCATCGTCGCGGCTCGTTTTCCGGGTGGCCGCGCCAAGCCCCGAGCGAGAAAGGGCCCTGCTCCACGCGGCCCTGGGCGCTGACCAGGGCTGCCCAACGCCGGCCAATTGTCACGAGCGTTCTGCCCAAATCGATCCCGATTTGGGCAGAACGCTCGTGAGAATTGGCCGGAAAACGCCCGGCGAACACACTTCGGGCACCAGAGGGCCGCAGGGCCGCCCCCCCGGGGCCCTGTCCGGGATCGCGTGTCGTCGCGTTCCGGCACCGCCAGGAGGAGCTCCGGGAGGCGGGCCCCGGGGAGGCCGACGCCTCCCGCACCTCAGCCTCCGGGGGTCCCCTCCCTGGCGCCGGCCGCTGTGGCCGGGCCAGCCCCGAAAGCCGGGCCCGGGCCCGGGCCTGCTTGCTCAGCCTTCCGTTGCCTGGGGCCTGAGCCTGGGGGCCTCCGCATGGGGAACCCTGAGTCGCGCGCCACGAGTCCCCCCGACCGTCCCGGCGACGACGGCACCTTTCGCGTCTTCGTCCCAGCCGTGGAGTGAGAGATCACTCCGTTCCCCCACAGAGGCCAGCCCCCTCCACGGGCGCCCCGGCCGCCCGCCACGGCGGAGGCGGACGCCCGGCCACGGCGCCTCCATCCACTCTGCTCGGGGAAAACTCCCCGGCGCCGGGGCCGCCGGCCGCGCCCCATCGTCGCGGCTCGTTTTCCGGGTGGCCGCGCCATGCCCCGAGCGAGAAAGGGCCCTGCTCCACGCGGCCCTGGGCGCTGACCAGGGCTGCCCAACGCCGGCCAATTCTCACGAGCGTTCTGCCCAAATCGATCCCGATTTGGGCAGAACGCTCGTGAGAATTGGCCGGAAAACGCCCGGCGAACACACTTCGGGCACCAGAGGGCCGCAGGGCCGCCCCCCCGGGGCCCTGTCCGGGATCGCGTGTCGTCGCGTTCCGGCACCGCCAGGAGGAGCTCCGGGAGGCGGGCCCCGGGGTGGCCGACGCCTCCCGCTCCTCAGCCTCCGGGGGTCCCCTCCCTGGCGCCGGCCGCTGGGGCCGGGCCAGGCCCGAAAGCCGGGCCCGGGCCCGGGCCTGCTTGCTCAGCCTTCCGTTGCCAGGGGCCTGAGCCTGGGGGCCTCCGCATGGGGAACCCTGAGTCCCGCGCCACGAGTCCCCCCGACCGTCCCGGCGACGACGGCACCTTTCGCGGCTTCGTCCCAGCCGTGGAGTGAGAGATCACTCCGTTCCCCCACAGAGGCCAGCCCCCTCCACGGGCGCCCCGGCCGCCCGCCACGGCGGAGGCGGACGCCCGGCCACGGCGCCTCCATCCACTCTGCTCGGGGAAAACTCCCCGGCGCCGGGGCCGCCGGCCGCGCCCCATCGTCGCGGCTCGTTTTCCGGGTGGCCGCGCCATGCCCCGAGCGAGAAAGGGCCCTGCTCCACGCGGCCCTGGGCGCTGACCAGGGCTGCCCAACGCCGGCCAATTCTCACGAGCGTTCTGCCCAAATCGATCCCGATTTGGGAAGAACGCTCGTGAGAATTGGCCGGAAAACGCCCGGCGAACACACTTCGGGCACCAGAGGGCCGCAGGGCCGCCCCACCGGGGCCCTGTCCGGGATCGCGTGTCGTCGCGTTCCGGCACCGCCAGGAGGAGCTCCGGGAGGCGGGCCCCGGGGTGGCCGACGCCTCCCGCTCCTCAGCCTCCGGGGGTCCCCTCCCTGGCGCCGGCCGCTGGGGCCGGGCCAGCCCCGAAAGCCGGGCCCGGGCCCGGGCCTGCTTGCTCAGCCTTCCGTTGCCAGGGGCCTGAGCCTGGGGGCCTCCGCATGGGGAACCCTGAGTCCCGCGCCACGAGTCCCCCCGACCGTCCCGGCGACGACGGCACCTTTCGCGTCTTCGTCCCAGCCGTGGAGTGAGAGATCACTCCGTTCCCCCACAGAGGCCAGCCCCCTCCACGGGCGCCCCGGCCGCCCGCCACGGCGGAGGCGGACGCCCGGCCACGGCGCCTCCATCCACTCTGCTCGGGGAAAACTCCCCGGCGCCGGGGCCGCCGGCCGCGCCCCATCGTCGCGGCTCGTTTTCCGGGTGGCCGCGCCATGCCCCGAGCGAGAAAGGGCCCTGCTCCACGCGGCCCTGGGCGCTGACCAGGGCTGCCCAACGCCGGCCAATTCTCACGAGCGTTCTGCCCAAATCGATCCCGATTTGGGAAGAACGCTCATGAGAATTGGCCGGAAAACGCCCGGCGAACACACTTCGGGCACCAGAGGGCCGCAGGGCCGCCCCCCCGGGGCCCTGTCCGGGATCGCGTGTCGTCGCGTTCCGGCACCGCCAGGAGGAGCTCCGGGAGGCGGGCCCCGGGGAGGCCGACGCCTCCCGCTCCTCAGCCTCCGGGGGTCCCCTCCCTGGCGCCGGCCGCTGGGGCCGGGCCAGCCCCGAAAGCCGGGCCCGGGCCCGGGCCTGCTTGCTCAGCCTTCCGTTGCCAGGGGCCTGAGCCTGGGGGCCTCCGCATGGGGAACCCTGAGTCCCGCGCCACGAGTCCCCCCGACCGTCCCGGCGACGACGGCACCTTTCGCGTCTTCGTCCCAGCCGTGGAGTGAGAGATCACTCCGTTCCCCCACAGAGGCCAGCCCCCTCCACGGGCGCCCCGGCCGCCCGCCACGGCGGAGGCGGACGCCCGGCCACGGCGCCTCCATCCACTCTGCTCGGGGAAAACTCCCCGGCGCCGGGGCCGCTGGCCGCGCCCCATCGTCGCGGCTCGTTTTCCGGGTGGCCGCGCCATGCCCCGAGCGGGAAAGGGCCCTGCTCCACGCGGCCCTGGGCGCTGACCAGGGCAGCCCAACGCCGGCCAATTCTCACGAGCGTTCTGCCCAAATCGATCCCGATTTGGGCAGAACGCTCGTGAGAATTGGCCGGAAAACGCCCGGCGAACACACTTCGGGCACCAGAGGGCCGCAGGGCCGCCCCCCCGGGGCCCTGTCCGGGATCGCGTGTCGTCGCGTTCCGGCACCGCCAGGAGGAGCTCCGGGCGGCGGGCCCCGGGGAGGCCGACGCCTCTCGCTCCTCAGCCTCCGGGGGTCCCCTCCCTGGCGCCGGCCGCTGGGGCCGGGCCAGCCCCGAAAGCCGGGCCCGGGCCCGGGCCTGCTTGCTCAGCCTTCCGTTGCCAGGGGCCTGAGCCTGGGGGCCTCCGCATGGGGAACCCTGAGTCCCGCGCCACGAGTCCCCCCGACCGTCCCGGCGACGACGGCACCTTTCGCGGCTTCGTCCCAGCCGTGGAGTGAGAGATCACTCCGTTCCCCCACAGAGGCCAGCCCCCTCCACGGGCGCCCCGGTCGCCCGCCACGGCGGAGGCGGACGCCCGGCCACGGCGCCTCCTTCCACTCTGCTCGGAGAAAACTCCCCGGCGCCGGGGCCGCCGGCCGCGCCCCATCGTCGCGGCTCGTTTTCCGGGTGGCCGCGCCATGCCCCGAGCGAGAAAGGGCCCTGCTCCACGCGGCCCTGGGCGCTGACCAGGGCTGCCCAACGCCGGCCAATTCTCACGAGCGTTCTGCCCAAATCGATCCCGATTTGGGCAGAACGCTCGTGAGAATTGGCCGGAAAACGCCCGGCGAATACACTTCGGGCACCAGAGGGCCGCAGGGCCGCCCCCCCGGGGCCCTGTCCGGGATCGCGTGTCGTCGCCTTCCGGCACCGCCAGGAGGAGCTCTGGGCGGCGGGCCCCGGGGAGGCCGACGCCTCCCGCTCCTCAGCCACCGGGGGTCCCCTCCCTGGCGCCGGCCGCTGGGGCCGGGCCGGCCCCGAAAGCCGGGCCCGGGCCCGGGCCTGCTTGCTCAGCCTTCCGTTGCCAGGGGCCTGAGCCTGGGGGCCTCCGCATGGGGAACCCTGAGTCCCGCGCCACGAGTCCCCCCGACCGTCCCGGCGATGACGGCACCTTTCGCGGCTTCGTCCCAGCCGTGGAGTGAGAGATCACTCCGTTCCCCCACAGAGGCCAGCCCCCTCCACGTGCGCCCCGGCCGCCCGCCACGGCGGAGGCGGACGCCCGGCCACGGCGCCTCCATCCACTCTGCTCGGGAAAAACTCCCCGGCGCCGGGGCCGCCGGCCGCGCCCCATCGTCGCGGCTCGTTTTCCGGGTGGCCGCGCCATGCCCCGAGCGAGAAAGGGCCCTGCTCCACGCGGCCCTGGGCGCTGACCAGGGCTGCCCAATGCCGGCCAATTCTCACGAGCGTTCTGCCCAAATCGATCCCGATTTGGGCAGAACGCTCGTGAGAATTGGCCGGAAAACGACCGGCGAACACACTTCGGGCACCAGAGGGCCGCAGGGCCGCCCCCCCGGGGCCCTGTCCGGGAACGCGTGTCGTCGCGTTCCGGCACCGCCAGGAGGAGCTCCGGGAGGCGGGCCCCGGGGAGGCCGACGCCTCCCGCTCCTCAGCCTCCGGGGGTCCCCTCCCTGGCGCCGGCCGCTGGGGCCGGGCCAGCCCCGAAAGCCGGGCCCGGGCCCTGGCCTGCTTGCTCAGCCTTCCGTTGCCAGGGGCCTGAGCCTGGGGGCCTCCGCATGGGGAACCCTGAGTCCCGTGCCACGAGTCCCCCCGACCGTCCCGGCGACCACGGCACCTTTCGCGGCTTCGTCCCAGCCGTGGAGTGAGAGATCACTCCGTTCCCCCACAGAGGCCAGCCCCCTCCACGGGCGCCCCGGCCGCCCGCCACGGCGGAGGCGGACGCCCGGCCACGGCGCCTCCATCCACTCTGCTCGGGGAAAACTCCCCGGCGCCGGGGCCGCCGGCCGCGCCCCATCGTCGCGGCTCGTTTTCTGGGTGGCCGCGCCATGCCCCGAGCGAGAAAGGGCCCTGCTCCACGCGGCCCTGGGCGCTGACCAGGGCTGCCCAACGCCGGCCAATTCTCACGAGCGTTCTGCCCAAATCGATCCCGATTTGGGCAGAACGCTCGTGAGAATTGGCCGGAAAACACCCGGCGAACACACTTCGGGCACCAGAGGGCCGCAGGGCCGCCCCCCCGGGGCCCTGTCCGGGATCGCGTGTCGTCGCGTTCCGGCACCGCCTGGAGGAGCTCCGGGAGGCGGGCCCCGGGGAGGCCGACGCCTCCCGCACCTCAGCCTCCGGGGGTCCCCTCCCTGGCGCCGGCCGCTGGGGCCGGGCCAGCCCCGAAAGCCGGGCCCGGGCCCGGGCCGGCTTGCTCAGCCTTCCGTTGCCAGGGGCCTGAGCCTGGGTGCCTCCGCATGGGGAACCCTGAGTCCCGCGCCACGAGTCCCCCCGACCGTCCCGGCGACGACGGCACCTTTCGCGGCTTCGTCCCAGCCCTGGAGTGAGAGATCACTCCGTTCCCCCACAGAGGCCAGCCCCCTCCACGGGCGCCCCGGCCGCCCGCCACGGCGGAGGCGGACGCCCGGCCACGGCGCCTCCATCCACTCTGCTCGGGGAAAACTCCCCGGCGCCGGGGCCGCCGGCCGCGCCCCATCGTCGCGGCTCGTTTTTCGGGTGGCCGCGCCATGCCCCGAGCGAGAAAGGGCCCTGCTCCACGCGGCCCTGGGCGCTGACCAGGGCTGCCCAACGCCGGCCAATTCTCACGAGCGTTCTGCCCAAATCGATCCCGATTTGGGCAGAACGCTCGTGAGAATTGGCCGGAAAACGCCCGGCGAACACACTTCGGGCACCAGAGGGCCGCAGGGCCGCCCCCCCGGGGCCCTGTCCGGGATCGCGTGTCGTCGCGTTCCGGCACCGCCAGGAGGAGCTCCGGGAGGCGGGCCCCGGGGAGGTCGACGCCTCCCGTTCCTCAGCCTCCGGGGGTCCCCTCCCTGGCGCCGGCCGCTGGGGCCGGGCCAGCCCCGAAAGCCGGGGCCGGGCCCGGGCCTGCTTGCTCAGCCTTCTGTTGCCAGGGGCCTGAGCCTGGGGGCCTCCGCATGGGGAACCCTGAGTCCCGCGCCACGAGTCCCCCCGACCGTCCCGGCGACGACGGCACCTTTCGCGGCTTCATGCCAGCCGTGGAGTGAGAGATCACTCCGTTCCCCCACAGAGGCCAGCCCCCTCCACGGGCGCCCCGGCCGCCCGCCACGGCGGAGGCGGACGCCCGGCCACGGCGCCTCCATCCATTCTGCTCGGAGAAAACTCCCCAGCGCCGGGGCCGCCGGCCGCGCCCCATCGTCGCGGCTCGTTTTCCGGGTGGCCGCGCCATGCCCCGAGCGAGAAAGGGCCCTGCTCCACGCGGCCCTGGGCGCTGACCAGGGCTGCCCAACGCCGGCCAATTCTCACGAGCGTTCTGCCCAAATCGATCCCGATTTGGGCAGAACGCTCGTGAGAATTGGCCGGAAAACGCCCGGCGAACACACTTCGGGCACCAGAGGGCCGCAGGGCTGCCCCCCCGGGGCCCTGTCCGGGATCGCGTGTCGTCGCGTTCCGGCACCGCCAGGAGGAGCTCCGGGCGGCGGGCCCCGGGGAGGCCGACGCCTCCCGCTCCTCAGCCTCCGGGGGTCCCCTCCCTGGCGCCGGCCGCTGGGGCCGGGCCAGCCCCGAAAGCCGGGCCCGGGCCCGGGCCTGCTTGCTCAGCCTTCCGTTGCCAGGGGCCTGAGCCTGGGGGCCCCCGCATGGGGAACACTGAGTCCCGCGCCACGAGTCCCCCCGACCGTCCCGGCGACGACGGCACCTTTCGTGGCTTCGTCCCTGCCGTGGAGTGAGAGATCACTCCGTTCCCCCACAGAGGCCAGCCCCCTCCACGGGCGCCCCGGACGCCCGCCACGGCGGAGGCGGACGCCCGGCCACGGCGCCTCCATCCACTCTGCTCTGGGAAAACTCCCCGGCGCCGGGGCCGCCGGCCGCGCCCCATCGTCGTGGCTCGTTTTCCGGGTGGCCGCGCCGTGCCCCGAGCGAGAAAGGGCCCTGCTCCACGCGGCCCTGGGCGCTGACCAGGGCTGCCCAACGCCGGCCAATTCTCACGAGCATTCTGCCCAAATCGATCCCGATTTGGGCAGAACGCTCGTGAGATTTGGCCGGAAATCACCCGGCGAACACACTTCGGGCACCAGAGGGCCGCAGGGCCGCCCCCCCGGGGCCCTGTCCGGGATCGCGTGTCGTCGCGTTCCGGCACCGCCAGGAGGAGCTCCGGGAGGCGGGCCCCGGGGAGGCCGACGCCTCCCGCACCTCAGCCTCCGGGGGTCCCCTCCCTGGCGCCGGCCGCTGGGGCCGGGCCAGCCCCGAAAGCCGGGCCCGGGCCCGGGACTGCTTGCTCAGCCTTCCGTTGCCAGGGGCCTGAGCCTGGGTGCCTCCGCATGGGGAACCCTGAGTCCCGCGCCACGAGTCCCCCCGACCGTCCCGGCGACGACGGCACCTTTCGCGGCTTCGTCCCAGCCGTGGAGTGAGAGATCACTCCGTTCCCCCACAGAGGCCAGCCCCCTCCACGGGCGCCCCGGCCGCCCGCCACGGCGGAGGCGGACGCCCGGCCACGGCGCCTCCATCCACTCTCCTCGGGGAATACTCCCCGGCGCCGGGGCCGCCGACCGCGCCCCATCGTCGCGGCTCGTTTTCCGGGTGGCCGCGCCATGCCCCGAGCGAGAAAGGGCCCTGATCCACGCGGCCCTGGGCGCTGACCAGGGCTGCCCAACGCCGGCCAATTCTCACGAGCGTTCTTCCCAAATCGATCCCGATTTGGGCAGAACGCTCGTGAGAATTGGCCGGAAAACGCCCGGCGAACACACTTCGGGCACCAGAGGGCCGCAGGGCCGCTCCCCCGGGGCCCTGTCCGGGATCGCGTGTCGTCGCGTTCCGGCAACGCCAGGAGGAGCTCCGGGAGGCGGGCCCCGGGGAGGCCGACGCCTCCCGCTCCTCAGCCTCCGGGGGTCCCCTCCCTGGCGCCGGCCGCTGGGGCCGGGCCAGCCCCGAAAGCCGGGCCCGGGCCCGGGCCTGCTTGCTCAGCCTTCCGTTGCCAGGGGCCTGAGCCTGGGGGCCACCGCATGGGGAACCCTGAGTCCCGCGCCACGATTCCCCCCGTCCGTCCCGGCGACTACGGAACCTTTCGCGGCTTCGTCCCAGCCGTGGAGTGAGAGATCAATCCGTTCCCCTACAGAGGCCAGCCCCCTCCACGGGCGCCCCTGCCGCCCGCCACGGCGGAGGCGGACGCCCGGCCACGGCGCCTCCATCCACTCTGCTCGGGGAAAACTCCCCGGCGCCGGGGCCTCCGGCCGCGCCCCATCGTCGCGGCTCGTTTTCCGGGTGGCCGCGCCATGCCCCGAGCGAGAAAGGGCCCTGCTCCACGCGGCCCTGGGCGCTGACCAGGGCTGCCCAACGCCGGCCAATTCTCACGAGCGTTCTGCCCAAATCGGGATCGATTTGGGCAGAACGCTCGTGAGAATTGGCCGGAAAACGCCCGGCGAACAAACTTCGGGCACCAGAGGGCCGCAGGGCCGCCCCCCCGGGGCCCTGTCCGGGATCGCGTGTCGTCGCGTTCCGGCACCGCCAGGAGGAGCTCCGGGCGGCGGGCCCCGGGGAGGCCGACGCCTCCCGCTCCTCAGCCTCCGGGGGTCCCCTCCCTGGCGCCGGCCGCTGGGGCCGGGCCAGCCCCGAAAGCCGGGCCCAGGCCTGCTTGCTCAGCCTTCCGTTGCCAGGGGCCTGAGCCTGGGGGCCTCCGCATGGGGAAACCTGAGTCCCGCGCTACGAGTCCCCCCGACCGTCCCGGCGACGACGGCACCTTTCGCGGCTTCGTCCCAGCCGTGGAGTGAGAGATCACTCCGTTCCCCCACAGAGGCCAGCCCCCTCCACGGGCGCCCCGGCCGCCCGCCACGGCGGAGGCGGACGCCCGGCCACGGCGCCTCCATCCACTCTGCTCGGGGAAAACTCCCCGGCGCCGGGGCCGCCGGCCGCGCCCCAAGGTCGCGGCTCGTTTTCCGGGTGGCCGCGCCATGCCCCGAGCGAGAAAGGGCCCTGCTCCACGCGGCCCTGGGCGCTGACCAGGGCTGCCCAACGCCGGCCAATTCTCACGAGCGTTCTGCCCAAATCGATCCCGATTTGGGCAGAACGCTCGTGAGAATTGGCCGGAAAACGCCCGGCGAACACACTTCGGGCACCAGAGGGCCGCAGGGCCGCCCCCCCGGGGCCCTGTCCGGGATCGCGTGTCGTCGCGTTCCGGCACCGCCAGGAGGAGCTCCGGGAGGCGGGCCCCGGGGAGGTCGACGCCTCCCGCTCCTCAGCCTCCGGGGGTCCCCTCCCTGGCGCCGGCCGCTGGGGCCGGGCCAGCCCCGAAAGCCGGGCCCGGGCCCGGGCCTGCTTGCTCAGCCTTCCGTTGCCAGGGGCCTGAGCCTGGGTGCCTCCGCATGGGGAACCCTGAGTCCCGCGCCACGAGTCCCCCCGACCGTCCCGGCGACGACGGCACCTTTCGCGGCTTCGTCCCAGCCCTGGAGTGAGAGATCACTCCGTTCCCCCACAGAGGCCAGCCCCCTCCACGGGCGCCCCGGCCGCCCGCCACGGCGGAGGCGGACGCCCGGCCACGGCGCCTCCATCCACTCTGCTCGGGGAAAACTCCCCGGCGCCGGGGCCGCCGGCCGCGCCCCATCGTCGCGGCTCGTTTTTCGGGTGGCCGCGCCATGCCCCGAGCGAGAAAGGGCCCTGCTCCACGCGGCCCTGGGCGCTGACCAGGGCTGCCCAACGCCGGCCAATTCTCACGAGCGTTCTGCCCAAATCGATCCCGATTTGGGCAGAACGCTCGTGAGAATTGGCCGGAAAACGCCCGGCGAACACACTTCGGGCACCAGAGGGCCGCAGGGCCGCCCCCCCGGGGCCCTGTCCGGGATCGCGTGTCGTCGCGTTCCGGCACCGCCAGGAGGAGCTCCGGGAGGCGGGCCCCGGGGAGGTCGACGCCTCCCGTTCCTCAGCCTCCGGGGGTCCCCTCCCTGGCGCCGGCCGCTGGGGCCGGGCCAGCCCCGAAAGCCGGGCCCGGGCCCGGGCCTGCTTGCTCAGCCTTCTGTTGCCAGGGGCCTGAGCCTGGGGGCCTCCGCATGGGGAACCCTGAGTCCCGCGCCACGAGTCCCCCCGACCGTCCCGGCGACGACGGCACCTTTCGCGGCTTCATGCCAGCCGTGGAGTGAGAGATCACTCCGTTCCCCCACAGAGGCCAGCCCCCTCCACGGGCGCCCCGGCCGCCCGCCACGGCGGAGGCGGACGCCCGGCCACGGCGCCTCCATCCATTCTGCTCGGAGAAAACTCCCCAGCGCCGGGGCCGCCGGCCGCGCCCCATCGTCGCGGCTCGTTTTCCGGGTGGCCGCGCCATGCCCCGAGCGAGAAAGGGCCCTGCTCCACGCGGCCCTGGGCGCTGACCAGGGCTGCCCAACGCCGGCCAATTCTCACGAGCGTTCTGCCCAAATCGATCCCGATTTGGGCAGAACGCTCGTGAGAATTGGCCGGAAAACGCCCGGCGAACACACTTCGGGCACCAGAGGGCCGCAGGGCGGCCCCCCCGGGGCCCTGTCCGGGATCGCGTGTCGTCGCGTTCCGGCACCGCCAGGAGGAGCTCCGGGCGGCGGGCCCCGGGGAGGCCGACGCCTCCCGCTCCTCAGCCTCCGGGGGTCCCCTCCCTGGCGCCGGCCGCTGGGGCCGGGCCAGCCCCGAAAGCCGGGCCCGGGCCCGGGCCTGCTTGCTCAGCCTTCCGTTGCCAGGGGCCTGAGCCTGGGGGCCCCCGCATGGGGAACACTGAGTCCCGCGCCACGAGTCCCCCCGACCGTCCCGGCGACGACGGCACCTTTCGCGGCTTCGTCCCTGCCGTGGAGTGAGAGATCACTCCGTTCCCCCACAGAGGCCAGCCCCCTCCACGGGCGCCCCGGACGCCCGCCACGGCGGAGGCGGACGCCCGGCCACGGCGCCTCCATCCACTCTGCTCTGGGAAAACTCCCCGGCGCCGGGGCCGCCGGCCGCGCCCCATCGTCGCGGCTCGTTTTCCGGGTGGCCGCGCCATGCCCCGAGCGAGAAAGGGCCCTGCTCCACGCGGCCCTGGGCGCTGACCAGGGCTGCCCAACGCCGGCCAATTCTCACGAGCATTCTGCCCAAATCGATCCCGATTTGGGCAGAACGCTCGTGAGATTTGGCCGGAAATCACCCGGCGAACACACTTCGGGCACCAGAGGGCCGCAGGGCCGCCCCCCCGGGGCTCTGTCCGGGATCGCGTGTCGTCGCGTTCCGGCACCGCCAGGATGAGCTCCGGGCGGCGGGCCCCGGGGAGGCCGACGCCTCCCGCACCTCAGCCTCCGGGGGTCCCCTCCCTGGCGCCGGCCGCTGGGGCCGGGCCAGCCCCGAAAGCCGGGCCCGGGCCCGGGCCTGCTTGCTCAGCCTTCCGTTGCCAGGGGCCTGAGCCTGGGGGCCTCCGCATGGGGAACCCTGAGTCCCGCGCCACGAGTCCTCCCGACCGTCCCGGCGACGACGGCACCTTTCGCGGCTTCGTCCCAGCCGTGGAGTGAGAGATCACTCCGTTCCCCCACAGAGGCCAGCCCCCTCCACGGGCGCCCCGGCCGCCCGCCACGGCGGAGGCGGACGCCCTGCCACGGCGCCTCCATCCACTCTGCTCGGGGAAAACTCCCCGGCGCCGGGGCCGCCGGCCGCGCCCCATCGTCGCGGCTCGTTTTCCGAGTGGCCGCGCCATGCCCCGAGCGAGAAAGGGCCCTGCTCCACGCGGCCCTGGGCGCTGACCAGGGCTGCCCAACGCCGGCCAATTCTCAGGAGCGTTCTGCCCAAATCGATCCCGATTTGGGCAGAACGCTCGTGAGAATTGGCCAGAAAACACCCGGCGAACACACTTCGGGCACCAGAGGGCCGCAGGGCCGCCCCCCCGGGGCCCTGTCCGGGATCTCGTGTCGTCGCGTTCCGGCACCGCCAGGAGGAGCTCCGGGAGGCGGGCCCCGGGGAGGTCGACGCCTCCCGCTCCTCAGCCTCCGGGGGTCCCTTCACTGGCGCCGGCCGCTGGGCCCGGGCCAGCCCCGAAAGCCGGGCCCGGGCCCGGGCCTGCTTGCTCAGCCTTCCGTTGCCAGGGGCCTGAGCCTGGGGGCCTCCGCATGGGAACCCTGAGTCCCGCGCCACGAGTCCCCCCGACCGTCCCGCGACGACGGCACCTTTCGCGGCTTCGTCCCAGCCGTGGAGTGAGAGATCACTCCGTTCCCCCACAGAGGCCAGCCCCCTCCACGGGCGTCCCGGCCGCCCGCCACGGCGGAGGCGGACGCCCGGCCACGGCGCCTCCATCCACTCTGCTCGGGGAAAACTCCCCGGCGCCGGGGCCGCCGGCCGCGCCCCATCGTCGCGGCTCGTTTTCCGGGTGGCCGCGCCGTGCCCCGAGCGAGAAAGGGCCCTGCTCCACGCGGCCCTGGGCGCTGACCAGGGCTGCCCAACGCCGGCCAATTCTCACGAGCGTTCTGCCCAAATCGATCCCGATTTGGGCAGAACGCTCGTGAGAATTGGCCGGAAAACGCCCGGCGAACACACTTCGGGCACCAGAGGGCCGCAGGGCCGCCCCCCCGGGGCCCTGTCCGGGATCGCGTGTCGTCGCGTTCCGGCACCGCCAGGAGGAGCTCCGGGCGGCGGGCCCCGGGGAGGCCGACGCCTCCCGCTCCTCAGCCTCCGGGGGTCCCCTCCCTGGCGCCGGCCGCTGGGGCCGGGCCAGCCCCGAAAGCCGGGCCCGGGCCCGGGCCTGCTTGCTCAGCCTTCCGTTGCCAGGGGCCTGAGCCTGGGGGCCTCCGCATGGGGAACCCTGAGTCCCGCGCCACGAGTCCCCCCGACCGTCCCGGCGACGACGGCACCTTTCGCGGCTTCGTCCCAGCCGTGGAGTGAGAGATCACTCCGTTCCCCCACAGAGGCCAGCCCCCTCCACGGGCGCCCCGGCCGCCCGCCACGGCGGAGGCGGACGCCCGGCCACGGCGCCTCCATCCACTCTGCTCGGGGAAAACTCCCCGGCGCCGGGGCCGCCGGCCGCGCCCCATCGTCGCGGCTCTTTTTCCGGGTGGCCGCGCCATGCCCCGAGCGAGAAAGGGCCCTGCTCCACGCGGCCCTGGGCGCTGACCAGGGCTGCCCAACGCCGGCCAATTCTCAGGAGCGTTCTGCCCAAATCGATCCCGATTTGGGCAGAACGCTCGTGAGAATTGGCCGGAAAACACCCGGCGAACACACTTCGGGCACCAGAGGGCCGCAGGGCCGCCCCCCCGGGGCCCTGTCCGGGATCTCGTGTCGTCGCGTTCCGGCACCGCCAGGAGGAGCTCCGGGAGGCGGGCCCCGGGGAGGCCGACGCCTCCCGCTCCTCAGCCTCCGGGGGTCCCTTCACTGGCGCCGGCCGCTGGGCCCGGGCCAGCCCCGAAAGCCGGGCCCGGGCCCGGGCCTGCTTGCTCAGCCTTCCGTTGCCAGGGGCCTGAGCCTGGGGGCCTCCGCATGGGAACCCTGAGTCCCGCGCCACGAGTCCCCCCGACCGTCCCGGCGACGACGGCACCTTTCGCGGCTTCGTCCCAGCCGTGGAGTGAGAGATCACTCCGTTCCCCCACAGAGGCCAGCCCCCTCCACGGGCGCCCCGGCCGCCCGCCACGGCGGAGGCGGACGCCCGGCCACGGCGCCTCCATCCACTCTGCTCGGGAAAAACTCCCTGGCGCCGGGGCCGCCGGCCGCGCCCCATCGTCGCGGCTCGTTTTCCGGGTGGCCGCGCCATGCCCCGAGCGAGAAAGGGCCCTGCTCCACGCGGCCCTGGGCGCTGACCAGGGCTGCCCAACGCCGGCCAATTCTCACGAGCGTTCTGCCCAAATCGATCCCGATTTGGGCAGAACGCTCGTGAGAATTGGCCGGAAAACGACCGGCGAACACACTTCGGGCACCAGAGGGCCGCAGGGCCGCCCCCCCGGGGCCCTGTCCGGGAACGCGTGTCGTCGCGTTCCGGCACCGCCAGGAGGAGCTCCGGGAGGCGGGCCCCGGGGAGGCCGACGCCTCCCGCTCCTCAGCCTCCGGGGGTCCCCTCCCTGGCGCCGGCCGCTGGGGCCGGGCCAGCCCCGAAAGCCGGGCCCGGGCCCTGGCCTGCTTGCTCAGCCTTCCGTTGCCAGGGGCCTGAGCCTGGGGGCCTCCGCATGGGGAACCCTGAGTCCCGTGCCACGAGTCCCCCCGACCGTCCCGGCGACCACGGCACCTTTCGCGGCTTCGTCCCAGCCGTGGAGTGAGAGATCACTCCGTTCCCCCACAGAGGCCAGCCCCCTCCACGGGCGCCCCGGCCGCCCGCCACGGCGGAGGCGGACGCCCGGCCACGGCGCCTCCATCCACTCTGCTCGGGGAAAACTCCCCGGCGCCGGGGCCGCCGGCCGCGCCCCATCGTCGCGGTTCGTTTTCTGGGTGGCCGCGCCATGCCCCGAGCGAGAAAGGGCCCTGCTCCACGCGGCCCTGGGCGCTGACCAGGGCTGCCCAACGCCGGCCAATTCTCACGAGCGTTCTGCCCAAATCGATCCCGATTTGGGAAGAACGCTCGTGAGAATTGGCCGGAAAACGCCCGGCGAACACACTTCGGGCACCAGAGGGCCGCAGGGCCGCCCCACCGGGGCCCTGTCCGGGATCGCGTGTCGTCGCGTTCCGGCACCGCCAGGAGGAGCTCCGGGAGGCGGGCCCCGGGGTGGCCGACGCCTCCCGCTCCTCAGCCTCCGGGGGTCCCCTCCCTGGCGCCGGCCGCTGGGGCCGGGCCAGCCCCGAAAGCCGGGCCCGGGCCCGGGCCTGCTTGCTCAGCCTTCCGTTGCCAGGGGCCTGAGCCTGGGGGCCTCCGCATGGGGAACCCTGAGTCCCGCGCCACGAGTCCCCCCGACCGTCCCGGCGACGACGGCACCTTTCGCGGCTTCGTCCCAGCCGTGGAGTGAGAGATCACTCCGTTCCCCCACAGAGGCCAGCCCCCTCCACGGGCGCCCCGGCCGCCCGCCACGGCGGAGGCGGACGCCCGGCCACGGCGCCTCCATCCACTCTGCTCGGGGAAAACTCCCCGGCGCCGGGGCCGCCGGCCGCGCCCCATCGTCGCGGCTCGTTTTCCGGGTGGCCGCGCCATGCCCCGAGCGAGAAAGGGCCCTGCTCCACGCGGCCCTGGGCGCTGACCAGGGCTGCCCAACGCCGGCCAATTCTCACGAGCGTTCTGCCCAAATCGATCCCGATTTGGGAAGAACGCTCATGAGAATTGGCCGGAAAACGCCCGGCGAACACACTTCGGGCACCAGAGGGCCGCAGGGCCGCCCCCCCGGGGCCCTGTCCGGGATCGCGTGTCGTCGCGTTCCGGCACCGCCAGGAGGAGCTCCGGGAGGCGGGCCCCGGGGAGGCCGACGCCTCCCGCTCCTCAGCCTCCGGGGGTCCCCTCCCTGGCGCCGGCCGCTGGGGCCGGGCCAGCCCCGAAAGCCGGGCCCGGGCCCGGGACTGCTTGCTCAGCCTTCCGTTGCCAGGGGCCTGAGCCTGGGGGCCTCCGCATGGGGAACCCTGAGTCCCGCGCCACGAGTCCCCCCGACCGTCCCGGCGACGACGGCACCTTTCGCGTCTTCGTCCCAGCCGTGGAGTGAGAGATCACTCCGTTCCCCCACAGAGGCCAGCCCCCTCCACGGGCGCCCCGGCCGCCCGCCACGGCGGAGGCGGACGCCCGGCCACGGCGCCTCCATCCACTCTGCTCGGGGAAAACTCCCCGGCGCCGGGGCCGCTGGCCGCGCCCCATCGTCGCGGCTCGTTTTCCGGGTGGCCGCGCCATGCCCCGAGCGGGAAAGGGCCCTGCTCCACGCGGCCCTGGGCGCTGACCAGGGCTGCCCAACGCCGGCCAATTCTCACGAGCGTTCTGCCCAAATCGATCCCGATTTGGGCAGAACGCTCGTGAGAATTGGCCGGAAAACGCCCGGCGAACACACTTCGGGCACCAGAGGGCCGCAGGGCCGCCCCCCCGGGGCCCTGTCCGGGATCGCGTGTCGTCGCGTTCCGGCACCGCCAGGAGGAGCTCCGGGCGGCGGGCCCCGGGGAGGCCGACGCCTCTCGCTCCTCAGCCTCCGGGGGTCCCCTCCCTGGCGCCGGCCGCTGGGGCCGGGCCAGCCCCGAAAGCCGGGCCCGGGCCCGGGCCTGCTTGCTCAGCCTTCCGTTGCCAGGGGCCTGAGCCTGGGGGCCTCCGCATGGGGAACCCTGAGTCCCGCGCCACGAGTCCCCCCGACCGTCCCGGCGACGACGGCACCTTTCGCGGCTTCGTCCCAGCCGTGGAGTGAGAGATCACTCCGTTCCCCCACAGAGGCCAGCCCCCTCCACGGGCGCCCCGGTCGCCCGCCACGGCGGAGGCGGACGCCCGGCCACGGCGCCTCCTTCCACTCTGCTCGGAGAAAACTCCCCGGCGCCGGGGCCGCCGGCCGCGCCCCATTGTCGCGGCTCGTTTTCCGGGTGGCCGCGCCATGCCCCGAGCGAGAAAGGGCCCTGCTCCACGCGGCCCTGGGCGCTGACCAGGGCTGCCCAACGCCGGCCAATTCTCACGAGCGTTCTGCCCAAATCGATCCCGATTTGGGCAGAACGCTCGTGAGAATTGGCCGGAAAACGCCCGGCGAACACACTTCGGGCACCAGAGGGCCGCAGGGCCGCCCCCCCGGGGCCCTGTCCGGGATCGCGTGTCGTCGCCTTCCGGCACCGCCAGGAGGAGCTCTGGGCGGCGGGCCCCGGGGAGGCCGACGCCTCCCGCTCCTCAGCCACCGGGGGTCCCCTCCCTGGCGCCGGCCGCTGGGGCCGGGCCGGCCCCGAAAGCCGGGCCCGGGCCCGGGCCTGCTTGCTCAGCCTTCCGTTGCCAGGGGCCTGAGCCTGGGGGCCTCCGCATGGGGAACCCTGAGTCCCGCGCCACGAGTCCCCCCGACCGTCCCGGCGATGACGGCACCTTTCGCGGCTTCGTCCCAGCCGTGGAGTGAGAGATCACTCCGTTCCCCCACAGAGGCCAGCCCCCTCCACGTGCGCCCCGGCAGCCCGCCACGGCGGAGGCGGACGCCCGGCCACGGCGCCTCCATCCACTCTGCTCGGGAAAAACTCCCTGGCGCCGGGGCCGCCGGCCGCGCCCCATCGTCGCGGCTCGTTTTCCGGGTGGCCGCGCCATGCCCCGAGCGAGAAAGGGCCCTGCTCCACGCGGCCCTGGGCGCTGACCAGGGCTGCCCAACGCCGGCCAATTCTCACGAGCGTTCTGCCCAAATCGATCCCGATTTGGGCAGAACGCTCGTGAGAATTGGCCGGAAAACGACCGGCGAACACACTTCGGGCACCAGAGGGCCGCAGGGCCGCCCCCCCGGGGCCCTGTCCGGGAACGCGTGTCGTCGCGTTCCGGCACCGCCAGGAGGAGCTCCGGGAGGCGGGCCCCGGGGAGGCCGACGCCTCCCGCTCCTCAGCCTCCGGGGGTCCCCTCCCTGGCGCCGGCCGCTGGGGCCGGGCCAGCCCCGAAAGCCGGGCCCGGGCCCTGGCCTGCTTGCTCAGCCTTCCGTTGCCAGGGGCCTGAGCCTGGGGGCCTCCGCATGGGGAACCCTGAGTCCCGTGCCACGAGTCCCCCCGACCGTCCCGGCGACCACGGCACCTTTCGCGGCTTCGTCCCAGCCGTGGAGTGAGAGATCACTCCGTTCCCCCACAGAGGCCAGCCCCCTCCACGGGCGCCCCGGCCGCCCGCCACGGCGGAGGCGGACGCCCGGCCACGGCGCCTCCATCCACTCTGCTCGGGGAAAACTCCCCGGCGCCGGGGCCGCCGGCCGCGCCCCATCGTCGCGGCTCGTTTTCTGGGTGGCCGCGCCATGCCCGGAGCGAGAAAGGGCCCTGCTCCACGCGGCCCTGGGCGCTGACCAGGGCTGCCCAACGCCGGCCAATTCTCACGAGCGTTCTGCCCAAATCGATCCCGATTTGGGCAGAACGCTCGTGAGAATTGGCCGGAAAACTCCCGGCGAACACACTTCGGGCACCAGAGGGCCGCAGGGCCGCCCCCCCGGGGCCCTGTCCGGGATCGCGTGTCGTCGCGTTCCGGCACCGCCTGGAGGAGCTCCGGGAGGCGGGCCCCGGGGAGGCCGACGCCTCCCGCTCCTCAGCCTCCGGGGGTCCCCTCCCTGGCGCCGGCCGCTGGGGCCGGGCCAGCCCCGAAAGCCGGGCCCGGGCCCGGGCCTGCTTGCTCAGCCTTCCGTTGCCAGGGGCCTGAGCCTGGGTGCCTCCGCATGGGGAACCCTGAGTCCCGCGCCACGAGTCCCCCCGACCGTCCCGGCGACGACGGCACCTTTCGCGGCTTCGTCCCAGCCGTGGAGTGAGAGATCACTCCGTTCCCCCACAGAGGCCAGCCCCCTCCACGGGCGCCCCGGCCGCCCGCCACGGCGGAGGCGGACGCCCGGCCACGGCGCCTCCATCCACTCTGCTCGGGGAAAACTCCCCGGCGCCGGGGCCGCCGGCCGCGCCCCATCGTCGCGGCTCGTTTTTCGGGTGGCCGCGCCATGCCCCGAGCGAGAAAGGGCCCTGCTCCACGCGGCCCTGGGCGCTGACCAGGGCTGCCCAACGCCGGCCAATTCTCACGAGCGTTCTGCCCAAATCGATCCCGATTTGGGCAGAACGCTCGTGAGAATTGGCCGGAAAACGCCCGGCGAACACACTTCGGGCACCAGAGGGCCGCAGGGCCGCCCCCCCGGGGCCCTGTCCGGGATCGCGTGTCGTCGCGTTCCGGCACCGCCAGGAGGAGCTCCGGGAGGCGGGCCCCGGGGAGGTCGACGCCTCCCGCTCCTCAGCCTCCGGGGGTCCCTTCACTGGCGCCGGCCGCTGGGCCCGGGCCAGCCCCGAAAGCCGGGCCCGGGCCCGGGCCTGCTTGCTCAGCCTTCCGTTGCCAGGGGCCTGAGCCTGGGGGCCTCCGCATGGGAACCCTGAGTCCCGCGCCACGAGTCCCCCCGACCGTCCCGGCGACGACGGCACCTTTCGCGGCTTCGTCCCAGCCGTGGAGTGAGAGATCACTCCGTTCCCCCACAGAGGCCAGCCCCCTCCACGGGCGCCCCGGCCGCCCGCCACGGCGGAGGCGGACGCCCGGCCACGGCGCTTCCATCCACTCTGCTCGGGGAAAACTCCCTGGCGCCGGGGCCGCCGGCCGCGCCCCATCGTCGCGGCTCGTTTTCCGGGTGGCCGCGCCATGCCCCGAGCGAGAAAGGGCCCTGCTCCACGCGGCCCTGGGCGCTGACCAGGGCTGCCCAACGCCGGCCAATTCTCACGAGCGTTCTGCCCAAATCGATCCCGATTTGGGCAGAACGCTCGTGAGAATTGGCCGGAAAACGCCCGGCGAACACACTTCGGGCACCAGAGGGCCGCAGGGCCGCCCCCCCGGGGCCCTGTCCGGGATCGCGTGTCGTCGCGTTCCGGCACCGCCAGGAGGAGCTCCGGGCGGCGGGCCCCGGGGAGGCCGACGCCTCCCGCTCCTCAGCCTCCGGGGGTCCCCTCCCTGGCGCCGGCCGCTGGGGCCGGGCCAGCCCCGAAAGCCGGGCCCGGGCCCGGGCCTGCTTGCTCAGCCTTCCGTTGCCAGGGGCCTGAGCCTGGGGGCCTCCGCATGGGGAACCCTGAGTCCCGCGCCACGATTCCCCCCGTCCGTCCCGGCGACGACGGAACCTTTCGCGGCTTCGTCCCAGCCGTGGAGTGAGAGATCAATCCGTTCCCCTATAGAGGCCAGCCCCCTCCACGGGCGCCCCGGCCGCCCGCCACGGCGGAGGCGGACGCCCGGCCACGGCGCCTCCATCCACTCTGCTCGGGGAAAAGTCCCCGGCGCCGGGGACGCCGGCCGCGCCCCATCGTCGCGGCTCGTTTTCCGGGTGGCCGCGCCATGCCCCGAGCGAGAAAGGGCCCTGCACCACGCGGACCTGGGCGCTGACCAGGGCTGCCCAACGCCGGCCAATTCTCACGAGCGTTCTGCCCAAATCGATCCCGATTTGGGCAGAACGCTCGTGAGAATTGGCCGGAAAACGCCCGGCGAACAAACTTCGGGCACCAGAGGGCCGCAGGGCCGCCCCCCCGGGGCCCTGTCCGGGATCGCGTGTCGTCGCGTTCCGGCACCGCCAGGAGGAGCTCCGGGAGGCGGGCCCCGGGGAGGCCGACGCCTCCGGCTCCTCAGCCTCCGGGGGTCCCCTCCCTGGCGCCGGCCGCTGGGGCCGGGCCAGCCCCGAAAGCCGGGCCCGGGCCCGGGCCTGCTTGCTCAGCCTTCCGTTGCCAGGGGCCTGAGCCTGGGGGCCTCCGCATGGGGAACCCTGAGTCCCGCGCCACGATTCCCCCCGTCCGTCCCGGCGACGACGGCACCTTTCGCGGCTTCGTCCCAGCCGTGGAGTGAGAGATCACTCCGTTCCCCCACAGAGGCCAGCCCCTTCCACGGGCGCCCCGGCCGCCCGCCACGGCGGAGGCGGACGCCCGGCCACGGCGCCTCCATCCACTCTGCTCTGGGAAAACTCCCCGGCGCCGGGGCCGCCGGCCTCGGCCCATCGTCGCGGCTCGTTTTCCGGGTGGCCGCGCCATGCCCCGAGCGAGAAAGGGCCCTGCTCCACGCGGCCCTGGGCGCTGACCAGGGCTGCCCAACGCCGGCCAATTCTCACGAGCGTTCTGCCCAAATCGATCCCGATTTGGGCAGAACGCTCGTGAGAATTGGCCGGAAAACGCCCGGCGAACACACTTCGGGCACCAGAGGGCCGCAGGGCCGCCCCCCCGGGGCCCTGTCCGGGATCGCGTGTCGTCGCGTTCCGGCACCGCCAGGAGGAGCTCCGGGCGGCGGGCCCCCGGGAGGCCGACGCCTCCCGCTCCTCAGCCTCCGGGGGTCCCCTCCCTGGCGCCGGCCGCTGGGGCCGGGCCAGCCCCGAAAACCGGGACCGGGCCCGGGCCTGCTTGCTCAGCCTTCCGTTGCCAGGGGCCTGAGCCTGGGGGCCTCCGCATGGGGAACCCTGAGTCCCGCGCCACGAGTCCCCCCGACCGTCCCGGCGACGACGGCACCTTTCGCGGCTTCGTCCCAGCCGTGGAGTGAGAGATCACTCCGTTCCCCCACAGAGGCCAGCCCCCTCGACGGGCGCCCCGGCCGCCCGTCACGGCGGAGGCGGACGCCCGGCCACGGCGCCTCCATCCACTCTCCTCGGGGAAAACTCCCCGGCGCCGGGGCCGCCGACCGCGCCCCATCGTCGCGGCTCGTTTTCCGGGTGGCCGCGCCATGCCCCGAGCGAGAAAGGGCCCTGCTCCACGCGGCCCTGGGCGCTGACCAGGGCTGCCCAACGCCGGCCAATTCTCACGAGCGTTCTTCCCAAATCGATCCCGATTTGGGCAGAACGCTCGTGAGAATTGGCCGGAAAACGCCCGGCGAACACACTTCGGGCACCAGAGGGCCGCAGGGCCGCCCCCCCGGGGCCCTGTCCGGGATCGCGTGTCGTCGCCTTCCGGCACCGCCAGGAGGAGCTCCGGGCGGCGGGCCCCGGGGAGGCCGACGCCTCCCGCTCCTCAGCCTCCGGGGGTCCCCTCCCTGGCGCCGGCCGCTGGGGCCGGGCCAGCCCCGAAAGCCGGGCCCGGGCCCGGGCCTGCTTGCTCAGCCTTCCGTTGCCAGGGGCCTGAGCCTGGGGGCCTCCGCATGGGGAACCCTGAGTCCCGCGCCACGATTCCCCCCGTCCGTCCCGGCGACGACGGAACCTTTCGCGGCTTCGTCCCAGCCGTGGAGTGAGAGATCAATCCGTTCCCCTACAGAGGCCAGCCCCCTCCACGGGCGCCCCGGCCGCCCGCCACAGCGGAGGCGGACGCCCGGCCACGGCGCCTCCATCCACTCTATTCGGGGAAAAGTCCCCGGCGCCGGGGACGCCGGCCGCGCCCCATCGTCGCGGCTCGTTTTTCGGGTGGCCGCGCCATGCCCCGAGCGAGAAAGGGCCCTGCTCCACGCGGCCCTGGGCGCTGACCAGGGCTGCCCAACGCCGGCCAATTCTCACGAGCGTTCTGCCCAAATCGATCCCGATTTGGGCAGAACGCTCGTGAGAATTGGCCGGAAAACGCCCGGCGAACACACTTCGGGCACCAGAGGGCCGCAGGGCCGCCCCCCCGGGGCCCTGTCCGGGATCGCGTGTCGTCGCGTTCCGGCACCGCCAGGAGGAGCTCCGGGAGGCGGGCCCCGGGGAGGTCGACGCCTCCCGCTCCTCAGCCTCCGGGGGTCCCTTCACTGGCGCCGGCCGCTGGGCCCGGGCCAGCCCCGAAAGCCGGGCCCGGGCCCGGGCCTGCTTGCTCAGCCTTCCGTTGCCAGGGGCCTGAGCCTGGGGGCCTCCGCATGGGAACCCTGAGTCCCGCGCCACGAGTCCCCCCGACCGTCCCGGCGACGACGGCACCTTTCGCGGCTTCGTCCCAGCCGTGGAGTGAGAGATCACTCCGTTCCCCCACAGAGGCCAGCCCCCTCCACGGGCGCCCCGGCCGCCCGCCACGGCGGAGGCGGACGCCCGGCCACGGCGCTTCCATCCACTCTGCTCGGGGAAAACTCCCTGGCGCCGGGGCCGCCGGCCGCGCCCCATCGTCGCGGCTCGTTTTCCGGGTGGCCGCGCCATGCCCCGAGCGAGAAAGGGCCCTGCTCCACGCGGCCCTGGGCGCTGACCAGGGCTGCCCAACGCCGGCCAATTCTCACGAGCGTTCTGCCCAAATCGATCCCGATTTGGGCAGAACGCTCGTGAGAATTGGCCGGAAAACGCCCGGCGAACACACTTCGGGCACCAGAGGGCCGCAGGGCCGCCCCCCCGGGGCCCTGTCCGGGATCGCGTGTCGTCGCGTTCCGGCACCGCCAGGAGGAGCTCCGGGCGGCGGGCCCCGGGGAGGCCGACGCCTCCCGCTCCTCAGCCTCCGGGGGTCCCCTCCCTGGCGCCGGCCGCTGGGGCCGGGCCAGCCCCGAAAGCCGGGCCCGGGCCCGGGCCTGCTTGCTCAGCCTTCCGTTGCCAGGGGCCTGAGCCTGGGGGCCTCCGCATGGGGAACCCTGAGTCCCGCGCCACGATTCCCCCCGTCCGTCCCGGCGACGACGGAACCTTTCGCGGCTTCGTCCCAGCCGTGGAGTGAGAGATCAATCCGTTCCCCTATAGAGGCCAGCCCCCTCCACGGGCGCCCCGGCCGCCCGCCACGGCGGAGGCGGACGCCCGGCCACGGCGCCTCCATCCACTCTGCTCGGGGAAAAGTCCCCGGCGCCGGGGACGCCGGCCGCGCCCCATCGTCGCGGCTCGTTTTCCGGGTGGCCGCGCCATGCCCCGAGCGAGAAAGGGCCCTGCTCCACGCGGCCCTGGGCGCTGACCAGGGCTGCCCAACGCCGGCCAATTCTCACGAGCGTTCTGCCCAAATCGATCCCGATTTGGGCAGAACGCTCGTGAGAATTGGCCGGAAAACGCCCGGCGAACACACTTCGGGCACCAGAGGGCCGCAGGGCCGCCCCCCCGGGGCCCTGTCCGGGATCGCGTGTCGTCGCGTTCCGGCACCGCCAGGAGGAGCTCCGGGCGGCGGGCCCCCGGGAGGCCGACGCCTCCCGCTCCTCAGCCTCCGGGGGTCCCCTCCCTGGCGCCGGCCGCTGGGGCCGGGCCAGCCCCGAAAGCCGGGACCGGGCCCGGGCCTGCTTGCTCAGCCTTCCGTTGCCAGGGGCCTGAGCCTGGGGGCCTCCGCATGGGGAACCCTGAGTCCCGCGCCACGAGTCCCCCCGACCGTCCCGGCGACGACGGCACCTTTCGCGGCTTCGTCCCAGCCGTGGAGTGAGAGATCACTCCGTTCCCCCACAGAGGCCAGCCCCCTCGACGGGCGCCCCGGCCGCCCGTCACGGCGGAGGCGGACGCCCGGCCACGGCGCCTCCATCCACTCTCCTCGGGGAAAACTCCCCGGCGCCGGGGCCGCCGACCGCGCCCCATCGTCGCGGCTCGTTTTCCGGGTGGCCGCGCCATGCCCCGAGCGAGAAAGGGCCCTGCTCCACGCGGCCCTGGGCGCTGACCAGGGCTGCCCAACGCCGGCCAATTCTCACGAGCGTTCTGCCCAAATCGATCCCGATTTGGGCAGAACGCTCGTGAGAATTGGCCGGAAAACGCCCGGCGAACACACTTCGGGCACCAGAGGGCCGCAGGGCCGCCCCCCCGGGGCCCTGTCCGGGATCGCGTGTCGTCGCGTTCCGGCACCGCCAGGAGGAGCTCCGGGCGGCGGGCCCCGGGGAGGCCGACGCCTCCCGCTCCTCAGCCTCCGGGGGTCCCCTCCCTGGCGCCGGCCGCTGGGGCCGGGCCAGCCCCGAAAGCCGGGCCCGGGCCCGGGCCTGCTTGCTCAGCCTTCCGTTGCCAGGGGCCTGAGCCTGGGGGCCTCCGCATGGGGAACCCTGAGTCCCGCGCCACGATTCCCCCCGTCCGTCCCGGCGACGACGGAACCTTTCGCGGCTTCGTCCCAGCCGTGGAGTGAGAGATCAATCCGTTCCCCTACAGAGGCCAGCCCCCTCCACGGGCGCCCCGGCCGCCCGCCACAGCGGAGGCGGACGCCCGGCCACGGCGCCTCCATCCACTCTATTCGGGGAAAAGTCCCCGGCGCCGGGGACGCCGGCCGCGCCCCATCGTCGCGGCTCGTTTTCCGGGTGGCCGCGCCATGCCCCGAGCGAGAAAGGGCCCTGCTCCACGCGGCCCTGGGCGCTGACCAGGGCTGCCCAACGCCGGCCAATTCTCACGAGCGTTCTGCCCAAATCGATCCCGATTTGGGCAGAACGCTCGTGAGAATTGGCCGGAAAACGCCCGGCGAACAAACTTCGGGCACCAGAGGGCCGCAGGGCCGCCCCCCCGGGGCCCTGTCCGGGATCGCGTGTCGTCGCGTTCCGGCACCGCCAGGAGGAGCTCCGGGAGGCGGGCCCCGGGGAGGCCGACGCCTCCCGCTCCTCAGCCTCCGGGGGTCCCCTCCCTGGCGCCGGCCGCTGGGGCCGGCCCAGCCCCGAAAGCCGGGCCCAGGCCTGCTTGCTCAGCCGTCCGTTGCCAGGGGCCTGAGCCTGGGGGCCTCCGCATGGGGAACCCTGAGTCCCGCGCCACGAGTCCCCCCGACCGTCCCGGCGACGACGGCACCTTTCGCGGCTTCGTCCCAGCCGTGGAGTGAGAGATCACTCCGTTCCCCCACAGAGGCCAGCCCCCTCCACGGGCGCCCCGGCCGCCCGCCACGGCGGAGGCGGACGCCCGGCCACGGCGCCTCCATCCACTCTGCTCGGGGAAAAGTCCCCTGCGCCGGGGACGCCGGCCGCGCCCCATCGTCGCGGCTCGTTTTCCGGGTGGCCGCGCCATGCCCCGAGCGAGAAAGGGCCCTGCTCCACGCGGCCCTGGGCGCTGACCAGGGCTGCCCAACGCCGGCCAATTCTCACGAGCGTTCTGCCCAAATCGATCCCGATTTGGGCAGAACGCTCGTGAGAATTGGCCGGAAAACGCCCGGCGAACACACTTCGGGCACCACAGGGCCGCAGGGCCGCCCCCCCGGGGCCCTGTCCGGGATCGCGTGTCGTCGCGTTCCGGCAACGCCAGGAGGAGCTCCGGGAGTCGGGCCCCGGGGAGGCCGACGCCTCCCGCTCCTCAGCCTCCGGGGGTCCCCTCCCTGGCGCCGGCCGCTGGGGCCGGGCCAGCCACGAAAGCCGGGCCCGGGCCCGGGCCTGCTTGCTCAGCCTTCCGTTGCCAGGGGCCTGAGCCTGGGGGCCTCCGCATGGGGAACCCTGAGTCCCGCGCCACGATTCCCCCCGTCCGTCCCGGCGACGACGGAACCTTTCGCGGCTTCGTCCCAGCCGTGGAGTGAGAGATCAATCCGTTCCCCTACAGAGGCCAGCCCCCTCCACGGGCGCCCCGGCCGCCCGCCACGGCGGAGGCGGACGCCCGGCCACGGCGCCTCCATCCACTCTGCTCGGGGAAAAGTCCCTGGCGCCGGGGACGCCGGCCGCGCCCCATCGTCGCGGCTCGTTTTCCGGGTGGCCGCGCCATGCCCCGAGCGAGAAAGGGCCCTGCTCCACGCGGCCCTGGGCGCTGACCAGGGCTGCCCAACGCCGGCCAATTCTCACGAGCGTTCTGCCCAAATCGATCCCGATTTGGGCAGAACGCTCGTGAGAATTGGCCGGAAAACGCCCGGCGAACACACTTCGGGCACCAGAGGGCCGCAGGGCCGCCCCCCCGGGGCCCTGTCCGGGATCGCGTGTCGTCGCGTTCCGGCACCGCCAGGAGGAGCTCCGGGCGGCGGGCCCCGGGGAGGCCGACGCCTCCCGCTCCTCAGCCTCCGGGGGTCCCCTCCCTGGCGCCGGCCGCTGGGGCCGGGCCAGCCCCGAAAGCCGGGCCCGGGCCCGGGCCTGCTTGCTCAGCCTTCCGTTGCCAGGGGCCTGAGCCTGGGGGCCTCCGCATGGGGAACCCTGAGTCCCGCGCCACGAGTCCCCCCGACCGTCCCGGCGACGACGGCACCTTTCGCGGCTTCGTCCCAGCCGTGGAGTGAGAGATCACTCCGTTCCCCCACAGAGGCCAGCCCCCTCCACGGGCGCCCCGGCCGCCCGCCACGGCGGAGGCGGACGCCCGGCCACGGCGCCTCCATCCACTCTGCTCGGGGAAAACTCCCCGGCGCCGGGGCCGCCGGCCGCGCCCCATCGTCGCGGCTCTTTTTCCGGGTGGCCGCGCCATGCCCCGAGCGAGAAAGGGCCCTGCTCCACGCGGCCCTGGGCGCTGACCAGGGCTGCCCAACGCCGGCCAATTCTCACGAGCGTTCTGCCCAAATCGATCCCGATTTGGGCAGAACGCTCGTGAGAATTGGCCGGAAAACACCCGGCGAACACACTTCGGGCACCAGAGGGCCGCAGGGCCGCCCCCCCGGGGCCCTGTCCGGGAACGCGTGTCGTCGCGTTCCGGCACCGCCAGGAGGAGCTCCGGGAGGCGGGCCCCGGGGAGGCCGACGCCTCCCGCTCCTCAGCCTCCGGGGGTCCCCTCCCTGGCGCCGGCCGCTGGGGCCGGGCCAGCCCCGAAAGCCGGGCCCGGGCCCGGGCCTGCTTGCTCAGCCTTCCGTTGCCAGGGGCCTGAGCCTGGGTGCCTCCGCATGGGGAACCCTGAGTCCCGCGCCACGAGTCCCCCCGACCGTCCCGGCGACGACGGCACCTTTCGCGGCTTCGTCCCAGCCGTGGAGTGAGAGATCACTCCGTTCCCCCACAGAGGCCAGCCCCCTCCACGGGCGCCCCGGCCGCCCGCCACGGCGGAGGCGGACGCCCGGCCACGGCGCCTCCATCCACTCTGCTCGGGGAAAACTCCCCGGCGCCGGGGCCGCCGGCCGCGCCCCATCGTCGCGGCTCGTTTTTCGGGTGGCCGCGCCATGCCCCGAGCGAGAAAGGGCCCTGCTCCACGCGGCCCTGGGCGCTGACCAGGGCTGCCCAACGCCGGCCAATTCTCACGAGCGTTCTGCCCAAATCGATCCCGATTTGGGCAGAACGCTCGTGAGAATTGGCCGGAAAACGCCCGGCGAACACACTTCGGGCACCAGAGGGCCGCAGGGCCGCCCCCCCGGGGCCCTGTCCGGGATCGCGTGTCGTCGCGTTCCGGCACCGCCAGGAGGAGCTCCGGGAGGCGGGCCCCGGGGAGGTCGACGCCTCCCGCTCCTCAGCCTCCGGGGGTCCCTTCACTGGCGCCGGCCGCTGGGCCCGGGCCAGCCCCGAAAGCCGGGCCCGGGCCCGGGCCTGCTTGCTCAGCCTTCCGTTGCCAGGGGCCTGAGCCTGGGGGCCTCCGCATGGGAACCCTGAGTCCCGCGCCACGAGTCCCCCCGACCGTCCCGGCGACGACGGCACCTTTCGCGGCTTCGTCCCAGCCGTGGAGTGAGAGATCACTCCGTTCCCCCACAGAGGCCAGCCCCCTCCACGGGCGCCCCGGCCGCCCGCCACGGCGGAGGCGGACGCCCGGCCACGGCGCTTCCATCCACTCTGCTCGGGGAAAACTCCCTGGCGCCGGGGCCGCCGGCCGCGCCCCATCGTCGCGGCTCGTTTTCCGGGTGGCCGCGCCATGCCCCGAGCGAGAAAGGGCCCTGCTCCACGCGGCCCTGGGCGCTGACCAGGGCTGCCCAACGCCGGCCAATTCTCACGAGCGTTCTGCCCAAATCGATCCCGATTTGGGCAGAACGCTCGTGAGAATTGGCCGGAAAACGCCCGGCGAACACACTTCGGGCACCAGAGGGCCGCAGGGCCGCCCCCCCGGGGCCTTGTCCGGGATCGCGTGTCGTCGCGTTCCGGCACCGCCAGGAGGAGCTCCGGGCGGCGGGCCCCGGGGAGGCCGACGCCTCCCGCTCCTCAGCCTCCGGGGGTCCCCTCCCTGGCGCCGGCCGCTGGGGCCGGGCCAGCCCCGAAAGCCGGGCCCGGGCCCGGGCCTGCTTGCTCAGCCTTCCGTTGCCAGGGGCCTGAGCCTGGGGGCCTCCGCATGGGGAACCCTGAGTCCCGCGCCACGATTCCCCCCGTCCGTCCCGACGACGACGGAACCTTTCGCGGCTTCGTCCCAGCCGTGGAGTGAGAGATCAATCCGTTCCCCTATAGAGGCCAGCCCCCTCCACGGGCGCCCCGGCCGCCCGCCACGGCGGAGGCGGACGCCCGGCCACGGCGCCTCCATCCACTCTGCTCGGGGAAAAGTCCCCGGCGCCGGGGACGCCGGCCGCGCCCCATCGTCGCGGCTCGTTTTCCGGGTGGCCGCGCCATGCCCCGAGCGAGAAAGGGCCCTGCTCCACGCGGCCCTGGGCGCTGACCAGGGCTGCCCAACGCCGGCCAATTCTCACGAGCGTTCTGCCCAAATCGATCCCGATTTGGGCAGAACGCTCGTGAGAATTGGCCGGAAAACGCCCGGCGAACAAACTTCGGGCACCAGAGGGCCGCAGGGCCGCCCCCCCGGGGCCCTGTCCGGGATCGCGTGTCGTCGCGTTCCGGCACCGCCAGGAGGAGCTCCGGGAGGCGGGCCCCGGGGAGGCCGACGCCTCCGGCTCCTCAGCCTCCGGGGGTCCCCTCCCTGGCGCCGGCCGCTGGGGCCGGGCCAGCCCCGAAAGCCGGGCCCGGGCCCGGGCCTGCTTGCTCAGCCTTCCGTTGCCAGGGGCCTGAGCCTGGGGGCCTCCGCATGGGGAACCCTGAGTCCCGCGCCACGATTCCCCCCGTCCGTCCCGGCGACGACGGCACCTTTCGCGGCTTCGTCCCAGCCGTGGAGTGAGAGATCACTCCGTTCCCCCACAGAGGCCAGCCCCTTCCACGGGCGCCCCGGTCGCCCGCCACGGCGGAGGCGGACGCCCGGCCACGGCGCCTCCATCCACTCTGCTCTGGGAAAACTCCCCGGCGCCGGGGCCGCCGGCCTCGGCCCATCGTCGCGGCTCGTTTTCCGGGTGGCCGCGCCATGCCCCGAGCGAGAAAGGGCCCTGCTCCACGCGGCCCTGGGCGCTGACCAGGGCTGCCCAACGCCGGCCAATTCTCACGAGCGTTCTGCCCAAATCGATCCCGATTTGGGCAGAACGCTCGTGAGAATTGGCCGGAAAACGCCCGGCGAACACACTTCGGGCACCAGAGGGCCGCAGGGCCGCCCCCCCGGGGCCCTGTCCGGGATCGCGTGTCGTCGCGTTCCGGCACCGCCAGGAGGAGCTCCGGGCGGCGGGCCCCCGGGAGGCCGACGCCTCCCGCTCCTCAGCCTCCGGGGGTCCCCTCCCTGGCGCCGGCCGCTGGGGCCGGGCCAGCCCCGAAAGCCGGGACCGGGCCCGGGCCTGCTTGCTCAGCCTTCCGTTGCCAGGGGCCTGAGCCTGGGGGCCTCCGCATGGGGAACCCTGAGTCCCGCGCCACGAGTCCCCCCGACCGTCCCGGCGACGACGGCACCTTTCGCGGCTTCGTCCCAGCCGTGGAGTGAGAGATCACTCCGTTCCCCCACAGAGGCCAGCCCCCTCGACGGGCGCCCCGGCCGCCCGTCACGGCGGAGGCGGACGCCCGGCCACGGCGCCTCCATCCACTCTCCTCGGGGAAAACTCCCCGGCGCCGGGGCCGCCGACCGCGCCCCATCGTCGCGGCTCGTTTTCCGGGTGGCCGCGCCATGCCCCGAGCGAGAAAGGGCCCTGCTCCACGCGGCCCTGGGCGCTGACCAGGGCTGCCCAACGCCGGCCAATTCTCACGAGCGTTCTTCCCAAATCGATCCCGATTTGGGCAGAACGCTCGTGAGAATTGGCCGGAAAACGCCCGGCGAACACACTTCGGGCACCAGAGGGCCGCAGGGCCGCCCCCCCGGGGCCCTGTCCGGGATCGCGTGTCGTCGCGTTCCGGCACCGCCAGGAGGAGCTCCGGGCGGCGGGCCCCGGGGAGGCCGACGCCTCCCGCTCCTCAGCCTCCGGGGGTCCCCTCCCTGGCGCCGGCCGCTGGGGCCGGGCCAGCCCCGAAAGCCGGGCCCGGGCCCGGGCCTGCTTGCTCAGCCTTCCGTTGCCAGGGGCCTGAGCCTGGGGGCCTCCGCATGGGGAACCCTGAGTCCCGCGCCACGATTCCCCCCGTCCGTCCCGGCGACGACGGAACCTTTCGCGGCTTCGTCCCAGCCGTGGAGTGAGAGATCAATCCGTTCCCCTACAGAGGCCAGCCCCCTCCACGGGCGCCCCGGCCGCCCGCCACAGCGGAGGCGGACGCCCGGCCACGGCGCCTCCATCCACTCTATTCGGGGAAAAGTCCCCGGCGCCGGGGACGCCGGCCGCGCCCCATCGTCGCGGCTCGTTTTCCGGGTGGCCGCGCCATGCCCCGAGCGAGAAAGGGCCCTGCTCCACGCGGCCCTGGGCGCTGACCAGGGCTGCCCAACGCCGGCCAATTCTCACGAGCGTTCTGCCCAAATCGATCCCGATTTGGGCAGAACGCTCGTGAGAATTGGCCGGAAAACGCCCGGCGAACAAACTTCGGGCACCAGAGGGCCGCAGGGCCGCCCCCCCGGGGCCCTGTCCGGGATCGCGTGTCGTCGCGTTCCGGCACCGCCAGGAGGAGCTCCGGGAGGCGGGCCCCGGGGAGGCCGACGCCTCCCGCTCCTCAGCCTCCGGGGGTCCCCTCCCTGGCGCCGGCCGCTGGGGCCGGCCCAGCCCCGAAAGCCGGGCCCAGGCCTGCTTGCTCAGCCGTCCGTTGCCAGGGGCCTGAGCCTGGGGGCCTCCGCATGGGGAACCCTGAGTCCCGCGCCACGAGTCCCCCCGACCGTCCCGGCGACGACGGCACCTTTCGCGGCTTCGTCCCAGCCGTGGAGTGAGAGATCACTCCGTTCCCCCACAGAGGCCAGCCCCCTCCACGGGCGCCCCGGCCGCCCGCCACGGCGGAGGCGGACGCCCGGCCACGGCGCCTCCATCCACTCTGCTCGGGGAAAAGTCCCCGGCGCCGGGGACGCCGGCCGCGCCCCATCGTCGCGGCTCGTTTTCCGGGTGGCCGCGCCATGCCCCGAGCGAGAAAGGGCCCTGCTCCACGCGGCCCTGGGCGCTGACCAGGGCTGCCCAACGCCGGCCAATTCTCACGAGCGTTCTGCCCAAATCGATCCCGATTTGGGCAGAACGCTCGTGAGAATTGGCCGGAAAACGCCCGGCGAACACACTTCGGGCACCACAGGGCCGCAGGGCCGCCCCCCCGGGGCCCTGTCCGGGATCGCGTGTCGTCGCGTTCCGGCAACGCCAGGAGGAGCTCCGGGAGTCGGGCCCCGGGGAGGCCGACGCCTCCCGCTCCTCAGCCTCCGGGGGTCCCCTCCCTGGCGCCGGCCGCTGGGGCCGGGCCAGCCACGAAAGCCGGGCCCGGGCCCGGGCCTGCTTGCTCAGCCTTCCGTTGCCAGGGGCCTGAGCCTGGGGGCCTCCGCATGGGGAACCCTGAGTCCCGCGCCACGATTCCCCCCGTCCGTCCCGGCGACGACGGAACCTTTCGCGGCTTCGTCCCAGCCGTGGAGTGAGAGATCAATCCGTTCCCCTACAGAGGCCAGCCCCCTCCACGGGCGCCCCGGCCGCCCGCCACGGCGGAGGCGGACGCCCGGCCACGGCGCCTCCATCCACTCTGCTCGGGGAAAAGTCCCTGGCGCCGGGGACGCCGGCCGCGCCCCATCGTCGCGGCTCGTTTTCCGGGTGGCCGCGCCATGCCCCGAGCGAGAAAGGGCCCTGCTCCACGCGGCCCTGGGCGCTGACCAGGGCTGCCCAACGCCGGCCAATTCTCACGAGCGTTCTACCCAAATCGATCCCGATTTAGGCAGAACGCTCGTGAGAATTGGCCGGAAAACGCCCGGCGAACAAACTTCGGGCACCAGAGGGCCGCAGGGCCGCCCCCCCGGGGCCCTGTCCGGGATCGCGTGTCGTCGCGTTCCGGCACCGCCAGGAGGAGCTCCGGGAGGCGGGCCCCGGGGAGGCCGACGCCTCCCGCTCCTCAGCCTCCGGGGGTCCCCTCCCTGGCGCCGGCCGCTGGGGCCGGCCCAGCCCCGAAAGCCGGGCCCAGGCCTGCTTGCTCAGCCTTCCGTTGCCAGGGGCCTGAGCCTGGGGGCCTCCGCATGGGGAACCCTGAGTCCCGCGCCACGAGTCCCCCCGACCGTCCCGGCGACGACGGCACCTTTCGCGGCTTCGTCCCAGCCGTGGAGTGAGAGATCACTCCGTTCCCCCACAGAGGCCAGCCCCCTCCACGGGCGCCCCGGCCGCCCGCCACGGCGGAGGCGGACGCCCGGCCACGGCGCCTCCATCCACTCTGCTCGGGGAAAAGTCCCCGGCGCCGGGGACGCCGGCCGCGCCCCATCGTCGCGGCTCGTTTTCCGGGTGGCCGCGCCATGCCCCGAGCGAGAAAGGGCCCTGCTCCACGCGGCCCTGGGCGCTGACCAGGGCTGCCCAACGCCGGCCAATTGTCACGAGCGTTCTGCCCAAATCGATCCAGATTTGGGCAGAACGCTCGTGAGAATTGGCCGGAAAACGCCCGGCGAACACACTTCGGGCACCAGAGGGCCGCAGGGCCGCCCCCCCCGGGGCCCTGTCCGGGATCGCGTGTCGTCGCGTTCCGGCACCGCCAGGAGGAGCTCCGGGAGGCGGGCCCCGGGGAGGCCGACACCTCCCGCTCCTCAGCCTCCGGGGGTCCCCTCCCTGGCGCCGGCCGCTGGGGCCGGGCCAGCCCCGAAAGCCGGGCCCGGGCCCGGGCCTGCTTGCTCAGCCTTCCGTTGCCAGGGGCCTGAGCCTGGGGGCCTCCTCTTGGGGAACCCTGAGTCCCGCGCCACGAGTCCCCCCGACCGTCCCGGCGACGACGGCACCTTTCGCGGCTTCGTCCCAGCCGTGGAGTGAGAGATCACTCCGTTCCCCCACAGAGGCCAGCCCCCTCCACGGGCGCCCCGGCCGCCCGCCACGGCGGAGGCGGACGCCCGGCCACGGCGCCTCCATCCACTCTGCTCGGGGAAAACTCCCCGGCGCCGGGGCCGCCGGCCGCGCCCCATCATCGCGGCTCGTTTTCCGGGTGGCCGCGCCAAGCCCCGAGCGAGAAAGGGCCCTGCTCCACGCGGCCCTGGGCGCTGACCAGGGCTGCCCAACGCCGGCCAATTGTCACGAGCGTTCTGCCCAAATCGATCCCGATTTGGGCAGAACGCTCGTGAGAATGGGCCGGAAAACGCCCGGCGAACACACTTCGGGCACCAGAGGGCCGCAGGGCCGCCCCCCCGGGGCCCTGTCCGGGATCGCGTGTCGTCGCGTTCCGGCACCGCCAGGAGGAGCTCCGGGCGGCGGACCCCGGGGAGGCCGACGCCTCCCGCTCCTCAGCCTCCGGGGGTCCCCTCCCTGGCGCCGGCCGCTGGGGCCGGGCCAGCCCCGAAAGCCGGGCCCGGGCCCGGGCCTCCTTGCTCAGCCTTCCGTTGCCAGGGGACTGAGCCTGGCGGCCTCCGCATGGGGAACCCTGAGTCCCGCGCCACGAGTCCCCCCGACCGTCCCGGCGACGACGGCACCTTTCGCGGCTTCGTCCCAGCCGTGGAGTGAGAGATCACTCCGTTCCCCCACAGAGGCCAGCCCCCTCCACGGGCGCCCCGGCCGCCCGCCACGGCGGAGGCGGACACCCGGCCACGGCGCCTCCATCCACTCTGCTCGGGGAAAACTCCCCGGCGCCGGGGCCGCCGGCCGCGCCCCATCGTCGCGGCTCGTTTTCCGGGTGGCCGCGCCATGCCCCGAGCGAGAAAGGGCCCTGCTCCACGCGGCCCTGGGCGCTGACCAGGGCTGCCCAACGCCGGCCAATTGTCACGAGCGTTCTGCCCAAATCGATCCAGATTTGGGCAGAACGCTCGTGAGAATTGGCCGGAAAACGCCCGGCGAACACACTTCGGGCACCAGAGGGCCGCAGGGCCGCCCCCCCGGGGCCCTGTCCGGGATCGCGTGTCGTCGCGTTCCGGCACCGCCAGGAGGAGCTCCGGGAGGCGGGCCCCGGGGAGGCCGACACCTCCCGCTCCTCAGCCTCCGGGGGTCCCCTCCCTGGCGCCGGCCGCTGGGGCCGGGCCAGCCCCGAAAGCCGGGCCCGGGCCCGGGCCTGCTTGCTCAGCCTTCCGTTGCCAGGGGCCTGAGCCTGGGGGCCTCCGCTTGGGGAACCCTGAGTCCCGCGCCACGAGTCCCCCCGACCGTCCCGGCGACGACGGCACCTTTCGCGGCTTCGTCCCAGCCGTGGAGTGAGAGATCACTCCGTTCCCCCACAGAGGCCAGCCCCCTCCACGGGCGCCCCGGCCGCCCGCCACGGCGGAGGCGGACGCCCGGCCACGGCGCCTCCATCCACTCTGCTCGGGGAAAACTCCCCGGCGCCGGGGCCGCCGGCCGCGCCCCATCATCGCGGCTCGTTTTCCGGGTGGCCGCGCCAAGCCCCGAGCGAGAAAGGGCCCTGCTCCACGCGGCCCTGGGCGCTGACCAGGGCTGCCCAACGCCGGCCAATTGTCACGAGCGTTCTGCCCAAATCGATCCCGATTTGGGCAGAACGCTCGTGAGAATGGGCCGGAAAACGCCCGGCGAACACACTTCGGGCACCAGAGGGCCGCAGGGCCGCCCCCCCGGGGCCCTGTCCGGGATCGCGTGTCGTCGCGTTCCGGCACCGCCAGGAGGAGCTCCGGGAGGCGGGCCCCGGGGAGGCCGACGCCTCCCGCTCCTCAGCCTCCGGGGGTCCCCTCCCTGGCGCAGGCCGCTGGGGCCGGGCCAGCCCCGAAAGCCGGGCCCGGGCCCGGGCCTGCTTGCTCAGCCTTCCGTTGCCAGGGGCCTGAGCCTGGGGGCCTCCGCATGGGGAACCCTGAGTCCCGCGCCACGAGTCCCCCCGACCGTCCCGGCGACGACGGCACCTTTCGCGGCTTCGTCCCAGCCGTGGAGTGAGAGATCACTCCGTTCCCCCACAGAGGCCAGCCCCCTCCACGGGCGCCCCGGCCGCCCGCCACGGCGGAGGCGGACGCCCGGCCACGGCGCCTCCATCCACTCTGCTCGGGGAAAACTCCCCGGCGCCGGGGCCGCCGGCCGCGCCCCATCGTCGCGGCTCGTTTTCCGGGTTGCCGCGCCATGCCCCGAGCTAGAAAGGGCCCTGCTCCACGCGGCCCTGGGCGCTGACCAGGGCTGCCCAACGCCGGCCAATTCTCACGAGCGTTCTGCCCAAATCGATCCCGATTTGGGCAGAACGCTCGTGAGAATTGGCCGGAAAACTCCCGGCGAACACACTTCGGGCACCAGAGGGCCGCAGGGCCGCCCCCCCGGGGCCCTGTCCGGGATCGCGTGTCGTCGCGTTCCGGCACCGCCAGGAGGAGCTCCGGGAGGCGGGCCCCGGGGCGGCCGAAGCCTCCCGCTCCTCAGCCTCCGGGGGTCCCCTCCCTGGCGCCGGCCGCTGGGGCCGGGCCAGCCCCGAAAGCCGGGCCCAGGCCTGCTTGCTCAGCCTTCCGTTGCCAGGGGCCTGAGCCTGGGGGCCTCCGCATTGGGAACCCTGAGTCCCGCGCCACGATTCCCCCCGTCCGTCCCGGCGACGACGGCACCTTTCGCGGCTTCGTCCCAGCCGTGGAGTGAGAGATCACTCCGTTCCCCCACAGAGGCCAGCCCCTTCCACGGGCGCCCCGGCCGCCCGCCACGGCGGAGGCGGACGCCCGGCCACGGCGCCTCCATCCACTCTGCTCGGGGAAAACTCCCCGGCGCCGGGGCCGCCGGCCGCACCCCATCGTCGCGGCTCGTTTTCCGGGTGGCCGCGCCATGCCCTGAGCGAGAAAGGGCCCTGCTCCACGCGGCCCTGGGCGCTGACCAGGGCTGCCCAACGCCGGCCAATTCTCACGAGCGTTCTGCCAAAATCGGGATCGATTTGGGCAGAACGCTCGTGAGAATTGGCCGGAAAACGCCCGGCGAACACACTTCGGGCACCAGAGGGCCGCAGGGCCGCCCCCCCGGGGCCCTGTCCGGGATCGCGTGTCGTCGCGTTCCGGCACCGCCAGGAGGAGCTCCGGGCGGCGGACCCCGGGGAGGCCGACGCCTCCCGCTCCTCAGCTTCCGGGGGTCCCCTCCCTGGCGCCGGCCGCTGGGGCCGGGCCAGCCCCGAAAGCCGGGTCCAGGCCTGCTTGCTCAGCCTTCCGTTGCCAGGGGCCTGAGCCTGGGGGCCTCCGCATGGGGAAACCTGAGTCCCGCGCCACGAGTCCCCCCGACCGTCCCGGCGACGACGGCTCCTTTCGCGGCTTCGTCCCAGCCGTGGAGTGAGAGATCACTCCGTTCCCCCACAGAGGCCAGCCCCCTCCACGGGCGCCCCGGCCGCCCGCCACGGCGGAGGCGGACGCCCGGCCACGGCGCCTCCATCCACTCTGCTCGGGGAAAACTCCCCGGCGCCGGGGCCGCCGGCCGCGCCCCAAGGTCGCGGCTCGTTTTCCGGGTGGCCGCGCCATGCCCCGAGCGAGAAAGGGCCCTGCTCCACGCGGCCCTGGGCGCTGACCAGGGCTGCCCAACGCCGGCCAATTCTCACGAGCGTTCTGCCCAAATCGATCCCGATTTGGGCAGAACGCTCGTGAGAATTGGCCGGAAAACGCCCGGCGAACACACTTCGGGCACCAGAGGGCCGCAGGGCCGCCCCCCCGGGGCCCTGTCCGGGATCGCGTGTCGTCGCGTTCCGGCACCGCCAGGAGGAGCTCCGGGAGGCGGGCCCCGGGGAGGCCGACGCCTCCCGCTCCTCAGCCTCCGGGGGTCCCCTCCCTGGCGCCGGCCGCTGGGGCCGGGCCAGCCCCGAAAGCCGGGCCCGGGCCCGGGCCTGCTTGCTCAGCCTTCCGTTGCCAGGGGCCTGAGCCTGGGGGCCTCCGCTTGGGGAACACTGAGTCCCGCGACACGAGTCCCCCCGACCGTCCCGGCGACGACGGCACCTTTCGCGGCTTCGTCCCAGCCGTGGAGTGAGAGATCACTCCGTTCCCCCACAGAGGCCAGCCCCCTCCACGGGCGCCCCGGCCGCCCGCCACGGCGGAGGCGGACGCCCGGCCACGGCGCCTCCATCCACTCTGCTCGGGGAAAACTCCCCGGCGCCGGGGCCGCCGGCCGCGCCCCATCGTCGCGGCTCGTTTTCCGGGTGGCCGCGCCAAGCCCCGAGCGAGAAAGGGCCCTGCTCCACGCGGCCCTGGGCGCTGACCAGGGCTGCCCAACGCCGGCCAATTCTCACGAGCGTTCTGCCCAAATCGATCCCGATTTGGGCAGAACGCTCGTGAGAATTGGCCGGAAAACGCCCGGCGAACACACTTCGGGCACCAGAGGGCCGCAGGGCCGCCCCCCCGGGGCCCTGTCCGGGATCGCGTGTCGTCGCGTTCCGGCACCGCCAGGAGGAGCTCCGGGAGGCGGGCCCCGGGGAGGCCGACGCCTCCCGCTCCTCAGCCTCCGGGGGTCCCCTCCCTGGCGCAGGCCGCTGGGGCCGGGCCAGCCCCGAAAGCCGGGCCCGGGCCCGGGCCTGCTTGCTCAGCCTTCCGTTGCCAGGGGCCTGAGCCTGGGGGCCTCCGCTTGGGGAACCCTGAGTCCCGCTCCACGAGTCCCCCCGACCGTCCCGGCGACGACGGCACCTTTCGCGGCTTCGTCCCAGCCATGGAGTGAGAGATCACTCCGTTCCCCCACAGAGGCCAGCCCCCTCCACGGGCGCCCCGGCCGCCCGCCACGGCGGAGGCGGACGCCCGGCCACGGCGCCTCCATCCACTCTGCTCGGGGAAAACTCCCCGGCGCCGGGGCCGCCGGCCGCGCCCCATCGTCGCGGCTCGTTTTCCGGGTGGCCGCGCCAAGCCCCGAGCGAGAAAGGGCCCTGCTCCACGCGGCCCTGGGCGCTGACCAGGGCTGCCCAACGCCGGCCAATTGTCACGAGCGTTCTGCCCAAATCGATCCCGATTTGGGCAGAACGCTCGTGAGAATTGGCCGGAAAACGCCCGGCGAACACACTTCGGGCACCAGAGGGCCGCAGGGCCGCCCCCCCGGGGCCCTGTCCGGGATCGCGTGTCGTCGCGTTCCGGCACCGCCAGGAGGAGCTCCGGGAGGCGGGCCCCGGGGAGGCCGACGCCTCCCGCACCTCAGCCTCCGGGGGTCCCCTCCCTGGCGCCGGCCGCTGTGGCCGGGCCAGCCCCGAAAGCCGGGCCCGGGCCCGGGCCTGCTTGCTCAGCCTTCCGTTGCCTGGGGCCTGAGCCTGGGGGCCTCCGCATGGGGAACCCTGAGTCGCGCGCCACGAGTCCCCCCGACCGTCCCGGCGACGACGGCACCTTTCGCGTCTTCGTCCCAGCCGTGGAGTGAGAGATCACTCCGTTCCCCCACAGAGGCCAGCCCCCTCCACGGGCGCCCCGGCCGCCCGCCACGGCGGAGGCGGACGCCCGGCCACGGCGCCTCCATCCACTCTGCTCGGGGAAAACTCCCCGGCGCCGGGGCCGCCGGCCGCGCCCCATCGTCGCGGCTCGTTTTCCGGGTGGCCGCGCCATGCCCCGAGCGAGAAAGGGCCCTGCTCCACGCGGCCCTGGGCGCTGACCAGGGCTGCCCAACGCCGGCCAATTCTCACGAGCGTTCTGCCCAAATCGATCCCGATTTGGGCAGAACGCTCGTGAGAATTGGCCGGAAAACGCCCGGCGAACACACTTCGGGCACCAGAGGGCCGCAGGGCCGCCCCCCCGGGGCCCTGTCCGGGATCGCGTGTCGTCGCGTTCCGGCACCGCCAGGAGGAGCTCCGGGAGGCGGGCCCCGGGGTGGCCGACGCCTCCCGCTCCTCAGCCTCCGGGGGTCCCCTCCCTGGCGCCGGCCGCTGGGGCCGGGCCAGGCCCGAAAGCCGGGCCCGGGCCCGGGCCTGCTTGCTCAGCCTTCCGTTGCCAGGGGCCTGAGCCTGGGGGCCTCCGCATGGGGAACCCTGAGTCCCGCGCCACGAGTCCCCCCGACCGTCCCGGCGACGACGGCACCTTTCGCGGCTTCGTCCCAGCCGTGGAGTGAGAGATCACTCCGTTCCCCCACAGAGGCCAGCCCCCTCCACGGGCGCCCCGGCCGCCCGCCACGGCGGAGGCGGACGCCCGGCCACGGCGCCTCCATCCACTCTGCTCGGGGAAAACTCCCCGGCGCCGGGGCCGCCGGCCGCGCCCCATCGTCGCGGCTCGTTTTCCGGGTGGCCGCGCCATGCCCCGAGCGAGAAAGGGCCCTGCTCCACGCGGCCCTGGGCGCTGACCAGGGCTGCCCAACGCCGGCCAATTCTCACGAGCGTTCTGCCCAAATCGATCCCGATTTGGGAAGAACGCTCGTGAGAATTGGCCGGAAAACGCCCGGCGAACACACTTCGGGCACCAGAGGGCCGCAGGGCCGCCCCACCGGGGCCCTGTCCGGGATCGCGTGTCGTCGCGTTCCGGCACCGCCAGGAGGAGCTCCGGGAGGCGGGCCCCGGGGTGGCCGACGCCTCCCGCTCCTCAGCCTCCGGGGGTCCCCTCCCTGGCGCCGGCCGCTGGGGCCGGGCCAGCCCCGAAAGCCGGGCCCGGGCCCGGGCCTGCTTGCTCAGCCTTCCGTTGCCAGGGGCCTGAGCCTGGGGGCCTCCGCATGGGGAACCCTGAGTCCCGCGCCACGAGTCCCCCCGACCGTCCCGGCGACGACGGCACCTTTCGCGTCTTCGTCCCAGCCGTGGAGTGAGAGATCACTCCGTTCCCCCACAGAGGCCAGCCCCCTCCACGGGCGCCCCGGCCGCCCGCCACGGCGGAGGCGGACGCCCGGCCACGGCGCCTCCATCCACTCTGCTCGGGGAAAACTCCCCGGCGCCGGGGCCGCCGGCCGCGCCCCATCGTCGCGGCTCGTTTTCCGGGTGGCCGCGCCATGCCCCGAGCGAGAAAGGGCCCTGCTCCACGCGGCCCTGGGCGCTGACCAGGGCTGCCCAACGCCGGCCAATTCTCACGAGCGTTCTGCCCAAATCGATCCCGATTTGGGAAGAACGCTCATGAGAATTGGCCGGAAAACGCCCGGCGAACACACTTCGGGCACCAGAGGGCCGCAGGGCCGCCCCCCCGGGGCCCTGTCCGGGATCGCGTGTCGTCGCGTTCCGGCACCGCCAGGAGGAGCTCCGGGAGGCGGGCCCCGGGGAGGCCGACGCCTCCCGCTCCTCAGCCTCCGGGGGTCCCCTCCCTGGCGCCGGCCGCTGGGGCCGGGCCAGCCCCGAAAGCCGGGCCCGGGCCCGGGCCTGCTTGCTCAGCCTTCCGTTGCCAGGGGCCTGAGCCTGGGGGCCTCCGCATGGGGAACCCTGAGTCCCGCGCCACGAGTCCCCCCGACCGTCCCGGCGACGACGGCACCTTTCGCGTCTTCGTCCCAGCCGTGGAGTGAGAGATCACTCCGTTCCCCCACAGAGGCCAGCCCCCTCCACGGGCGCCCCGGCCGCCCGCCACGGCGGAGGCGGACGCCCGGCCACGGCGCCTCCATCCACTCTGCTCGGGGAAAACTCCCCGGCGCCGGGGCCGCTGGCCGCGCCCCATCGTCGCGGCTCGTTTTCCGGGTGGCCGCGCCATGCCCCGAGCGGGAAAGGGCCCTGCTCCACGCGGCCCTGGGCGCTGACCAGGGCAGCCCAACGCCGGCCAATTCTCACGAGCGTTCTGCCCAAATCGATCCCGATTTGGGCAGAACGCTCGTGAGAATTGGCCGGAAAACGCCCGGCGAACACACTTCGGGCACCAGAGGGCCGCAGGGCCGCCCCCCCGGGGCCCTGTCCGGGATCGCGTGTCGTCGCGTTCCGGCACCGCCAGGAGGAGCTCCGGGCGGCGGGCCCCGGGGAGGCCGACGCCTCTCGCTCCTCAGCCTCCGGGGGTCCCCTCCCTGGCGCCGGCCGCTGGGGCCGGGCCAGCCCCGAAAGCCGGGCCCGGGCCCGGGCCTGCTTGCTCAGCCTTCCGTTGCCAGGGGCCTGAGCCTGGGGGCCTCCGCATGGGGAACCCTGAGTCCCGCGCCACGAGTCCCCCCGACCGTCCCGGCGACGACGGCACCTTTCGCGGCTTCGTCCCAGCCGTGGAGTGAGAGATCACTCCGTTCCCCCACAGAGGCCAGCCCCCTCCACGGGCGCCCCGGTCGCCCGCCACGGCGGAGGCGGACGCCCGGCCACGGCGCCTCCTTCCACTCTGCTCGGAGAAAACTCCCCGGCGCCGGGGCCGCCGGCCGCGCCCCATCGTCGCGGCTCGTTTTCCGGGTGGCCGCGCCATGCCCCGAGCGAGAAAGGGCCCTGCTCCACGCGGCCCTGGGCGCTGACCAGGGCTGCCCAACGCCGGCCAATTCTCACGAGCGTTCTGCCCAAATCGATCCCGATTTGGGCAGAACGCTCGTGAGAATTGGCCGGAAAACGCCCGGCGAATACACTTCGGGCACCAGAGGGCCGCAGGGCCGCCCCCCCGGGGCCCTGTCCGGGATCGCGTGTCGTCGCCTTCCGGCACCGCCAGGAGGAGCTCTGGGCGGCGGGCCCCGGGGAGGCCGACGCCTCCCGCTCCTCAGCCACCGGGGGTCCCCTCCCTGGCGCCGGCCGCTGGGGCCGGGCCGGCCCCGAAAGCCGGGCCCGGGCCCGGGCCTGCTTGCTCAGCCTTCCGTTGCCAGGGGCCTGAGCCTGGGGGCCTCCGCATGGGGAACCCTGAGTCCCGCGCCACGAGTCCCCCCGACCGTCCCGGCGATGACGGCACCTTTCGCGGCTTCGTCCCAGCCGTGGAGTGAGAGATCACTCCGTTCCCCCACAGAGGCCAGCCCCCTCCACGTGCGCCCCGGCCGCCCGCCACGGCGGAGGCGGACGCCCGGCCACGGCGCCTCCATCCACTCTGCTCGGGAAAAACTCCCCGGCGCCGGGGCCGCCGGCCGCGCCCCATCGTCGCGGCTCGTTTTCCGGGTGGCCGCGCCATGCCCCGAGCGAGAAAGGGCCCTGCTCCACGCGGCCCTGGGCGCTGACCAGGGCTGCCCAATGCCGGCCAATTCTCACGAGCGTTCTGCCCAAATCGATCCCGATTTGGGCAGAACGCTCGTGAGAATTGGCCGGAAAACGACCGGCGAACACACTTCGGGCACCAGAGGGCCGCAGGGCCGCCCCCCCGGGGCCCTGTCCGGGAACGCGTGTCGTCGCGTTCCGGCACCGCCAGGAGGAGCTCCGGGAGGCGGGCCCCGGGGAGGCCGACGCCTCCCGCTCCTCAGCCTCCGGGGGTCCCCTCCCTGGCGCCGGCCGCTGGGGCCGGGCCAGCCCCGAAAGCCGGGCCCGGGCCCTGGCCTGCTTGCTCAGCCTTCCGTTGCCAGGGGCCTGAGCCTGGGGGCCTCCGCATGGGGAACCCTGAGTCCCGTGCCACGAGTCCCCCCGACCGTCCCGGCGACCACGGCACCTTTCGCGGCTTCGTCCCAGCCGTGGAGTGAGAGATCACTCCGTTCCCCCACAGAGGCCAGCCCCCTCCACGGGCGCCCCGGCCGCCCGCCACGGCGGAGGCGGACGCCCGGCCACGGCGCCTCCATCCACTCTGCTCGGGGAAAACTCCCCGGCGCCGGGGCCGCCGGCCGCGCCCCATCGTCGCGGCTCGTTTTCTGGGTGGCCGCGCCATGCCCCGAGCGAGAAAGGGCCCTGCTCCACGCGGCCCTGGGCGCTGACCAGGGCTGCCCAACGCCGGCCAATTCTCACGAGCGTTCTGCCCAAATCGATCCCGATTTGGGCAGAACGCTCGTGAGAATTGGCCGGAAAACACCCGGCGAACACACTTCGGGCACCAGAGGGCCGCAGGGCCGCCCCCCCGGGGCCCTGTCCGGGATCGCGTGTCGTCGCGTTCCGGCACCGCCTGGAGGAGCTCCGGGAGGCGGGCCCCGGGGAGGCCGACGCCTCCCGCACCTCAGCCTCCGGGGGTCCCCTCCCTGGCGCCGGCCGCTGGGGCCGGGCCAGCCCCGAAAGCCGGGCCCGGGCCCGGGCCGGCTTGCTCAGCCTTCCGTTGCCAGGGGCCTGAGCCTGGGTGCCTCCGCATGGGGAACCCTGAGTCCCGCGCCACGAGTCCCCCCGACCGTCCCGGCGACGACGGCACCTTTCGCGGCTTCGTCCCAGCCCTGGAGTGAGAGATCACTCCGTTCCCCCACAGAGGCCAGCCCCCTCCACGGGCGCCCCGGCCGCCCGCCACGGCGGAGGCGGACGCCCGGCCACGGCGCCTCCATCCACTCTGCTCGGGGAAAACTCCCCGGCGCCGGGGCCGCCGGCCGCGCCCCATCGTCGCGGCTCGTTTTTCGGGTGGCCGCGCCATGCCCCGAGCGAGAAAGGGCCCTGCTCCACGCGGCCCTGGGCGCTGACCAGGGCTGCCCAACGCCGGCCAATTCTCACGAGCGTTCTGCCCAAATCGATCCCGATTTGGGCAGAACGCTCGTGAGAATTGGCCGGAAAACGCCCGGCGAACACACTTCGGGCACCAGAGGGCCGCAGGGCCGCCCCCCCGGGGCCCTGTCCGGGATCGCGTGTCGTCGCGTTCCGGCACCGCCAGGAGGAGCTCCGGGAGGCGGGCCCCGGGGAGGTCGACGCCTCCCGTTCCTCAGCCTCCGGGGGTCCCCTCCCTGGCGCCGGCCGCTGGGGCCGGGCCAGCCCCGAAAGCCGGGGCCGGGCCCGGGCCTGCTTGCTCAGCCTTCTGTTGCCAGGGGCCTGAGCCTGGGGGCCTCCGCATGGGGAACCCTGAGTCCCGCGCCACGAGTCCCCCCGACCGTCCCGGCGACGACGGCACCTTTCGCGGCTTCATGCCAGCCGTGGAGTGAGAGATCACTCCGTTCCCCCACAGAGGCCAGCCCCCTCCACGGGCGCCCCGGCCGCCCGCCACGGCGGAGGCGGACGCCCGGCCACGGCGCCTCCATCCATTCTGCTCGGAGAAAACTCCCCAGCGCCGGGGCCGCCGGCCGCGCCCCATCGTCGCGGCTCGTTTTCCGGGTGGCCGCGCCATGCCCCGAGCGAGAAAGGGCCCTGCTCCACGCGGCCCTGGGCGCTGACCAGGGCTGCCCAACGCCGGCCAATTCTCACGAGCGTTCTGCCCAAATCGATCCCGATTTGGGCAGAACGCTCGTGAGAATTGGCCGGAAAACGCCCGGCGAACACACTTCGGGCACCAGAGGGCCGCAGGGCTGCCCCCCCGGGGCCCTGTCCGGGATCGCGTGTCGTCGCGTTCCGGCACCGCCAGGAGGAGCTCCGGGCGGCGGGCCCCGGGGAGGCCGACGCCTCCCGCTCCTCAGCCTCCGGGGGTCCCCTCCCTGGCGCCGGCCGCTGGGGCCGGGCCAGCCCCGAAAGCCGGGCCCGGGCCCGGGCCTGCTTGCTCAGCCTTCCGTTGCCAGGGGCCTGAGCCTGGGGGCCCCCGCATGGGGAACACTGAGTCCCGCGCCACGAGTCCCCCCGACCGTCCCGGCGACGACGGCACCTTTCGTGGCTTCGTCCCTGCCGTGGAGTGAGAGATCACTCCGTTCCCCCACAGAGGCCAGCCCCCTCCACGGGCGCCCCGGACGCCCGCCACGGCGGAGGCGGACGCCCGGCCACGGCGCCTCCATCCACTCTGCTCTGGGAAAACTCCCCGGCGCCGGGGCCGCCGGCCGCGCCCCATCGTCGTGGCTCGTTTTCCGGGTGGCCGCGCCGTGCCCCGAGCGAGAAAGGGCCCTGCTCCACGCGGCCCTGGGCGCTGACCAGGGCTGCCCAACGCCGGCCAATTCTCACGAGCATTCTGCCCAAATCGATCCCGATTTGGGCAGAACGCTCGTGAGATTTGGCCGGAAATCACCCGGCGAACACACTTCGGGCACCAGAGGGCCGCAGGGCCGCCCCCCCGGGGCCCTGTCCGGGATCGCGTGTCGTCGCGTTCCGGCACCGCCAGGAGGAGCTCCGGGAGGCGGGCCCCGGGGAGGCCGACGCCTCCCGCACCTCAGCCTCCGGGGGTCCCCTCCCTGGCGCCGGCCGCTGGGGCCGGGCCAGCCCCGAAAGCCGGGCCCGGGCCCGGGACTGCTTGCTCAGCCTTCCGTTGCCAGGGGCCTGAGCCTGGGTGCCTCCGCATGGGGAACCCTGAGTCCCGCGCCACGAGTCCCCCCGACCGTCCCGGCGACGACGGCACCTTTCGCGGCTTCGTCCCAGCCGTGGAGTGAGAGATCACTCCGTTCCCCCACAGAGGCCAGCCCCCTCCACGGGCGCCCCGGCCGCCCGCCACGGCGGAGGCGGACGCCCGGCCACGGCGCCTCCATCCACTCTCCTCGGGGAATACTCCCCGGCGCCGGGGCCGCCGACCGCGCCCCATCGTCGCGGCTCGTTTTCCGGGTGGCCGCGCCATGCCCCGAGCGAGAAAGGGCCCTGATCCACGCGGCCCTGGGCGCTGACCAGGGCTGCCCAACGCCGGCCAATTCTCACGAGCGTTCTTCCCAAATCGATCCCGATTTGGGCAGAACGCTCGTGAGAATTGGCCGGAAAACGCCCGGCGAACACACTTCGGGCACCAGAGGGCCGCAGGGCCGCTCCCCCGGGGCCCTGTCCGGGATCGCGTGTCGTCGCGTTCCGGCAACGCCAGGAGGAGCTCCGGGAGGCGGGCCCCGGGGAGGCCGACGCCTCCCGCTCCTCAGCCTCCGGGGGTCCCCTCCCTGGCGCCGGCCGCTGGGGCCGGGCCAGCCCCGAAAGCCGGGCCCGGGCCCGGGCCTGCTTGCTCAGCCTTCCGTTGCCAGGGGCCTGAGCCTGGGGGCCACCGCATGGGGAACCCTGAGTCCCGCGCCACGATTCCCCCCGTCCGTCCCGGCGACTACGGAACCTTTCGCGGCTTCGTCCCAGCCGTGGAGTGAGAGATCAATCCGTTCCCCTACAGAGGCCAGCCCCCTCCACGGGCGCCCCTGCCGCCCGCCACGGCGGAGGCGGACGCCCGGCCACGGCGCCTCCATCCACTCTGCTCGGGGAAAACTCCCCGGCGCCGGGGCCTCCGGCCGCGCCCCATCGTCGCGGCTCGTTTTCCGGGTGGCCGCGCCATGCCCCGAGCGAGAAAGGGCCCTGCTCCACGCGGCCCTGGGCGCTGACCAGGGCTGCCCAACGCCGGCCAATTCTCACGAGCGTTCTGCCCAAATCGGGATCGATTTGGGCAGAACGCTCGTGAGAATTGGCCGGAAAACGCCCGGCGAACAAACTTCGGGCACCAGAGGGCCGCAGGGCCGCCCCCCCGGGGCCCTGTCCGGGATCGCGTGTCGTCGCGTTCCGGCACCGCCAGGAGGAGCTCCGGGCGGCGGGCCCCGGGGAGGCCGACGCCTCCCGCTCCTCAGCCTCCGGGGGTCCCCTCCCTGGCGCCGGCCGCTGGGGCCGGGCCAGCCCCGAAAGCCGGGCCCAGGCCTGCTTGCTCAGCCTTCCGTTGCCAGGGGCCTGAGCCTGGGGGCCTCCGCATGGGGAAACCTGAGTCCCGCGCTACGAGTCCCCCCGACCGTCCCGGCGACGACGGCACCTTTCGCGGCTTCGTCCCAGCCGTGGAGTGAGAGATCACTCCGTTCCCCCACAGAGGCCAGCCCCCTCCACGGGCGCCCCGGCCGCCCGCCACGGCGGAGGCGGACGCCCGGCCACGGCGCCTCCATCCACTCTGCTCGGGGAAAACTCCCCGGCGCCGGGGCCGCCGGCCGCGCCCCAAGGTCGCGGCTCGTTTTCCGGGTGGCCGCGCCATGCCCCGAGCGAGAAAGGGCCCTGCTCCACGCGGCCCTGGGCGCTGACCAGGGCTGCCCAACGCCGGCCAATTCTCACGAGCGTTCTGCCCAAATCGATCCCGATTTGGGCAGAACGCTCGTGAGAATTGGCCGGAAAACGCCCGGCGAACACACTTCGGGCACCAGAGGGCCGCAGGGCCGCCCCCCCGGGGCCCTGTCCGGGATCGCGTGTCGTCGCGTTCCGGCACCGCCAGGAGGAGCTCCGGGAGGCGGGCCCCGGGGAGGTCGACGCCTCCCGCTCCTCAGCCTCCGGGGGTCCCCTCCCTGGCGCCGGCCGCTGGGGCCGGGCCAGCCCCGAAAGCCGGGCCCGGGCCCGGGCCTGCTTGCTCAGCCTTCCGTTGCCAGGGGCCTGAGCCTGGGTGCCTCCGCATGGGGAACCCTGAGTCCCGCGCCACGAGTCCCCCCGACCGTCCCGGCGACGACGGCACCTTTCGCGGCTTCGTCCCAGCCCTGGAGTGAGAGATCACTCCGTTCCCCCACAGAGGCCAGCCCCCTCCACGGGCGCCCCGGCCGCCCGCCACGGCGGAGGCGGACGCCCGGCCACGGCGCCTCCATCCACTCTGCTCGGGGAAAACTCCCCGGCGCCGGGGCCGCCGGCCGCGCCCCATCGTCGCGGCTCGTTTTTCGGGTGGCCGCGCCATGCCCCGAGCGAGAAAGGGCCCTGCTCCACGCGGCCCTGGGCGCTGACCAGGGCTGCCCAACGCCGGCCAATTCTCACGAGCGTTCTGCCCAAATCGATCCCGATTTGGGCAGAACGCTCGTGAGAATTGGCCGGAAAACGCCCGGCGAACACACTTCGGGCACCAGAGGGCCGCAGGGCCGCCCCCCCGGGGCCCTGTCCGGGATCGCGTGTCGTCGCGTTCCGGCACCGCCAGGAGGAGCTCCGGGAGGCGGGCCCCGGGGAGGTCGACGCCTCCCGTTCCTCAGCCTCCGGGGGTCCCCTCCCTGGCGCCGGCCGCTGGGGCCGGGCCAGCCCCGAAAGCCGGGCCCGGGCCCGGGCCTGCTTGCTCAGCCTTCTGTTGCCAGGGGCCTGAGCCTGGGGGCCTCCGCATGGGGAACCCTGAGTCCCGCGCCACGAGTCCCCCCGACCGTCCCGGCGACGACGGCACCTTTCGCGGCTTCATGCCAGCCGTGGAGTGAGAGATCACTCCGTTCCCCCACAGAGGCCAGCCCCCTCCACGGGCGCCCCGGCCGCCCGCCACGGCGGAGGCGGACGCCCGGCCACGGCGCCTCCATCCATTCTGCTCGGAGAAAACTCCCCAGCGCCGGGGCCGCCGGCCGCGCCCCATCGTCGCGGCTCGTTTTCCGGGTGGCCGCGCCATGCCCCGAGCGAGAAAGGGCCCTGCTCCACGCGGCCCTGGGCGCTGACCAGGGCTGCCCAACGCCGGCCAATTCTCACGAGCGTTCTGCCCAAATCGATCCCGATTTGGGCAGAACGCTCGTGAGAATTGGCCGGAAAACGCCCGGCGAACACACTTCGGGCACCAGAGGGCCGCAGGGCGGCCCCCCCGGGGCCCTGTCCGGGATCGCGTGTCGTCGCGTTCCGGCACCGCCAGGAGGAGCTCCGGGCGGCGGGCCCCGGGGAGGCCGACGCCTCCCGCTCCTCAGCCTCCGGGGGTCCCCTCCCTGGCGCCGGCCGCTGGGGCCGGGCCAGCCCCGAAAGCCGGGCCCGGGCCCGGGCCTGCTTGCTCAGCCTTCCGTTGCCAGGGGCCTGAGCCTGGGGGCCCCCGCATGGGGAACACTGAGTCCCGCGCCACGAGTCCCCCCGACCGTCCCGGCGACGACGGCACCTTTCGCGGCTTCGTCCCTGCCGTGGAGTGAGAGATCACTCCGTTCCCCCACAGAGGCCAGCCCCCTCCACGGGCGCCCCGGACGCCCGCCACGGCGGAGGCGGACGCCCGGCCACGGCGCCTCCATCCACTCTGCTCTGGGAAAACTCCCCGGCGCCGGGGCCGCCGGCCGCGCCCCATCGTCGCGGCTCGTTTTCCGGGTGGCCGCGCCATGCCCCGAGCGAGAAAGGGCCCTGCTCCACGCGGCCCTGGGCGCTGACCAGGGCTGCCCAACGCCGGCCAATTCTCACGAGCATTCTGCCCAAATCGATCCCGATTTGGGCAGAACGCTCGTGAGATTTGGCCGGAAATCACCCGGCGAACACACTTCGGGCACCAGAGGGCCGCAGGGCCGCCCCCCCGGGGCTCTGTCCGGGATCGCGTGTCGTCGCGTTCCGGCACCGCCAGGATGAGCTCCGGGCGGCGGGCCCCGGGGAGGCCGACGCCTCCCGCACCTCAGCCTCCGGGGGTCCCCTCCCTGGCGCCGGCCGCTGGGGCCGGGCCAGCCCCGAAAGCCGGGCCCGGGCCCGGGCCTGCTTGCTCAGCCTTCCGTTGCCAGGGGCCTGAGCCTGGGGGCCTCCGCATGGGGAACCCTGAGTCCCGCGCCACGAGTCCTCCCGACCGTCCCGGCGACGACGGCACCTTTCGCGGCTTCGTCCCAGCCGTGGAGTGAGAGATCACTCCGTTCCCCCACAGAGGCCAGCCCCCTCCACGGGCGCCCCGGCCGCCCGCCACGGCGGAGGCGGACGCCCTGCCACGGCGCCTCCATCCACTCTGCTCGGGGAAAACTCCCCGGCGCCGGGGCCGCCGGCCGCGCCCCATCGTCGCGGCTCGTTTTCCGAGTGGCCGCGCCATGCCCCGAGCGAGAAAGGGCCCTGCTCCACGCGGCCCTGGGCGCTGACCAGGGCTGCCCAACGCCGGCCAATTCTCAGGAGCGTTCTGCCCAAATCGATCCCGATTTGGGCAGAACGCTCGTGAGAATTGGCCAGAAAACACCCGGCGAACACACTTCGGGCACCAGAGGGCCGCAGGGCCGCCCCCCCGGGGCCCTGTCCGGGATCTCGTGTCGTCGCGTTCCGGCACCGCCAGGAGGAGCTCCGGGAGGCGGGCCCCGGGGAGGTCGACGCCTCCCGCTCCTCAGCCTCCGGGGGTCCCTTCACTGGCGCCGGCCGCTGGGCCCGGGCCAGCCCCGAAAGCCGGGCCCGGGCCCGGGCCTGCTTGCTCAGCCTTCCGTTGCCAGGGGCCTGAGCCTGGGGGCCTCCGCATGGGAACCCTGAGTCCCGCGCCACGAGTCCCCCCGACCGTCCCGCGACGACGGCACCTTTCGCGGCTTCGTCCCAGCCGTGGAGTGAGAGATCACTCCGTTCCCCCACAGAGGCCAGCCCCCTCCACGGGCGTCCCGGCCGCCCGCCACGGCGGAGGCGGACGCCCGGCCACGGCGCCTCCATCCACTCTGCTCGGGGAAAACTCCCCGGCGCCGGGGCCGCCGGCCGCGCCCCATCGTCGCGGCTCGTTTTCCGGGTGGCCGCGCCGTGCCCCGAGCGAGAAAGGGCCCTGCTCCACGCGGCCCTGGGCGCTGACCAGGGCTGCCCAACGCCGGCCAATTCTCACGAGCGTTCTGCCCAAATCGATCCCGATTTGGGCAGAACGCTCGTGAGAATTGGCCGGAAAACGCCCGGCGAACACACTTCGGGCACCAGAGGGCCGCAGGGCCGCCCCCCCGGGGCCCTGTCCGGGATCGCGTGTCGTCGCGTTCCGGCACCGCCAGGAGGAGCTCCGGGCGGCGGGCCCCGGGGAGGCCGACGCCTCCCGCTCCTCAGCCTCCGGGGGTCCCCTCCCTGGCGCCGGCCGCTGGGGCCGGGCCAGCCCCGAAAGCCGGGCCCGGGCCCGGGCCTGCTTGCTCAGCCTTCCGTTGCCAGGGGCCTGAGCCTGGGGGCCTCCGCATGGGGAACCCTGAGTCCCGCGCCACGAGTCCCCCCGACCGTCCCGGCGACGACGGCACCTTTCGCGGCTTCGTCCCAGCCGTGGAGTGAGAGATCACTCCGTTCCCCCACAGAGGCCAGCCCCCTCCACGGGCGCCCCGGCCGCCCGCCACGGCGGAGGCGGACGCCCGGCCACGGCGCCTCCATCCACTCTGCTCGGGGAAAACTCCCCGGCGCCGGGGCCGCCGGCCGCGCCCCATCGTCGCGGCTCTTTTTCCGGGTGGCCGCGCCATGCCCCGAGCGAGAAAGGGCCCTGCTCCACGCGGCCCTGGGCGCTGACCAGGGCTGCCCAACGCCGGCCAATTCTCAGGAGCGTTCTGCCCAAATCGATCCCGATTTGGGCAGAACGCTCGTGAGAATTGGCCGGAAAACACCCGGCGAACACACTTCGGGCACCAGAGGGCCGCAGGGCCGCCCCCCCGGGGCCCTGTCCGGGATCTCGTGTCGTCGCGTTCCGGCACCGCCAGGAGGAGCTCCGGGAGGCGGGCCCCGGGGAGGCCGACGCCTCCCGCTCCTCAGCCTCCGGGGGTCCCTTCACTGGCGCCGGCCGCTGGGCCCGGGCCAGCCCCGAAAGCCGGGCCCGGGCCCGGGCCTGCTTGCTCAGCCTTCCGTTGCCAGGGGCCTGAGCCTGGGGGCCTCCGCATGGGAACCCTGAGTCCCGCGCCACGAGTCCCCCCGACCGTCCCGGCGACGACGGCACCTTTCGCGGCTTCGTCCCAGCCGTGGAGTGAGAGATCACTCCGTTCCCCCACAGAGGCCAGCCCCCTCCACGGGCGCCCCGGCCGCCCGCCACGGCGGAGGCGGACGCCCGGCCACGGCGCCTCCATCCACTCTGCTCGGGAAAAACTCCCTGGCGCCGGGGCCGCCGGCCGCGCCCCATCGTCGCGGCTCGTTTTCCGGGTGGCCGCGCCATGCCCCGAGCGAGAAAGGGCCCTGCTCCACGCGGCCCTGGGCGCTGACCAGGGCTGCCCAACGCCGGCCAATTCTCACGAGCGTTCTGCCCAAATCGATCCCGATTTGGGCAGAACGCTCGTGAGAATTGGCCGGAAAACGACCGGCGAACACACTTCGGGCACCAGAGGGCCGCAGGGCCGCCCCCCCGGGGCCCTGTCCGGGAACGCGTGTCGTCGCGTTCCGGCACCGCCAGGAGGAGCTCCGGGAGGCGGGCCCCGGGGAGGCCGACGCCTCCCGCTCCTCAGCCTCCGGGGGTCCCCTCCCTGGCGCCGGCCGCTGGGGCCGGGCCAGCCCCGAAAGCCGGGCCCGGGCCCTGGCCTGCTTGCTCAGCCTTCCGTTGCCAGGGGCCTGAGCCTGGGGGCCTCCGCATGGGGAACCCTGAGTCCCGTGCCACGAGTCCCCCCGACCGTCCCGGCGACCACGGCACCTTTCGCGGCTTCGTCCCAGCCGTGGAGTGAGAGATCACTCCGTTCCCCCACAGAGGCCAGCCCCCTCCACGGGCGCCCCGGCCGCCCGCCACGGCGGAGGCGGACGCCCGGCCACGGCGCCTCCATCCACTCTGCTCGGGGAAAACTCCCCGGCGCCGGGGCCGCCGGCCGCGCCCCATCGTCGCGGTTCGTTTTCTGGGTGGCCGCGCCATGCCCCGAGCGAGAAAGGGCCCTGCTCCACGCGGCCCTGGGCGCTGACCAGGGCTGCCCAACGCCGGCCAATTCTCACGAGCGTTCTGCCCAAATCGATCCCGATTTGGGAAGAACGCTCGTGAGAATTGGCCGGAAAACGCCCGGCGAACACACTTCGGGCACCAGAGGGCCGCAGGGCCGCCCCACCGGGGCCCTGTCCGGGATCGCGTGTCGTCGCGTTCCGGCACCGCCAGGAGGAGCTCCGGGAGGCGGGCCCCGGGGTGGCCGACGCCTCCCGCTCCTCAGCCTCCGGGGGTCCCCTCCCTGGCGCCGGCCGCTGGGGCCGGGCCAGCCCCGAAAGCCGGGCCCGGGCCCGGGCCTGCTTGCTCAGCCTTCCGTTGCCAGGGGCCTGAGCCTGGGGGCCTCCGCATGGGGAACCCTGAGTCCCGCGCCACGAGTCCCCCCGACCGTCCCGGCGACGACGGCACCTTTCGCGGCTTCGTCCCAGCCGTGGAGTGAGAGATCACTCCGTTCCCCCACAGAGGCCAGCCCCCTCCACGGGCGCCCCGGCCGCCCGCCACGGCGGAGGCGGACGCCCGGCCACGGCGCCTCCATCCACTCTGCTCGGGGAAAACTCCCCGGCGCCGGGGCCGCCGGCCGCGCCCCATCGTCGCGGCTCGTTTTCCGGGTGGCCGCGCCATGCCCCGAGCGAGAAAGGGCCCTGCTCCACGCGGCCCTGGGCGCTGACCAGGGCTGCCCAACGCCGGCCAATTCTCACGAGCGTTCTGCCCAAATCGATCCCGATTTGGGAAGAACGCTCATGAGAATTGGCCGGAAAACGCCCGGCGAACACACTTCGGGCACCAGAGGGCCGCAGGGCCGCCCCCCCGGGGCCCTGTCCGGGATCGCGTGTCGTCGCGTTCCGGCACCGCCAGGAGGAGCTCCGGGAGGCGGGCCCCGGGGAGGCCGACGCCTCCCGCTCCTCAGCCTCCGGGGGTCCCCTCCCTGGCGCCGGCCGCTGGGGCCGGGCCAGCCCCGAAAGCCGGGCCCGGGCCCGGGACTGCTTGCTCAGCCTTCCGTTGCCAGGGGCCTGAGCCTGGGGGCCTCCGCATGGGGAACCCTGAGTCCCGCGCCACGAGTCCCCCCGACCGTCCCGGCGACGACGGCACCTTTCGCGTCTTCGTCCCAGCCGTGGAGTGAGAGATCACTCCGTTCCCCCACAGAGGCCAGCCCCCTCCACGGGCGCCCCGGCCGCCCGCCACGGCGGAGGCGGACGCCCGGCCACGGCGCCTCCATCCACTCTGCTCGGGGAAAACTCCCCGGCGCCGGGGCCGCTGGCCGCGCCCCATCGTCGCGGCTCGTTTTCCGGGTGGCCGCGCCATGCCCCGAGCGGGAAAGGGCCCTGCTCCACGCGGCCCTGGGCGCTGACCAGGGCTGCCCAACGCCGGCCAATTCTCACGAGCGTTCTGCCCAAATCGATCCCGATTTGGGCAGAACGCTCGTGAGAATTGGCCGGAAAACGCCCGGCGAACACACTTCGGGCACCAGAGGGCCGCAGGGCCGCCCCCCCGGGGCCCTGTCCGGGATCGCGTGTCGTCGCGTTCCGGCACCGCCAGGAGGAGCTCCGGGCGGCGGGCCCCGGGGAGGCCGACGCCTCTCGCTCCTCAGCCTCCGGGGGTCCCCTCCCTGGCGCCGGCCGCTGGGGCCGGGCCAGCCCCGAAAGCCGGGCCCGGGCCCGGGCCTGCTTGCTCAGCCTTCCGTTGCCAGGGGCCTGAGCCTGGGGGCCTCCGCATGGGGAACCCTGAGTCCCGCGCCACGAGTCCCCCCGACCGTCCCGGCGACGACGGCACCTTTCGCGGCTTCGTCCCAGCCGTGGAGTGAGAGATCACTCCGTTCCCCCACAGAGGCCAGCCCCCTCCACGGGCGCCCCGGTCGCCCGCCACGGCGGAGGCGGACGCCCGGCCACGGCGCCTCCTTCCACTCTGCTCGGAGAAAACTCCCCGGCGCCGGGGCCGCCGGCCGCGCCCCATTGTCGCGGCTCGTTTTCCGGGTGGCCGCGCCATGCCCCGAGCGAGAAAGGGCCCTGCTCCACGCGGCCCTGGGCGCTGACCAGGGCTGCCCAACGCCGGCCAATTCTCACGAGCGTTCTGCCCAAATCGATCCCGATTTGGGCAGAACGCTCGTGAGAATTGGCCGGAAAACGCCCGGCGAACACACTTCGGGCACCAGAGGGCCGCAGGGCCGCCCCCCCGGGGCCCTGTCCGGGATCGCGTGTCGTCGCCTTCCGGCACCGCCAGGAGGAGCTCTGGGCGGCGGGCCCCGGGGAGGCCGACGCCTCCCGCTCCTCAGCCACCGGGGGTCCCCTCCCTGGCGCCGGCCGCTGGGGCCGGGCCGGCCCCGAAAGCCGGGCCCGGGCCCGGGCCTGCTTGCTCAGCCTTCCGTTGCCAGGGGCCTGAGCCTGGGGGCCTCCGCATGGGGAACCCTGAGTCCCGCGCCACGAGTCCCCCCGACCGTCCCGGCGATGACGGCACCTTTCGCGGCTTCGTCCCAGCCGTGGAGTGAGAGATCACTCCGTTCCCCCACAGAGGCCAGCCCCCTCCACGTGCGCCCCGGCAGCCCGCCACGGCGGAGGCGGACGCCCGGCCACGGCGCCTCCATCCACTCTGCTCGGGAAAAACTCCCTGGCGCCGGGGCCGCCGGCCGCGCCCCATCGTCGCGGCTCGTTTTCCGGGTGGCCGCGCCATGCCCCGAGCGAGAAAGGGCCCTGCTCCACGCGGCCCTGGGCGCTGACCAGGGCTGCCCAACGCCGGCCAATTCTCACGAGCGTTCTGCCCAAATCGATCCCGATTTGGGCAGAACGCTCGTGAGAATTGGCCGGAAAACGACCGGCGAACACACTTCGGGCACCAGAGGGCCGCAGGGCCGCCCCCCCGGGGCCCTGTCCGGGAACGCGTGTCGTCGCGTTCCGGCACCGCCAGGAGGAGCTCCGGGAGGCGGGCCCCGGGGAGGCCGACGCCTCCCGCTCCTCAGCCTCCGGGGGTCCCCTCCCTGGCGCCGGCCGCTGGGGCCGGGCCAGCCCCGAAAGCCGGGCCCGGGCCCTGGCCTGCTTGCTCAGCCTTCCGTTGCCAGGGGCCTGAGCCTGGGGGCCTCCGCATGGGGAACCCTGAGTCCCGTGCCACGAGTCCCCCCGACCGTCCCGGCGACCACGGCACCTTTCGCGGCTTCGTCCCAGCCGTGGAGTGAGAGATCACTCCGTTCCCCCACAGAGGCCAGCCCCCTCCACGGGCGCCCCGGCCGCCCGCCACGGCGGAGGCGGACGCCCGGCCACGGCGCCTCCATCCACTCTGCTCGGGGAAAACTCCCCGGCGCCGGGGCCGCCGGCCGCGCCCCATCGTCGCGGCTCGTTTTCTGGGTGGCCGCGCCATGCCCGGAGCGAGAAAGGGCCCTGCTCCACGCGGCCCTGGGCGCTGACCAGGGCTGCCCAACGCCGGCCAATTCTCACGAGCGTTCTGCCCAAATCGATCCCGATTTGGGCAGAACGCTCGTGAGAATTGGCCGGAAAACTCCCGGCGAACACACTTCGGGCACCAGAGGGCCGCAGGGCCGCCCCCCCGGGGCCCTGTCCGGGATCGCGTGTCGTCGCGTTCCGGCACCGCCTGGAGGAGCTCCGGGAGGCGGGCCCCGGGGAGGCCGACGCCTCCCGCTCCTCAGCCTCCGGGGGTCCCCTCCCTGGCGCCGGCCGCTGGGGCCGGGCCAGCCCCGAAAGCCGGGCCCGGGCCCGGGCCTGCTTGCTCAGCCTTCCGTTGCCAGGGGCCTGAGCCTGGGTGCCTCCGCATGGGGAACCCTGAGTCCCGCGCCACGAGTCCCCCCGACCGTCCCGGCGACGACGGCACCTTTCGCGGCTTCGTCCCAGCCGTGGAGTGAGAGATCACTCCGTTCCCCCACAGAGGCCAGCCCCCTCCACGGGCGCCCCGGCCGCCCGCCACGGCGGAGGCGGACGCCCGGCCACGGCGCCTCCATCCACTCTGCTCGGGGAAAACTCCCCGGCGCCGGGGCCGCCGGCCGCGCCCCATCGTCGCGGCTCGTTTTTCGGGTGGCCGCGCCATGCCCCGAGCGAGAAAGGGCCCTGCTCCACGCGGCCCTGGGCGCTGACCAGGGCTGCCCAACGCCGGCCAATTCTCACGAGCGTTCTGCCCAAATCGATCCCGATTTGGGCAGAACGCTCGTGAGAATTGGCCGGAAAACGCCCGGCGAACACACTTCGGGCACCAGAGGGCCGCAGGGCCGCCCCCCCGGGGCCCTGTCCGGGATCGCGTGTCGTCGCGTTCCGGCACCGCCAGGAGGAGCTCCGGGAGGCGGGCCCCGGGGAGGTCGACGCCTCCCGCTCCTCAGCCTCCGGGGGTCCCTTCACTGGCGCCGGCCGCTGGGCCCGGGCCAGCCCCGAAAGCCGGGCCCGGGCCCGGGCCTGCTTGCTCAGCCTTCCGTTGCCAGGGGCCTGAGCCTGGGGGCCTCCGCATGGGAACCCTGAGTCCCGCGCCACGAGTCCCCCCGACCGTCCCGGCGACGACGGCACCTTTCGCGGCTTCGTCCCAGCCGTGGAGTGAGAGATCACTCCGTTCCCCCACAGAGGCCAGCCCCCTCCACGGGCGCCCCGGCCGCCCGCCACGGCGGAGGCGGACGCCCGGCCACGGCGCTTCCATCCACTCTGCTCGGGGAAAACTCCCTGGCGCCGGGGCCGCCGGCCGCGCCCCATCGTCGCGGCTCGTTTTCCGGGTGGCCGCGCCATGCCCCGAGCGAGAAAGGGCCCTGCTCCACGCGGCCCTGGGCGCTGACCAGGGCTGCCCAACGCCGGCCAATTCTCACGAGCGTTCTGCCCAAATCGATCCCGATTTGGGCAGAACGCTCGTGAGAATTGGCCGGAAAACGCCCGGCGAACACACTTCGGGCACCAGAGGGCCGCAGGGCCGCCCCCCCGGGGCCCTGTCCGGGATCGCGTGTCGTCGCGTTCCGGCACCGCCAGGAGGAGCTCCGGGCGGCGGGCCCCGGGGAGGCCGACGCCTCCCGCTCCTCAGCCTCCGGGGGTCCCCTCCCTGGCGCCGGCCGCTGGGGCCGGGCCAGCCCCGAAAGCCGGGCCCGGGCCCGGGCCTGCTTGCTCAGCCTTCCGTTGCCAGGGGCCTGAGCCTGGGGGCCTCCGCATGGGGAACCCTGAGTCCCGCGCCACGATTCCCCCCGTCCGTCCCGGCGACGACGGAACCTTTCGCGGCTTCGTCCCAGCCGTGGAGTGAGAGATCAATCCGTTCCCCTATAGAGGCCAGCCCCCTCCACGGGCGCCCCGGCCGCCCGCCACGGCGGAGGCGGACGCCCGGCCACGGCGCCTCCATCCACTCTGCTCGGGGAAAAGTCCCCGGCGCCGGGGACGCCGGCCGCGCCCCATCGTCGCGGCTCGTTTTCCGGGTGGCCGCGCCATGCCCCGAGCGAGAAAGGGCCCTGCACCACGCGGACCTGGGCGCTGACCAGGGCTGCCCAACGCCGGCCAATTCTCACGAGCGTTCTGCCCAAATCGATCCCGATTTGGGCAGAACGCTCGTGAGAATTGGCCGGAAAACGCCCGGCGAACAAACTTCGGGCACCAGAGGGCCGCAGGGCCGCCCCCCCGGGGCCCTGTCCGGGATCGCGTGTCGTCGCGTTCCGGCACCGCCAGGAGGAGCTCCGGGAGGCGGGCCCCGGGGAGGCCGACGCCTCCGGCTCCTCAGCCTCCGGGGGTCCCCTCCCTGGCGCCGGCCGCTGGGGCCGGGCCAGCCCCGAAAGCCGGGCCCGGGCCCGGGCCTGCTTGCTCAGCCTTCCGTTGCCAGGGGCCTGAGCCTGGGGGCCTCCGCATGGGGAACCCTGAGTCCCGCGCCACGATTCCCCCCGTCCGTCCCGGCGACGACGGCACCTTTCGCGGCTTCGTCCCAGCCGTGGAGTGAGAGATCACTCCGTTCCCCCACAGAGGCCAGCCCCTTCCACGGGCGCCCCGGCCGCCCGCCACGGCGGAGGCGGACGCCCGGCCACGGCGCCTCCATCCACTCTGCTCTGGGAAAACTCCCCGGCGCCGGGGCCGCCGGCCTCGGCCCATCGTCGCGGCTCGTTTTCCGGGTGGCCGCGCCATGCCCCGAGCGAGAAAGGGCCCTGCTCCACGCGGCCCTGGGCGCTGACCAGGGCTGCCCAACGCCGGCCAATTCTCACGAGCGTTCTGCCCAAATCGATCCCGATTTGGGCAGAACGCTCGTGAGAATTGGCCGGAAAACGCCCGGCGAACACACTTCGGGCACCAGAGGGCCGCAGGGCCGCCCCCCCGGGGCCCTGTCCGGGATCGCGTGTCGTCGCGTTCCGGCACCGCCAGGAGGAGCTCCGGGCGGCGGGCCCCCGGGAGGCCGACGCCTCCCGCTCCTCAGCCTCCGGGGGTCCCCTCCCTGGCGCCGGCCGCTGGGGCCGGGCCAGCCCCGAAAACCGGGACCGGGCCCGGGCCTGCTTGCTCAGCCTTCCGTTGCCAGGGGCCTGAGCCTGGGGGCCTCCGCATGGGGAACCCTGAGTCCCGCGCCACGAGTCCCCCCGACCGTCCCGGCGACGACGGCACCTTTCGCGGCTTCGTCCCAGCCGTGGAGTGAGAGATCACTCCGTTCCCCCACAGAGGCCAGCCCCCTCGACGGGCGCCCCGGCCGCCCGTCACGGCGGAGGCGGACGCCCGGCCACGGCGCCTCCATCCACTCTCCTCGGGGAAAACTCCCCGGCGCCGGGGCCGCCGACCGCGCCCCATCGTCGCGGCTCGTTTTCCGGGTGGCCGCGCCATGCCCCGAGCGAGAAAGGGCCCTGCTCCACGCGGCCCTGGGCGCTGACCAGGGCTGCCCAACGCCGGCCAATTCTCACGAGCGTTCTTCCCAAATCGATCCCGATTTGGGCAGAACGCTCGTGAGAATTGGCCGGAAAACGCCCGGCGAACACACTTCGGGCACCAGAGGGCCGCAGGGCCGCCCCCCCGGGGCCCTGTCCGGGATCGCGTGTCGTCGCCTTCCGGCACCGCCAGGAGGAGCTCCGGGCGGCGGGCCCCGGGGAGGCCGACGCCTCCCGCTCCTCAGCCTCCGGGGGTCCCCTCCCTGGCGCCGGCCGCTGGGGCCGGGCCAGCCCCGAAAGCCGGGCCCGGGCCCGGGCCTGCTTGCTCAGCCTTCCGTTGCCAGGGGCCTGAGCCTGGGGGCCTCCGCATGGGGAACCCTGAGTCCCGCGCCACGATTCCCCCCGTCCGTCCCGGCGACGACGGAACCTTTCGCGGCTTCGTCCCAGCCGTGGAGTGAGAGATCAATCCGTTCCCCTACAGAGGCCAGCCCCCTCCACGGGCGCCCCGGCCGCCCGCCACAGCGGAGGCGGACGCCCGGCCACGGCGCCTCCATCCACTCTATTCGGGGAAAAGTCCCCGGCGCCGGGGACGCCGGCCGCGCCCCATCGTCGCGGCTCGTTTTTCGGGTGGCCGCGCCATGCCCCGAGCGAGAAAGGGCCCTGCTCCACGCGGCCCTGGGCGCTGACCAGGGCTGCCCAACGCCGGCCAATTCTCACGAGCGTTCTGCCCAAATCGATCCCGATTTGGGCAGAACGCTCGTGAGAATTGGCCGGAAAACGCCCGGCGAACACACTTCGGGCACCAGAGGGCCGCAGGGCCGCCCCCCCGGGGCCCTGTCCGGGATCGCGTGTCGTCGCGTTCCGGCACCGCCAGGAGGAGCTCCGGGAGGCGGGCCCCGGGGAGGTCGACGCCTCCCGCTCCTCAGCCTCCGGGGGTCCCTTCACTGGCGCCGGCCGCTGGGCCCGGGCCAGCCCCGAAAGCCGGGCCCGGGCCCGGGCCTGCTTGCTCAGCCTTCCGTTGCCAGGGGCCTGAGCCTGGGGGCCTCCGCATGGGAACCCTGAGTCCCGCGCCACGAGTCCCCCCGACCGTCCCGGCGACGACGGCACCTTTCGCGGCTTCGTCCCAGCCGTGGAGTGAGAGATCACTCCGTTCCCCCACAGAGGCCAGCCCCCTCCACGGGCGCCCCGGCCGCCCGCCACGGCGGAGGCGGACGCCCGGCCACGGCGCTTCCATCCACTCTGCTCGGGGAAAACTCCCTGGCGCCGGGGCCGCCGGCCGCGCCCCATCGTCGCGGCTCGTTTTCCGGGTGGCCGCGCCATGCCCCGAGCGAGAAAGGGCCCTGCTCCACGCGGCCCTGGGCGCTGACCAGGGCTGCCCAACGCCGGCCAATTCTCACGAGCGTTCTGCCCAAATCGATCCCGATTTGGGCAGAACGCTCGTGAGAATTGGCCGGAAAACGCCCGGCGAACACACTTCGGGCACCAGAGGGCCGCAGGGCCGCCCCCCCGGGGCCCTGTCCGGGATCGCGTGTCGTCGCGTTCCGGCACCGCCAGGAGGAGCTCCGGGCGGCGGGCCCCGGGGAGGCCGACGCCTCCCGCTCCTCAGCCTCCGGGGGTCCCCTCCCTGGCGCCGGCCGCTGGGGCCGGGCCAGCCCCGAAAGCCGGGCCCGGGCCCGGGCCTGCTTGCTCAGCCTTCCGTTGCCAGGGGCCTGAGCCTGGGGGCCTCCGCATGGGGAACCCTGAGTCCCGCGCCACGATTCCCCCCGTCCGTCCCGGCGACGACGGAACCTTTCGCGGCTTCGTCCCAGCCGTGGAGTGAGAGATCAATCCGTTCCCCTATAGAGGCCAGCCCCCTCCACGGGCGCCCCGGCCGCCCGCCACGGCGGAGGCGGACGCCCGGCCACGGCGCCTCCATCCACTCTGCTCGGGGAAAAGTCCCCGGCGCCGGGGACGCCGGCCGCGCCCCATCGTCGCGGCTCGTTTTCCGGGTGGCCGCGCCATGCCCCGAGCGAGAAAGGGCCCTGCTCCACGCGGCCCTGGGCGCTGACCAGGGCTGCCCAACGCCGGCCAATTCTCACGAGCGTTCTGCCCAAATCGATCCCGATTTGGGCAGAACGCTCGTGAGAATTGGCCGGAAAACGCCCGGCGAACACACTTCGGGCACCAGAGGGCCGCAGGGCCGCCCCCCCGGGGCCCTGTCCGGGATCGCGTGTCGTCGCGTTCCGGCACCGCCAGGAGGAGCTCCGGGCGGCGGGCCCCCGGGAGGCCGACGCCTCCCGCTCCTCAGCCTCCGGGGGTCCCCTCCCTGGCGCCGGCCGCTGGGGCCGGGCCAGCCCCGAAAGCCGGGACCGGGCCCGGGCCTGCTTGCTCAGCCTTCCGTTGCCAGGGGCCTGAGCCTGGGGGCCTCCGCATGGGGAACCCTGAGTCCCGCGCCACGAGTCCCCCCGACCGTCCCGGCGACGACGGCACCTTTCGCGGCTTCGTCCCAGCCGTGGAGTGAGAGATCACTCCGTTCCCCCACAGAGGCCAGCCCCCTCGACGGGCGCCCCGGCCGCCCGTCACGGCGGAGGCGGACGCCCGGCCACGGCGCCTCCATCCACTCTCCTCGGGGAAAACTCCCCGGCGCCGGGGCCGCCGACCGCGCCCCATCGTCGCGGCTCGTTTTCCGGGTGGCCGCGCCATGCCCCGAGCGAGAAAGGGCCCTGCTCCACGCGGCCCTGGGCGCTGACCAGGGCTGCCCAACGCCGGCCAATTCTCACGAGCGTTCTGCCCAAATCGATCCCGATTTGGGCAGAACGCTCGTGAGAATTGGCCGGAAAACGCCCGGCGAACACACTTCGGGCACCAGAGGGCCGCAGGGCCGCCCCCCCGGGGCCCTGTCCGGGATCGCGTGTCGTCGCGTTCCGGCACCGCCAGGAGGAGCTCCGGGCGGCGGGCCCCGGGGAGGCCGACGCCTCCCGCTCCTCAGCCTCCGGGGGTCCCCTCCCTGGCGCCGGCCGCTGGGGCCGGGCCAGCCCCGAAAGCCGGGCCCGGGCCCGGGCCTGCTTGCTCAGCCTTCCGTTGCCAGGGGCCTGAGCCTGGGGGCCTCCGCATGGGGAACCCTGAGTCCCGCGCCACGATTCCCCCCGTCCGTCCCGGCGACGACGGAACCTTTCGCGGCTTCGTCCCAGCCGTGGAGTGAGAGATCAATCCGTTCCCCTACAGAGGCCAGCCCCCTCCACGGGCGCCCCGGCCGCCCGCCACAGCGGAGGCGGACGCCCGGCCACGGCGCCTCCATCCACTCTATTCGGGGAAAAGTCCCCGGCGCCGGGGACGCCGGCCGCGCCCCATCGTCGCGGCTCGTTTTCCGGGTGGCCGCGCCATGCCCCGAGCGAGAAAGGGCCCTGCTCCACGCGGCCCTGGGCGCTGACCAGGGCTGCCCAACGCCGGCCAATTCTCACGAGCGTTCTGCCCAAATCGATCCCGATTTGGGCAGAACGCTCGTGAGAATTGGCCGGAAAACGCCCGGCGAACAAACTTCGGGCACCAGAGGGCCGCAGGGCCGCCCCCCCGGGGCCCTGTCCGGGATCGCGTGTCGTCGCGTTCCGGCACCGCCAGGAGGAGCTCCGGGAGGCGGGCCCCGGGGAGGCCGACGCCTCCCGCTCCTCAGCCTCCGGGGGTCCCCTCCCTGGCGCCGGCCGCTGGGGCCGGCCCAGCCCCGAAAGCCGGGCCCAGGCCTGCTTGCTCAGCCGTCCGTTGCCAGGGGCCTGAGCCTGGGGGCCTCCGCATGGGGAACCCTGAGTCCCGCGCCACGAGTCCCCCCGACCGTCCCGGCGACGACGGCACCTTTCGCGGCTTCGTCCCAGCCGTGGAGTGAGAGATCACTCCGTTCCCCCACAGAGGCCAGCCCCCTCCACGGGCGCCCCGGCCGCCCGCCACGGCGGAGGCGGACGCCCGGCCACGGCGCCTCCATCCACTCTGCTCGGGGAAAAGTCCCCTGCGCCGGGGACGCCGGCCGCGCCCCATCGTCGCGGCTCGTTTTCCGGGTGGCCGCGCCATGCCCCGAGCGAGAAAGGGCCCTGCTCCACGCGGCCCTGGGCGCTGACCAGGGCTGCCCAACGCCGGCCAATTCTCACGAGCGTTCTGCCCAAATCGATCCCGATTTGGGCAGAACGCTCGTGAGAATTGGCCGGAAAACGCCCGGCGAACACACTTCGGGCACCACAGGGCCGCAGGGCCGCCCCCCCGGGGCCCTGTCCGGGATCGCGTGTCGTCGCGTTCCGGCAACGCCAGGAGGAGCTCCGGGAGTCGGGCCCCGGGGAGGCCGACGCCTCCCGCTCCTCAGCCTCCGGGGGTCCCCTCCCTGGCGCCGGCCGCTGGGGCCGGGCCAGCCACGAAAGCCGGGCCCGGGCCCGGGCCTGCTTGCTCAGCCTTCCGTTGCCAGGGGCCTGAGCCTGGGGGCCTCCGCATGGGGAACCCTGAGTCCCGCGCCACGATTCCCCCCGTCCGTCCCGGCGACGACGGAACCTTTCGCGGCTTCGTCCCAGCCGTGGAGTGAGAGATCAATCCGTTCCCCTACAGAGGCCAGCCCCCTCCACGGGCGCCCCGGCCGCCCGCCACGGCGGAGGCGGACGCCCGGCCACGGCGCCTCCATCCACTCTGCTCGGGGAAAAGTCCCTGGCGCCGGGGACGCCGGCCGCGCCCCATCGTCGCGGCTCGTTTTCCGGGTGGCCGCGCCATGCCCCGAGCGAGAAAGGGCCCTGCTCCACGCGGCCCTGGGCGCTGACCAGGGCTGCCCAACGCCGGCCAATTCTCACGAGCGTTCTGCCCAAATCGATCCCGATTTGGGCAGAACGCTCGTGAGAATTGGCCGGAAAACGCCCGGCGAACACACTTCGGGCACCAGAGGGCCGCAGGGCCGCCCCCCCGGGGCCCTGTCCGGGATCGCGTGTCGTCGCGTTCCGGCACCGCCAGGAGGAGCTCCGGGCGGCGGGCCCCGGGGAGGCCGACGCCTCCCGCTCCTCAGCCTCCGGGGGTCCCCTCCCTGGCGCCGGCCGCTGGGGCCGGGCCAGCCCCGAAAGCCGGGCCCGGGCCCGGGCCTGCTTGCTCAGCCTTCCGTTGCCAGGGGCCTGAGCCTGGGGGCCTCCGCATGGGGAACCCTGAGTCCCGCGCCACGAGTCCCCCCGACCGTCCCGGCGACGACGGCACCTTTCGCGGCTTCGTCCCAGCCGTGGAGTGAGAGATCACTCCGTTCCCCCACAGAGGCCAGCCCCCTCCACGGGCGCCCCGGCCGCCCGCCACGGCGGAGGCGGACGCCCGGCCACGGCGCCTCCATCCACTCTGCTCGGGGAAAACTCCCCGGCGCCGGGGCCGCCGGCCGCGCCCCATCGTCGCGGCTCTTTTTCCGGGTGGCCGCGCCATGCCCCGAGCGAGAAAGGGCCCTGCTCCACGCGGCCCTGGGCGCTGACCAGGGCTGCCCAACGCCGGCCAATTCTCACGAGCGTTCTGCCCAAATCGATCCCGATTTGGGCAGAACGCTCGTGAGAATTGGCCGGAAAACACCCGGCGAACACACTTCGGGCACCAGAGGGCCGCAGGGCCGCCCCCCCGGGGCCCTGTCCGGGAACGCGTGTCGTCGCGTTCCGGCACCGCCAGGAGGAGCTCCGGGAGGCGGGCCCCGGGGAGGCCGACGCCTCCCGCTCCTCAGCCTCCGGGGGTCCCCTCCCTGGCGCCGGCCGCTGGGGCCGGGCCAGCCCCGAAAGCCGGGCCCGGGCCCGGGCCTGCTTGCTCAGCCTTCCGTTGCCAGGGGCCTGAGCCTGGGTGCCTCCGCATGGGGAACCCTGAGTCCCGCGCCACGAGTCCCCCCGACCGTCCCGGCGACGACGGCACCTTTCGCGGCTTCGTCCCAGCCGTGGAGTGAGAGATCACTCCGTTCCCCCACAGAGGCCAGCCCCCTCCACGGGCGCCCCGGCCGCCCGCCACGGCGGAGGCGGACGCCCGGCCACGGCGCCTCCATCCACTCTGCTCGGGGAAAACTCCCCGGCGCCGGGGCCGCCGGCCGCGCCCCATCGTCGCGGCTCGTTTTTCGGGTGGCCGCGCCATGCCCCGAGCGAGAAAGGGCCCTGCTCCACGCGGCCCTGGGCGCTGACCAGGGCTGCCCAACGCCGGCCAATTCTCACGAGCGTTCTGCCCAAATCGATCCCGATTTGGGCAGAACGCTCGTGAGAATTGGCCGGAAAACGCCCGGCGAACACACTTCGGGCACCAGAGGGCCGCAGGGCCGCCCCCCCGGGGCCCTGTCCGGGATCGCGTGTCGTCGCGTTCCGGCACCGCCAGGAGGAGCTCCGGGAGGCGGGCCCCGGGGAGGTCGACGCCTCCCGCTCCTCAGCCTCCGGGGGTCCCTTCACTGGCGCCGGCCGCTGGGCCCGGGCCAGCCCCGAAAGCCGGGCCCGGGCCCGGGCCTGCTTGCTCAGCCTTCCGTTGCCAGGGGCCTGAGCCTGGGGGCCTCCGCATGGGAACCCTGAGTCCCGCGCCACGAGTCCCCCCGACCGTCCCGGCGACGACGGCACCTTTCGCGGCTTCGTCCCAGCCGTGGAGTGAGAGATCACTCCGTTCCCCCACAGAGGCCAGCCCCCTCCACGGGCGCCCCGGCCGCCCGCCACGGCGGAGGCGGACGCCCGGCCACGGCGCTTCCATCCACTCTGCTCGGGGAAAACTCCCTGGCGCCGGGGCCGCCGGCCGCGCCCCATCGTCGCGGCTCGTTTTCCGGGTGGCCGCGCCATGCCCCGAGCGAGAAAGGGCCCTGCTCCACGCGGCCCTGGGCGCTGACCAGGGCTGCCCAACGCCGGCCAATTCTCACGAGCGTTCTGCCCAAATCGATCCCGATTTGGGCAGAACGCTCGTGAGAATTGGCCGGAAAACGCCCGGCGAACACACTTCGGGCACCAGAGGGCCGCAGGGCCGCCCCCCCGGGGCCTTGTCCGGGATCGCGTGTCGTCGCGTTCCGGCACCGCCAGGAGGAGCTCCGGGCGGCGGGCCCCGGGGAGGCCGACGCCTCCCGCTCCTCAGCCTCCGGGGGTCCCCTCCCTGGCGCCGGCCGCTGGGGCCGGGCCAGCCCCGAAAGCCGGGCCCGGGCCCGGGCCTGCTTGCTCAGCCTTCCGTTGCCAGGGGCCTGAGCCTGGGGGCCTCCGCATGGGGAACCCTGAGTCCCGCGCCACGATTCCCCCCGTCCGTCCCGACGACGACGGAACCTTTCGCGGCTTCGTCCCAGCCGTGGAGTGAGAGATCAATCCGTTCCCCTATAGAGGCCAGCCCCCTCCACGGGCGCCCCGGCCGCCCGCCACGGCGGAGGCGGACGCCCGGCCACGGCGCCTCCATCCACTCTGCTCGGGGAAAAGTCCCCGGCGCCGGGGACGCCGGCCGCGCCCCATCGTCGCGGCTCGTTTTCCGGGTGGCCGCGCCATGCCCCGAGCGAGAAAGGGCCCTGCTCCACGCGGCCCTGGGCGCTGACCAGGGCTGCCCAACGCCGGCCAATTCTCACGAGCGTTCTGCCCAAATCGATCCCGATTTGGGCAGAACGCTCGTGAGAATTGGCCGGAAAACGCCCGGCGAACAAACTTCGGGCACCAGAGGGCCGCAGGGCCGCCCCCCCGGGGCCCTGTCCGGGATCGCGTGTCGTCGCGTTCCGGCACCGCCAGGAGGAGCTCCGGGAGGCGGGCCCCGGGGAGGCCGACGCCTCCGGCTCCTCAGCCTCCGGGGGTCCCCTCCCTGGCGCCGGCCGCTGGGGCCGGGCCAGCCCCGAAAGCCGGGCCCGGGCCCGGGCCTGCTTGCTCAGCCTTCCGTTGCCAGGGGCCTGAGCCTGGGGGCCTCCGCATGGGGAACCCTGAGTCCCGCGCCACGATTCCCCCCGTCCGTCCCGGCGACGACGGCACCTTTCGCGGCTTCGTCCCAGCCGTGGAGTGAGAGATCACTCCGTTCCCCCACAGAGGCCAGCCCCTTCCACGGGCGCCCCGGTCGCCCGCCACGGCGGAGGCGGACGCCCGGCCACGGCGCCTCCATCCACTCTGCTCTGGGAAAACTCCCCGGCGCCGGGGCCGCCGGCCTCGGCCCATCGTCGCGGCTCGTTTTCCGGGTGGCCGCGCCATGCCCCGAGCGAGAAAGGGCCCTGCTCCACGCGGCCCTGGGCGCTGACCAGGGCTGCCCAACGCCGGCCAATTCTCACGAGCGTTCTGCCCAAATCGATCCCGATTTGGGCAGAACGCTCGTGAGAATTGGCCGGAAAACGCCCGGCGAACACACTTCGGGCACCAGAGGGCCGCAGGGCCGCCCCCCCGGGGCCCTGTCCGGGATCGCGTGTCGTCGCGTTCCGGCACCGCCAGGAGGAGCTCCGGGCGGCGGGCCCCCGGGAGGCCGACGCCTCCCGCTCCTCAGCCTCCGGGGGTCCCCTCCCTGGCGCCGGCCGCTGGGGCCGGGCCAGCCCCGAAAGCCGGGACCGGGCCCGGGCCTGCTTGCTCAGCCTTCCGTTGCCAGGGGCCTGAGCCTGGGGGCCTCCGCATGGGGAACCCTGAGTCCCGCGCCACGAGTCCCCCCGACCGTCCCGGCGACGACGGCACCTTTCGCGGCTTCGTCCCAGCCGTGGAGTGAGAGATCACTCCGTTCCCCCACAGAGGCCAGCCCCCTCGACGGGCGCCCCGGCCGCCCGTCACGGCGGAGGCGGACGCCCGGCCACGGCGCCTCCATCCACTCTCCTCGGGGAAAACTCCCCGGCGCCGGGGCCGCCGACCGCGCCCCATCGTCGCGGCTCGTTTTCCGGGTGGCCGCGCCATGCCCCGAGCGAGAAAGGGCCCTGCTCCACGCGGCCCTGGGCGCTGACCAGGGCTGCCCAACGCCGGCCAATTCTCACGAGCGTTCTTCCCAAATCGATCCCGATTTGGGCAGAACGCTCGTGAGAATTGGCCGGAAAACGCCCGGCGAACACACTTCGGGCACCAGAGGGCCGCAGGGCCGCCCCCCCGGGGCCCTGTCCGGGATCGCGTGTCGTCGCGTTCCGGCACCGCCAGGAGGAGCTCCGGGCGGCGGGCCCCGGGGAGGCCGACGCCTCCCGCTCCTCAGCCTCCGGGGGTCCCCTCCCTGGCGCCGGCCGCTGGGGCCGGGCCAGCCCCGAAAGCCGGGCCCGGGCCCGGGCCTGCTTGCTCAGCCTTCCGTTGCCAGGGGCCTGAGCCTGGGGGCCTCCGCATGGGGAACCCTGAGTCCCGCGCCACGATTCCCCCCGTCCGTCCCGGCGACGACGGAACCTTTCGCGGCTTCGTCCCAGCCGTGGAGTGAGAGATCAATCCGTTCCCCTACAGAGGCCAGCCCCCTCCACGGGCGCCCCGGCCGCCCGCCACAGCGGAGGCGGACGCCCGGCCACGGCGCCTCCATCCACTCTATTCGGGGAAAAGTCCCCGGCGCCGGGGACGCCGGCCGCGCCCCATCGTCGCGGCTCGTTTTCCGGGTGGCCGCGCCATGCCCCGAGCGAGAAAGGGCCCTGCTCCACGCGGCCCTGGGCGCTGACCAGGGCTGCCCAACGCCGGCCAATTCTCACGAGCGTTCTGCCCAAATCGATCCCGATTTGGGCAGAACGCTCGTGAGAATTGGCCGGAAAACGCCCGGCGAACAAACTTCGGGCACCAGAGGGCCGCAGGGCCGCCCCCCCGGGGCCCTGTCCGGGATCGCGTGTCGTCGCGTTCCGGCACCGCCAGGAGGAGCTCCGGGAGGCGGGCCCCGGGGAGGCCGACGCCTCCCGCTCCTCAGCCTCCGGGGGTCCCCTCCCTGGCGCCGGCCGCTGGGGCCGGCCCAGCCCCGAAAGCCGGGCCCAGGCCTGCTTGCTCAGCCGTCCGTTGCCAGGGGCCTGAGCCTGGGGGCCTCCGCATGGGGAACCCTGAGTCCCGCGCCACGAGTCCCCCCGACCGTCCCGGCGACGACGGCACCTTTCGCGGCTTCGTCCCAGCCGTGGAGTGAGAGATCACTCCGTTCCCCCACAGAGGCCAGCCCCCTCCACGGGCGCCCCGGCCGCCCGCCACGGCGGAGGCGGACGCCCGGCCACGGCGCCTCCATCCACTCTGCTCGGGGAAAAGTCCCCGGCGCCGGGGACGCCGGCCGCGCCCCATCGTCGCGGCTCGTTTTCCGGGTGGCCGCGCCATGCCCCGAGCGAGAAAGGGCCCTGCTCCACGCGGCCCTGGGCGCTGACCAGGGCTGCCCAACGCCGGCCAATTCTCACGAGCGTTCTGCCCAAATCGATCCCGATTTGGGCAGAACGCTCGTGAGAATTGGCCGGAAAACGCCCGGCGAACACACTTCGGGCACCACAGGGCCGCAGGGCCGCCCCCCCGGGGCCCTGTCCGGGATCGCGTGTCGTCGCGTTCCGGCAACGCCAGGAGGAGCTCCGGGAGTCGGGCCCCGGGGAGGCCGACGCCTCCCGCTCCTCAGCCTCCGGGGGTCCCCTCCCTGGCGCCGGCCGCTGGGGCCGGGCCAGCCACGAAAGCCGGGCCCGGGCCCGGGCCTGCTTGCTCAGCCTTCCGTTGCCAGGGGCCTGAGCCTGGGGGCCTCCGCATGGGGAACCCTGAGTCCCGCGCCACGATTCCCCCCGTCCGTCCCGGCGACGACGGAACCTTTCGCGGCTTCGTCCCAGCCGTGGAGTGAGAGATCAATCCGTTCCCCTACAGAGGCCAGCCCCCTCCACGGGCGCCCCGGCCGCCCGCCACGGCGGAGGCGGACGCCCGGCCACGGCGCCTCCATCCACTCTGCTCGGGGAAAAGTCCCTGGCGCCGGGGACGCCGGCCGCGCCCCATCGTCGCGGCTCGTTTTCCGGGTGGCCGCGCCATGCCCCGAGCGAGAAAGGGCCCTGCTCCACGCGGCCCTGGGCGCTGACCAGGGCTGCCCAACGCCGGCCAATTCTCACGAGCGTTCTACCCAAATCGATCCCGATTTAGGCAGAACGCTCGTGAGAATTGGCCGGAAAACGCCCGGCGAACAAACTTCGGGCACCAGAGGGCCGCAGGGCCGCCCCCCCGGGGCCCTGTCCGGGATCGCGTGTCGTCGCGTTCCGGCACCGCCAGGAGGAGCTCCGGGAGGCGGGCCCCGGGGAGGCCGACGCCTCCCGCTCCTCAGCCTCCGGGGGTCCCCTCCCTGGCGCCGGCCGCTGGGGCCGGCCCAGCCCCGAAAGCCGGGCCCAGGCCTGCTTGCTCAGCCTTCCGTTGCCAGGGGCCTGAGCCTGGGGGCCTCCGCATGGGGAACCCTGAGTCCCGCGCCACGAGTCCCCCCGACCGTCCCGGCGACGACGGCACCTTTCGCGGCTTCGTCCCAGCCGTGGAGTGAGAGATCACTCCGTTCCCCCACAGAGGCCAGCCCCCTCCACGGGCGCCCCGGCCGCCCGCCACGGCGGAGGCGGACGCCCGGCCACGGCGCCTCCATCCACTCTGCTCGGGGAAAAGTCCCCGGCGCCGGGGACGCCGGCCGCGCCCCATCGTCGCGGCTCGTTTTCCGGGTGGCCGCGCCATGCCCCGAGCGAGAAAGGGCCCTGCTCCACGCGGCCCTGGGCGCTGACCAGGGCTGCCCAACGCCGGCCAATTGTCACGAGCGTTCTGCCCAAATCGATCCAGATTTGGGCAGAACGCTCGTGAGAATTGGCCGGAAAACGCCCGGCGAACACACTTCGGGCACCAGAGGGCCGCAGGGCCGCCCCCCCGGGGCCCTGTCCGGGATCGCGTGTCGTCGCGTTCCGGCACCGCCAGGAGGAGCTCCGGGAGGCGGGCCCCGGGGAGGCCGACACCTCCCGCTCCTCAGCCTCCGGGGGTCCCCTCCCTGGCGCCGGCCGCTGGGGCCGGGCCAGCCCCGAAAGCCGGGCCCGGGCCCGGGCCTGCTTGCTCAGCCTTCCGTTGCCAGGGGCCTGAGCCTGGGGGCCTCCTCTTGGGGAACCCTGAGTCCCGCGCCACGAGTCCCCCCGACCGTCCCGGCGACGACGGCACCTTTCGCGGCTTCGTCCCAGCCGTGGAGTGAGAGATCACTCCGTTCCCCCACAGAGGCCAGCCCCCTCCACGGGCGCCCCGGCCGCCCGCCACGGCGGAGGCGGACGCCCGGCCACGGCGCCTCCATCCACTCTGCTCGGGGAAAACTCCCCGGCGCCGGGGCCGCCGGCCGCGCCCCATCATCGCGGCTCGTTTTCCGGGTGGCCGCGCCAAGCCCCGAGCGAGAAAGGGCCCTGCTCCACGCGGCCCTGGGCGCTGACCAGGGCTGCCCAACGCCGGCCAATTGTCACGAGCGTTCTGCCCAAATCGATCCCGATTTGGGCAGAACGCTCGTGAGAATGGGCCGGAAAACGCCCGGCGAACACACTTCGGGCACCAGAGGGCCGCAGGGCCGCCCCCCCGGGGCCCTGTCCGGGATCGCGTGTCGTCGCGTTCCGGCACCGCCAGGAGGAGCTCCGGGCGGCGGACCCCGGGGAGGCCGACGCCTCCCGCTCCTCAGCCTCCGGGGGTCCCCTCCCTGGCGCCGGCCGCTGGGGCCGGGCCAGCCCCGAAAGCCGGGCCCGGGCCCGGGCCTCCTTGCTCAGCCTTCCGTTGCCAGGGGACTGAGCCTGGCGGCCTCCGCATGGGGAACCCTGAGTCCCGCGCCACGAGTCCCCCCGACCGTCCCGGCGACGACGGCACCTTTCGCGGCTTCGTCCCAGCCGTGGAGTGAGAGATCACTCCGTTCCCCCACAGAGGCCAGCCCCCTCCACGGGCGCCCCGGCCGCCCGCCACGGCGGAGGCGGACACCCGGCCACGGCGCCTCCATCCACTCTGCTCGGGGAAAACTCCCCGGCGCCGGGGCCGCCGGCCGCGCCCCATCGTCGCGGCTCGTTTTCCGGGTGGCCGCGCCATGCCCCGAGCGAGAAAGGGCCCTGCTCCACGCGGCCCTGGGCGCTGACCAGGGCTGCCCAACGCCGGCCAATTGTCACGAGCGTTCTGCCCAAATCGATCCAGATTTGGGCAGAACGCTCGTGAGAATTGGCCGGAAAACGCCCGGCGAACACACTTCGGGCACCAGAGGGCCGCAGGGCCGCCCCCCCGGGGCCCTGTCCGGGATCGCGTGTCGTCGCGTTCCGGCACCGCCAGGAGGAGCTCCGGGAGGCGGGCCCCGGGGAGGCCGACACCTCCCGCTCCTCAGCCTCCGGGGGTCCCCTCCCTGGCGCCGGCCGCTGGGGCCGGGCCAGCCCCGAAAGCCGGGCCCGGGCCCGGGCCTGCTTGCTCAGCCTTCCGTTGCCAGGGGCCTGAGCCTGGGGGCCTCCGCTTGGGGAACCCTGAGTCCCGCGCCACGAGTCCCCCCGACCGTCCCGGCGACGACGGCACCTTTCGCGGCTTCGTCCCAGCCGTGGAGTGAGAGATCACTCCGTTCCCCCACAGAGGCCAGCCCCCTCCACGGGCGCCCCGGCCGCCCGCCACGGCGGAGGCGGACGCCCGGCCACGGCGCCTCCATCCACTCTGCTCGGGGAAAACTCCCCGGCGCCGGGGCCGCCGGCCGCGCCCCATCATCGCGGCTCGTTTTCCGGGTGGCCGCGCCAAGCCCCGAGCGAGAAAGGGCCCTGCTCCACGCGGCCCTGGGCGCTGACCAGGGCTGCCCAACGCCGGCCAATTGTCACGAGCGTTCTGCCCAAATCGATCCCGATTTGGGCAGAACGCTCGTGAGAATGGGCCGGAAAACGCCCGGCGAACACACTTCGGGCACCAGAGGGCCGCAGGGCCGCCCCCCCGGGGCCCTGTCCGGGATCGCGTGTCGTCGCGTTCCGGCACCGCCAGGAGGAGCTCCGGGAGGCGGGCCCCGGGGAGGCCGACGCCTCCCGCTCCTCAGCCTCCGGGGGTCCCCTCCCTGGCGCAGGCCGCTGGGGCCGGGCCAGCCCCGAAAGCCGGGCCCGGGCCCGGGCCTGCTTGCTCAGCCTTCCGTTGCCAGGGGCCTGAGCCTGGGGGCCTCCGCATGGGGAACCCTGAGTCCCGCGCCACGAGTCCCCCCGACCGTCCCGGCGACGACGGCACCTTTCGCGGCTTCGTCCCAGCCGTGGAGTGAGAGATCACTCCGTTCCCCCACAGAGGCCAGCCCCCTCCACGGGCGCCCCGGCCGCCCGCCACGGCGGAGGCGGACGCCCGGCCACGGCGCCTCCATCCACTCTGCTCGGGGAAAACTCCCCGGCGCCGGGGCCGCCGGCCGCGCCCCATCGTCGCGGCTCGTTTTCCGGGTTGCCGCGCCATGCCCCGAGCTAGAAAGGGCCCTGCTCCACGCGGCCCTGGGCGCTGACCAGGGCTGCCCAACGCCGGCCAATTCTCACGAGCGTTCTGCCCAAATCGATCCCGATTTGGGCAGAACGCTCGTGAGAATTGGCCGGAAAACGCCCGGCGAACACACTTCGGGCACCAGAGGGCCGCAGGGCCGCCCCCCCGGGGCCCTGTCCGGGAACGCGTGTCGTCGCGTTCCGGCCCCGCCAGGAGGAGCTCCGGGAGGCGGGCCCCGGGGAGGCCGACGCCTCCCGCTCCTCAGCCTCCGGGGGTCCCCTCCCTGGCGCCGGCCGCTGGGGCCGGGCCGGCCCCGAAAGCCGGGCCCGGGCCCGGGCCTGCTTGCTCAGCCTTCCGTTGCCAGGGGCCTGAGCCTGGGGGCCTCCGCATGGGGAACCATGAGTCCCGCGCCACCAGTCCCCCCGACCGTCCCGGAGACCACGGCACCTTTCGCGGCTTCGTCCCAGCCGTGGAGTGAGAGATCCCTCCGTTCCCCCACAGAGGCCAGCCCCCTCCACGGGCGCCCCGGCCGCCCGCCACGGCGGAGGCGGACGCCCGGCCACGGTGCCTCCATCCACTCTGCTCGGGGAAAACTCCCCGGCGCCGGGGCCGCCGGCCGCGCCCCATCGTCGCGGCTCGTTTTCCGGGTGGCCGCGCCATGCCCCGAGCGAGAAAGTGCCCTGCTCCACGCGGCCCTGGGCGCTGACCAGGGCTGCCCAACGCCGGCCAATTCTCACGAGCGTTCTGCCCAAATCGATCCCGATTTGGGCAGAACGCTCGTGAGAATTGGCCGGAAAACGCCCGGCGAACACACTTCGGGCACCAGAGGGCCGCAGGGCCGCCCCCCCGGGGCCCAGTCCGGGATCGCGTGTCGTCGCGTTCCGGCACCGCCAGGAGGAGCTCCGGGAGGCGGGCCCCGGGGAGGCCGACGCCTCCCGCTCCTCAGCCTCCGGGGGTCCCCTCCCTGGCGCCGGCCGCTGGGGCCGGGCCAGCCCCGAAAGCCGGGCCCGGGCCCTGGCCTGCTTGCTCAGCCTTCCGTTGCCAGGGGCCTGAGCCTGGGGGCCTCCGCATGGGGAACCCTGAGTCCCGCGCCACGAGTCCCCCCGACCGTCCCGGCGACCACGGCACCTTTCGCGGCTTCGTCCCAGCCGTGGAGTGAGAGATCACTCCGTTCCCCCACAGAGGCCAGCCCCCTCCACGGGCGCCCCGGACGCCCGCCACGGCGGAGGCGGACGCCCGGCCACGGCGCCTCCATCCACTCTGTTCGGAGAAAACTCCCCGGCGCCGGGGCCGCCGGCCGCGCCCCATCGTCGCGGCTCGTTTTCCGGGTGGCCGCGCCATGCCCCGAGCGAGAAAGGGCCCTGCTCCACGCGGCCCTGGGCGCTGACCAGGGCTGCCCAACGCCGGCCAATTCTCACGAGCGTTCTGCCCAAATCGATCCCGATTTGGGCAGAACGCTCGTGAGAATTGGCCGGAAAACGCCCGGCGAACACACTTCGGGCACCAGAGGGCCGCAGGGCCGCCCCCCCGGGGCCCTGTCCGGGATCGCGTGTCGACGCGTTCCGGCACCGCCAGGAGGAGCTCCAGGCGGCGGACCCCGGGGAGGCCGACGCCTCCCGCTCCTCAGCCTCCGGGGGTCCCCTCCCTGGCGCCGGCCGCTGGGGCCGGGCCAGCCCCAAAAGCCGGGCCCGGGCCCGGGCCTTCTTGCTCTGCCTTCCGTTGCCAGGGTCCTGAGCCTGGGGGCCTCCGCATGGGGAACCCTGAGTCCCGCGCCACGAGTCCCCCCGACCGTCCCGACGACGACGGCACCTTTCGCGGCTTCGTCCCAGCCGTGGAGTGAGAGATCCCTCCGTTCCCCCACAGAGGCCAGCCCCCTCCACGGGCGCCCCGGCCGCCCGCCAGGGCGGAGGCGGACGCCCGGCCACGGCGCCTCCATCCACTCTGCTCGGGGAAAACTCCCCGGCGCCGGGGCCGCCGGCCGCGCCCCATCGTCGCGGCTCGTTTTCCGGGTGGCCGCGCCATGCCCCGAGCGAGAAAGGGCCCTGCTCCACGCGGCCCTGGGCGCTGACCAGGGCTGCCCAACGCCGGCCAATTCTCACGAGCGTTCTGCCCAAATCGATCCCGATTTGGGCAGAACGCTCGTGAGAATTGGCCGGAAAACGCCCGGCGAACACACTTCGGGCACCAGAGGGCCGCAGGGCCGCCCCCCCGGGGCCCTGTCCGGGATCGCGTGTCGTCGCGTTCCGGCACCGCCAGGAGGAGCTCCGGGCGGCGGGCCCCGGGGAGGCCGACGCCTCCCGCTCCTCAGCCTCCGGGGGTCCCCTCCCTGGCGCCGGCCGCTGGGGCCGGGCCAGCCCCGAAAGCCGGGCCCGGGCCCGGGCCTGCTTGCTCAGCCTTCCGTTGCCAGGGGCCTGAGCCTGGGGGCCTCCGCATGGGGAACCCTGAGTCCCGCGCCACGAGTCCCCCCGACCGTCCCGGCGACGACGGCACCTTTCGCGGCTTCGTCCCAGCCGTGGAGTGAGAGATCACTCCGTTCCCCCACAGAGGCCAGCCCCCTCCACGGGCGCCCCGGCCGCCCGCCACGGCGGAGGCAGACGCCCGGCCACGGCGCCTCCATCCACTCTGCTCGGGGAAAACTCCCCGGCGCCGGGGCCGCCGGCCGCGCCCCATCGTCGCGGCTCGTTTTCCGGGTGGCCGCGCCATGCCCCGAGCGAGAAAGGGCCCTGCTCCACGCGGTCCAGGGCGCTGACCAGGGCTGCCCAACGCCGGCCAATTCTCACGAGCGTTCTGCCCAAATCGATCCCGATTTGGGCAGAACGCTCGTGAGAATTGGCCGGAAAACGCCCGGCGAACACACTTCGGGCACCAGAGGGCCGCAGGGCCGCCCCCCCGGGGCCCTGTCCGGGATCGCGTGTCGTCGCGTTCCGGCACCGCCAGGAGGAGCTCCGGGCGGCGGGCCCCGGGGAGACCGACGCCTCCAGCACCTCAGCCTCCGGGGGTCCCCTCCCTGGCGCCGGCCGCTGGGGCCGGGCCGGCCCCGAAAGCCGGGCCCGGGCCCGGGCCTGCTTGCTCAGCCTTCCGTTGCCAGGGGCCTGAGCCTGGGGGCCTCCGCATGGGGAACCCTGAGTCCCGCGCCACGAGTCCCCCCGACCGTCCCGACGACGACGGCACCTTTCTCGGCTTCGTCCCAGCCGTGGAGTGAGAGATTACTCCGTTCCCCCACAGAGGCCAGCCCCCTCCACGGGCGCCCCGGCCGCCCGCCACGGCGGAGGCGGACGCCCGGCCACGGCGCCTCCATCCACTCTGCTCGGGGAAAACTCCCCGGCGCCGGGGCCGCCGGCCGCGCCCCATCGTCCTGGCTCGTTTTCCGGGTGGCCGCGCCATGCCCCGAGCGAGAAAGGGCCCTGCTCCACGCGGCCCTGGGCGCTGACCAGGGCTGCCCAACGCCGGCCAATTCTCACGAGCGTTCTGCCCAAATCGATCCCGATTTGGGCAGAACGCTCCTGAGAATTGGCCGGAAAACGCCCGGCGAACACACTTCGGGCACCAGAGGTCCGCAGGGCCGCCCCCCCGGGGCCCTGTCCGGGATCGCGTGTCGTCGCGTTCCGGCACCGCCAGGAGGAGCTCCAGGCGGCGGACCCCGGGGAGGCCGACGCCTCCCGCTCCTCAGCCTCCGGGGGTCCCCTCCCTGGCGCCGGCCGCTGGGGCCGGGCCTGCCCCGAAAGCCGGGCCCGGGCCCGGGCCTTCTTGCTCAGCCTTCCGTTGCCAGGGGCCTGAGCCTGGGGGCCTCCGCATGGGGAACCCTGAGTCCCGCGCCACGAGTCCCCCCGACCGTCCCGACGACGACGGCACCTTTCGCGGCTTCGTCCCAGCCGTGGAGTGAGAGATCACTCCGTTCCCCCACAGAGGCCAGCCCCCTCCACGGGCGCCCCGGCCGCCCGCCAGGGCGGAGGCGGACGCCCGGCCACGGCGCCTCCATCCACTCTGCTCGGGGAAAACTCCCCGGCGCCGGGGCCGCCGGCCGCGCCCCATCGTCGCGGCTCGTTTTCCGGGTGGCCGCGCCATGCCCCGAGCGAGAAAGGGCCCTGCTCCACGCGGCCCTGGGCGCTGACCAGGGCTGCCCAACGCCGGCCAATTCTCACGAGCGTTCTGCCCAAATCGATCCCGATTTGGGCAGAACGCTCGTGAGAATTGGCCGGAAAACGCCCGGCGAACACACTTCGGGCACCAGAGGGCCGCAGGGCCGCCCCCCCGGGGCCCTGTCCGGGATCGCGTGTCGTCGCCTTCCGGCACCGCCAGGAGGAGCTCCGGGCGGCGGGCCCCGGGGAGGCCGACGCCTCCCGCTCCTCAGCCTCCGGGGGTCCCCTCCCTGGCGCCGGCCGCTGGGGCCGGGCCAGCCCCGAAAGCCGGGCCCGGGCCCGGGCCTGCTTGCTCAGCCTTCCGTTGCCAGGGGCCTGAGCCTGGGGGCCTCCGCATGGGGAACCCTGAGTCCCGCGCCACGAGTCCCCCCGACCGTCCCGGCGACGACGGCACCTTTCGCGGCTTCGTCCCAGCCGTGGAGTGAGAGATCACTCCGTTCCCCCACAGAGGCCAGCCCCCTCCACGGGCGCCCCGGCCGCCCGCCACGGCGGAGGCGGACGCCCGGCCACGGCGCCTCCATCCACTCTGCTCGGGGAAAACTCCCCGGCGCCGGGGCCGCCGGCCGCGCCCCATCGTCGCGGCTCGTTTTCCGGGTGGCCGCGCCATGCCCCGAGCGAGAAAGGGCCCTGCTCCACGCGGCCCTGGGCGCTGACCAGGGCTGCCCAACGCCGGCCAATTCTCACGAGCGTTCTGCCCAAATCGATCCCGATTTGGGCAGAACGCTCGTGAGAATTGGCCGGAAAACGCCCGGCGAACACACTTCGGGCACCAGAGGGCCGCAGGGCCGCCCCCCCGGGGCCCTGTCCGGTATCGCGTGTCGTCGCCTTCCGGCACCGCCAGGAGGAGCTCCGGGCGGCGGGCCCCGGGGAGGCCGACGCCTCCCGCTCCTCAGCCTCCGGGGGTCCCCTCCCTGGCGCCGGCCGCTGGGGCCGGGCCGGCCCCGAAAGCCGGGCCCGGGCCCGGGCCTGCTTGCTCAGCCTTCCGTTGCCAGGGGCCTGAGCCTGGGGGCCTCCGCATGGGGAACCCTGAGTCCCGCGCCACGAGTCCCCCCGACCGTCCCGGCGACGACGGCACCTTTCGCGGCTTCGTCCCAGCCGTGGAGTGAGAGATCACTCCGTTCCCCCACAGAGGCCAGCCCCCTCCACGGGCGCCCCGGCCGCCCGCCACGGCGGAGGCGGACGCCCGGCCACGGCGCCTCCATCCACTCTGCTCGGGGAAAACTCCCCGGCGCCGGGGCCGCCGGCCGCGCCCCATCGTCGCGGCTCGTTTTCCGGGTGGCCGCGCCATGCCCCGAGCGAGAAAGGGCCCTGCTCCACGCGGCCCAGGGCGCTGACCAGGGCTGCCCAACGCCGGCCAATTCTCACGAGCGTTCTGCCCAAATCGATCCCGATTTGGGCAGAACGCTCGTGAGAATTGGCCGGAAAACGCCCGGCGAACACAATTCGGGCACCAGAGGGCCGCAGGGCCGCCCCCCCGGGGCCCTGTCCGGGATCGCGTGTCGTCGCGTTCCGGCACCGCCAGGAGGAGCTCCGGGCGGCGGGCCCCGGGGAGGCCGACGCCTCCCGCACCTCAGCCTCCGGGGGTCCCCTCCCTGGCGCCGGCCGCTGGGGCCGGGCCGGCCCCGAAAGCCGGGCCCGGGCCCGGGCCTGCTTGCTCAGCCTTCCGTTGCCAGGGGCCTGAGCCTGGGGGCCTCCGCATGGGGAACCCTGAGTCCCGCGCCACGAGTCCCCCCGACCGTCCCGGCGACGACGGCACCTTTCTCGGCTTCGTCCCAGCCGTGGAGTGAGAGATCACTCCGTTCCCCCACAGAGGCCAGCCCCCGCCACGGGCGCCCCGGCCGCCCGCCACGGCGGAGGCGGACGCCCGGCCACGGCGCCTCCATCCACTATGCTCGGGGAAAACTCCCCGGCGCCTGGGCCGCCGGCCGCGCCCCATCGTCGCGGCTCGTTTTCCGGGTGGCCGCGCCATGCCCCGAGCGAGAAAGGGCCCTGCTCCACGCGGCCCTGGGCGCTGACCAGGGCTGCCCAACGCCGGCCAATTCTCACGAGCGTTCTGCCCAAATCGATCCCGATTTGGGCAGAACGCTCGTGAGAATTGGCCGGAAAACGCCCGGCGAACACACTTCGGGCACCAGAGGGCCGCAGGGCCGCCCCCCCGGGGCCCTGTCCGGGATCGCGTGTCGTCGCGTTCCGGCACCGCCAGGAGGAGCTCCAGGCGGCGGACCCCGGGGAGGCCGACGCCTCCCGCTCCTCAGCCTCCGGGGGTCCCCTCCCTGGCGCCGGCCGCTGGGGCCGGGCCAGCCCCGAAAGCCGGGCCCGGGCCCGGGCCTTCTTGCTCTGCCTTCCGTTGCCAGGGTCCTGAGCCTGGGGGCCTCCGCATGGGGAACCCTGAGTCCCGCGCCACGAGTCCCCCCGACCGTCCCGACGACGACGGCACCTTTCGCGGCTTCGTCCCAGCCGTGGAGTGAGAGATCCCTCCGTTCCCCCACAGAGGCCAGCCCCCTCCACGGGCGCCCCGGCCGCCCGCCAGGGCGGAGGCGGACGCCCGGCCACGGCGCCTCCATCCACTCTGCTCGGGGAAAACTCCCCGGCGCCGGGGCCGCCGGCCACGCCCCATCGTCGCGGCTCGTTTTCCGGGTGGCCGCGCCATGCCCCGAGCGAGAAAGGGCCCTGCTCCACGCGGCCCTGGGCGCTGACCAGGGCTGCCCAACGCCGGCCAATTCTCACGAGCGTTCTGCCCAAATCGATCCCGATTTGGGCAGAACGCTCGTGAGAATTGGCCGGAAAACGCCCGGCGAACACACTTCGGGCACCAGAGGGCCGCAGGGCCGCCCCCCCGGGGCCCTGTCCGGGATCGCGTGTCGTCGCGTTCCGGCACCGCCAGGAGGAGCTCCGGGCGGCGGGCCCCGGGGAGGCCGACGCCTCCCGCTCCTCAGCCTCCAGGGGTCCCCTCCCTGGCGCCGGCCGCTGGGGCCGGGCCAGCCCCGAAAGCCGGGCCCGGGCCCGGGCCTGCTTGCTCAGCCTTCCGTTGCCAGGGGCCTGAGCCTGGGGGCCTCCGCATGGGGAACCCTGAGTCCCACGCCACGAGTCCCCCCGACCGTCCCGGCGACGACGGCACCTTTCGCGGCTTCGTCCCAGCCGTGGAGTGAGAGATCACTCCGTTCCCCCACAGAGGCCAGCCCCCTCCACGGGCGCCCCGGCCGCCCGCCACGGCGGAGGCGGACGCCCGGCCACGGCGCCTCCATCCACTCTGCTCGGGGAAAACTCCCCGGCGCCGGGGCCGCCGGCCGCGCCCCATCGTCGCGGCTCGTTTTCCGGGTGGCCGCGCCATGCCCCGAGCGAGAAAGGGCCCTGCTCCACGCGGCCCTGGGCGCTGACCAGGGCTGCCCAACGCCGGCCAATTCTCACGAGCGTTCTGCCCAAATCGATCCCGATTTGGGCAGAACGCTCGTGAGAATTGGCCGGAAAACGCCCGGCGAACACACTTCGGGCACCAGAGGGCCGCAGGGCCGCCCCCCCGGGGCCCTGTCCGGGATCGCGTGTCGTCGCCTTCCGGCACCGCCAGGAGGAGCTCCGGGCGGCGGGCCCCGGGGAGGCCGACGCCTCCCGCTCCTCAGCCTCCGGGGGTCCCCTCCCTGGCGCCGGCCGCTGGGGCCGGGCCGGCCCCGAAAGCCGGGCCCGGGCCCGGGCCTGCTTGCTCAGCCTTCCGTTGCCAGGGGCCTGAGCCTGGGGGCCTCCGCATGGGGAACCCTGAGTCCCGCGCCACGAGTCCCCCCGACCGTCCCGGCGACGACGGCACCTTTCGCGGCTTCGTCCCAGCCGTGGAGTGAGAGATCACTCCGTTCCCCCACAGAGGCCAGCCCCCTCCACGGGCGCCCCGGCCGCCCGCCACGGCGGAGGCGGACGCCCGGCCACGGCGCCTCCATCCACTCTGCTCGGGGAAAACTCCCCGGCGCCGGGGCCGCCGGCCGCGCCCCATCGTCGCGGCTCGTTTTCCGGGTGGCCGCGCCATGCCCCGAGCGAGAAAGGGCCCTGCTCCACGCGGCCCAGGGTGCTGACCAGGGCTGCCCAACGCCGGCCAATTCTCACGAGCGTTCTGCCCAAATCGATCCCGATTTGGGCAGAACGCTCGTGAGAATTGGCCGGAAAACGCCCGGCGAACACAATTCGGGCACAAGAGGGCCGCAGGGCCGCCCCCCCGGGGCCCTGTCCGGGATCGCGTGTCGTCGCGTTCCGGCACCGCCAGGAGGAGCTCCGGGCGGCGGGCCCCGGGGAGGCCGACGCCTCCCGCACCTCAGCCTCCGGGGGTCCCCTCCCTGGCGCCGGCCGCTGGGGCCGGGCCGGCCCCGAAAGCCGGGCCCGGGCCCGGTCCTGCTTGCTCAGCCTTCCGTTGCCAGGGGCCTGAGCCTGGGGGCCTCCGCATGGGGAACCCTGAGTCCCGCGCCACGAGTCCCCCCGACCGTCCCGGCGACGACGGCACCTTTCTCGGCTTCGTCCCAGCCGTGGAGTGAGAGATCACTCCGTTCCCCCACAGAGGCCAGCCCCCTCCACGGGCGCCCCGGCCGCCCGCCACGGCGGAGGCGGACGCCCGGCCACGGCGCCTCCATCCACTATGCTCGGGGAAAACTCCCCGGCGCCGGGGCCGCCGGCCGCGCCCCATCGTCGCGGCCCGTTTTCCGGGTGGCCGCGCCATGCCCCGAGCGAGAAAGGGCCCTGCTCCACGCGGCCCTGGGCGCTGACCAGGGCTGCCCAACGCCGGCCAATTCTCACGAGCGTTCTGCCCAAATCGATCCCGATTTGGGCAGAACGCTCGTGAGAATTGGCCGGAAAACGCCCGGCGAACACACTTCGGGCACCAGAGGGCCGCAGGGCCGCCCCCCCGGGGCCCTGTCCGGGATCGCGTGTCGTCGCGTTCCGGCACCGCCAGGAGGAGCTCCGGGCGGCGGACCCCGGGGAGGCCGACGCCTCCCGCTCCTCAGCCTCCGGGGGTCCCCTCCCTGGCGCCGGCCGCTGGGGCCGGGCCAGCCCCGAAAGCCGGGCCCGGGCCCGGGCCTTCTTGCTCAGCCTTCCGTTGCCAGGGGCCTGAGCCTGGGGGCCTCCGCATGGGGAACCCTGAGTCCCGCGCCACGAGTCCCCCCGACCGTCCCGACGACGACGGCACCTTTCGCGGCTTCGTCCCAGCCGTGGAGTGAGAGATCACTCCGTTCCCCCACAGAGGCCAGCCCCCTCCACGGGCGCCCCGGCCGCCCGCCACGGCGGAGGCGGACGCCCGGCCACGGCGCCTCCATCCACTCTGCTCGGGGAAAACTCCCCGGCGCCGGGGCCGCCGGCCGCGCCCCATCGTCGCGGCTCGTTTTCCGGGTGGCCGCGCCATGCCCCGAGCGAGAAAGGGCCCTGCTCCACGCGGCCCTGGGCGCTGACCAGGGCTGCCCAACGCCGGCCAATTCTCACGAGCGTTCTGCCCAAATCGATCCCGATTTGGGCAGAACGCTCGTGAGAATTGGCCGGAAAACGCCCGGCGAACACACTTCGGGCACCAGAGGGCCGCAGGGCCGCCCCCCCGGGGCCCTGTCCCGGATCGCGTGTCGTCGCGTTCCGGCACCGCCAGGAGGAGCTCCGGGAGGCGGGCCCCGGGGAGGCCGACGCCTCCCGCTCCTCAGCCTCCGGGGGTCCCCTCCCTGGCGCCGGCCGCTGGGGCCGGGCCAGCCCCGAAAGCCGGGCCCGGGCCCGGGCCTGCTTGCTCAGCCTTCCGTTGCCAGGGGCCTGAGCCTGGGGGCCTCCGCATGGGGAACCCTGAGTCCCTCGCCATGAGTCCTCCCGACCGTCCCGGCGACGACGGCACCTTTCGCGGCTTCGTCCCAGCCGTGGAGTGAGAGATCACTCCGTTCCCCCACAGAGGCCAACCCCCTCCACGGGCGCCCCGGCCGCCCGCCACGGCGGAGGCGGACGCCCGGCCACGGCGCCTCCATCCACTCTGCTCGGGGAAAACTCCCCGGCGCCGGGGCCGCCGGCCGCGCCCCATCGTCGCGGCTCGTTTTCCGGGTGGCCGCGCCATGCCCCGAGCGAGAAAGGGCCCTGCTCCACGCGGCCCTGGGCGCTGACCAGGGCTGCCCAACGCCGGCCAATTCTCACGAGCGTTCTGCCCAAATCGATCCCGATTTGGGCAGAACGCTCGTGAGAATTGGCCGGAAAACGCCCGGCGAACACACTTCGGGCACCAGAGGGCCGCAGGGCCGCCCCCCCGGGGCCCTGTCCGGGATCGCGTGTCGTCGCGTTCCGGCACCGCCAGGAGGAGCTCCGGGCGGCGGGCCCCGGGGAGGCCGACGCCTCCCGCTCCTCAGCCTCCGGGGGTCCCCTCCCTGGCGCCGGCCGCTGGGGCCGGGCCGGCCCCGAAAGCCGGGCCCGGGCCCGGGCCTGCTTGCTCAGCCTTCCGTTGCCAGGGGCCTGAGCCTGGGGGCCTCCGCATGGGGAACCCTGAGTCCCGCGCCACGAGTCCCCCCGACCGTCCCGGCGACGACGGCACCTTTCGCGGCTTCGTCCCAGCCGTGGAGTGAGAGATCACTCCGTTCCCCCACAGAGGCCAGCCCCCTCCACGGGCGCCCCGGCCGCCCGCCACGGCGGAGGCGGACGCCCGGCCACGGCGCCTCCATCCACTCTGCTCGGGGAAAACTCCCCGGCGCCGGGGCCGCCGGCCGCGCCCCATCGTCGCGGCTCGTTTTCCGGGTGGCCGCGCCATGCCCCGAGCGAGAAAGGGCCCTGCTCCACGCGGCCCAGGGTGCTGACCAGGGCTGCCCAACGCCGGCCAATTCTCACGAGCGTTCTGCCCAAATCGATCCCGATTTGGGCAGAACGCTCGTGAGAATTGGCCGGAAAACGCCCGGCGAACACAATTCGGGCACAAGAGGGCCGCAGGGCCGCCCCCCCGGGGCCCTGTCCGGGATCGCGTGTCGTCGCGTTCCGGCACCGCCAGGAGTAGCTCCGGGCGGCGGGCCCCGGGGAGGCCGACGCCTCCCGCACCTCAGCCTCCGGGGGTCCCCTCCCTGGCGCCGGCCGCTGGGGCCGGGCCGGCCCCGAAAGCCGGGCCCGGGCCCGGGCCTGCTTGCTCAGCCTTCCGTTGCCAGGGGCCTGAGCCTGGGGGCCTCCGCATGGGGAACCCTGAGTCCCGCGCCACGAGTCCCCCCGACCGTCCCGGCGACGACGGCACCTTTCTCGGCTTCGTCCCAGCCGTGGAGTGAGAGATCACTCCGTTCCCCCACAGAGGCCAGCCCCCTCCACGGGCGCCCCGGCCGCCCGCCACGGCGGAGGCGGACGCCCGGCCACGGCGCCTCCATCCACTATGCTCGGGGAAAACTCCCCGGCGCCGGGGCCGCCGGCCGCGCCCCATCGTCGCGGCTCGTTTTCCGGGTGGCCGCGCCATGCCCCGAGCGAGAAAGGGCCCTGCTCCACGCGGCCCTGGGCGCTGACCAGGGCTGCCCAACGCCGGCCAATTCTCACGAGCGTTCTGCCCAAATCGATCCCGATTTGGGCAGAACGCTCGTGAGAATTGGCCGGAAAACGCCCGGCGAACACACTTCGGGCACCAGAGGGCCGCAGGGCCGCCCCCCCGGGGCCCTGTCCGGGATCGCGTGTCGTCGCGTTCCGGCACCGCCAGGAGGAGCTCCGGGCGGCGGACCCCGGGGAGGCCGACGCCTCCCGCTCCTCAGCCTCCGGGGGTCCCCTCCCTGGCGCCGGCCGCTGGGGCCGGGCCAGCCCCGAAAGCCGGGCCCGGGCCCGGGCCTTCTTGCTCAGCCTTCCGTTGCCAGGGGCCTGAGCCTGGGGGCCTCCGCATGGGGAACCCTGAGTCCCGCGCCACGAGTCCCCCCGACCGTCCCGACGACGACGGCACCTTTCGCGGCTTCGTCCCAGCCGTGGAGTGAGAGATCACTCCGTTCCCCCACAGAGGCCAGCCCCCTCCACGGGCGCCCCGGCCGCCCGCCACGGCGGAGGCGGACGCCCGGCCACGGCGCCTCCATCCACTCTGCTCGGGGAAAACTCCCCGGCGCCGGGGCCGCCGGCCGCGCCCCATCGTCGCGGCTCGTTTTCCGGGTGGCCGCGCCATGCCCCGAGCGAGAAAGGGCCCTGCTCCACGCGGCCCTGGGCGCTGACCAGGGCTGCCCAACGCCGGCCAATTCTCACGAGCGTTCTGCCCAAATCGATCCCGATTTGGGCAGAACGCTCGTGAGAATTGGCCGGAAAACGCCCGGCGAACACACTTCGGGCACCAGAGGGCCGCAGGGCCGCCCCCCCGGGGCCCTGTCCCGGATCGCGTGTCGTCGCGTTCCGGCACCGCCAGGAGGAGCTCCGGGAGGCGGGCCCCGGGGAGGCCGACGCCTCCCGCTCCTCAGCCTCCGGGGGTCCCCTCCCTGGCGCCGGCCGCTGGGGCCGGGCCAGCCCCGAAAGCCGGGCCCGGGCCCGGGCCTGCTTGCTCAGCCTTCCGTTGCCAGGGGCCTGAGCCTGGGGGCCTCCGCATGGGGAACCCTGAGTCCCTCGCCATGAGTCCTCCCGACCGTCCCGGCGACAACGGCACCTTTCGCGGCTTCGTCCCAGCCGTGGAGTGAGAGATCACTCCGTTCCCCCACAGAGGCCAGCCCCCTCCACGGGCGCCCCGGCCGCCCGCCACGGCGGAGGCGGACGCCCGGCCACGGCGCCTCCATCCACTCTGCTCGGGGAAAACTCCCCGGCGCCGGGGCCGCCGGCCGCGCCCCATCGTCGCGGCTCGTTTTCCGGGTGGCCGCGCCATGCCCCGAGCGAGAAAGGGCCCTGCTCCACGCGGCCCTGGGCGCTGACCAGGGCTGCCCAACGCCGGCCAATTCTCACGAGCGTTCTGCCCAAATCGATCCCGATTTGGGCAGAACGCTCGTGAGAATTGGCCGGAAAACGCCCGGCGAACACACTTCGGGCACCAGAGGGCCGCAGGGCCGCCCCCCCGGGGCCCTGTCCGGGATCGCGTGTCGTCGCGTTCCGGCACCGCCAGGAGGAGCTCCGGGCGGCGGGCCCCGGGGAGGCCGACGCCTCCCGCTCCTCAGCCTCCGTGGGTCCCCTCCCTGGCGCCGGCCGCTGGGGCCGGGCCGGCCCCGAAAGCCGGGCCCGGGCCCGGGCCTGCTTGCTCAGCCTTCCGTTGCCAGGGGCCTGAGCCTGGGGGCCTCCGCATGGGGAACCCTGAGTCCCGCGCCACGAGTCCCCCCGACCGTCCCGGCGACGACGGCACCTTTCGCGGCTTCGTCCCAGCCGTGGAGTGAGAGATCACTCCGTTCCCCCACAGAGGCCAGCCCCCTCCACGGGCGCCCCGGCCGCCCGCCACGGCGGAGGCGGACGCCCAGCCACGGCGCCTCCATCCACTCTGCTCGGGGGAAAACTCCCCGGCGCCGGGGCCGCCGGCCGCGCCCCATCGTCGCGGCTCGTTTTCCGGGTGGCCGCGCCATGCCCCGAGCGAGAAAGGGCCCTGCTCCTCGCGGCCCTGGGCGCTGACCAGGGCTGCCCAACGCCGGCCAATTCTCACGAGCGTTCTGCCCAAATCGATCCCGATTTGGGCAGAACGCTCGTGAGAATTGGCCGGAAAACGCCCGGCGAACACACTTCGGGCACCAGAGGGCCGCAGGGCCGCCCCCCCGGGGCCCTGTCCGGGATCGCGTGTCGTCGCCTTCCGGCACCGCCAGGAGGAGCTCCGGGCGGCGGGCCCCGGGGAGGCCGACGCCTCCCGCTCCTCAGCCTCCGGGGGTCCCCTCCCTGGCGCCGGCCGCTGGGGCCGGGCCGGCCCCGAAAGCCGGGCCCGGGCCCGGGCCTGCTTGCTCAGCCTTCCGTTGCCAGGGGCCTGAGCCTGGGGGCCTCCGCATGGGGAACCCTGAGTCCCGCGCCACGAGTCCCCCCGACCGTCCCGGCGACGACGGCACCTTTCGCGGCTTCGTCCCAGCCGTGGAGTGAGAGATCACTCCGTTCCCCCACAGAGGCCAGCCCCCTCCACGGGCGCCCCGGCCGCCCGCCACGGCGGAGGCGGACGCCCGGCCACGGCGCCTCCATCCACTCTGCTCGGGGAAAACTCCCCGGCGCCGGGGCCGCCGGCCGCGCCCCATCGTCGCGGCTCGTTTTCCGGGTGGCCGCGCCATGCCCCGAGCGAGAAAGGGCCCTGCTCCACGCGGCCCAGGGCGCTGACCAGGGCTGCCCAACGCCGGCCAATTCTCACGAGCGTTCTGCCCAAATCGATCCCGATTTGGGCAGAACGCTCGTGAGAATTGGCCGGAAAACGCCCGGCGAACACACTTCGGGCACCAGAGGGCCGCAGGGCTGCCCCCCCGGGGCCCTGTCCGGGATCGCGTGTCGTCGCGTTCCGGCACCGCCAGGAGGAGCTCCGGACGGCGGGCCCCGGGGAGGCCGACGCCTCCCGCTCCTCAGCCTCCGGGGGTCCCCTCCCTGGCGCCGGCCGCTGGGGCCGGGCCAGCCCCGAAAGCCGGGCCCGGGCCTGGGCCTGCTTGCTCAGCCTTCCGTTGCCAGGGGCCTGAGCCTGGGGGCCTCCGCATGGGGAACCCTGAGTCCCGCGCCACGAGTCCCCCCGACCGTCCCGGCGACGACGGCACCTTTCGCGGCTTCGTCCCTGCCGTGGAGTGAGAGATCACTCCGTTCCCCCACAGAGGCCAGCCCCCTCCACGGGCGCCCCGGACGCCCGTTACGGCGGAGGCGGACGCCCGGCCACGGCGCCTCCATCCACTCTGCTCTGGGAAAACTCCCCGGCGCCGGGGCCGCCGGCCGCGCCCCATCGTCGCGGCTCGTTTTCCGGGTGGCCGCGCCATGCCCCGAGTGAGAAAGGGCCCTGCTCCACGCGGCCCTGGGCGCTGACCAGGGCTGCCCAACGCCGGCCAATTCTCACGAGCGTTCTGCCCAAATCGATCCCGATTTGGGCAGAACGCTCGTGAGAATTGGCCGGAAATCGCCGGCGAACACACTTCGGGCACCAGAGGGCCGCAGGGCCGCCCCCCCGGGGCCCTGTCCGGGATCGCGTGTCGTCGCGTTCCGGCACCGCCAGGAGGAGCTCCGGGAGGCGGGCCCCGGGGAGGCCGACGCCTCCCGCACCTCAGCCTCCGGGGGTCCCCTCCCTGGCGCCGGCCGCTGGGGCCGGGCCAGCCCCGAAAGCCGGGCCCGGGCCCGGGCCTGCTTGCTCAGCCTTCCGTTGCCAGGGGCCTGAGCCTGGGGGCCTCCGCATGGGGAACCCTGAGTCCCGCGCCACGAGTCCCCCCGACCGTCCCGGCGACGACGGCACCTTTCGCGGCTTCGTCCCAGCCGTGGAGTGAGAGATCACTCCGTTCCCCCACAGAGGCCAGCCCCCTCCACGGGCGCCCCGGCCGCCCGCCACGGCGGAGGCGGACGCCTGGCCACGGCGCCTCCATCCACTCTGCTCGGGGAAAACTCCCCGGCGCCGGGGCCGCCGGCCGCGCCCCATCGTCACGGCTCGTTTTCCGGGTGGCCGCGCCATGCCCCGAGCGAGAAAGGGCCCTGCTCCACGCGGCCCTGGGCGCTGACCAGGGCTGCCCAACGCCGGCCAATTCTCACGAGCGTTCTGCCCAAATCGATCCCGATTTGGGCAGAACGCTCGTGAGAATTGGCCGGAAAACGCCCGGCGAACACACTTCGGGCACCAGAGGGCCGCAGGGCCGCCCCCCCGGGGCCCTGTCCGGGAACGCGTGTCGTCGCGTTCCGGCACCGCCTGGAGGAGCTCCGGGAGGCGGGCCCCGGGGAGGTCGACGCCTCCCGCTCCTCAGCCTCCGGGGGTCCTCTCCCTGGCGCCGGCCGCTGGGGCCGGGCCAGCCCCGAAAGCCGGGCCCGGGCCCGGGACTGCTTGCTCAGACTTCCGTTGCAAGGGGCCTGAGCCTGGGGGCCTCCGGATGGGGAACGCTGAGTCCCGCGCCACGAGTCCCCCCGACCGTCCCGGCGACGACGGCACCTTTCGCGGCTTCATCCCAGCCGTGGAGTGAGAGATCACTCCGTTCCCCCACAGAGGCCAGCCCCCTCCACGTGCGCCCCGGCCGCCCGCCACGGCGGAGGCGGACGCCCGGCCACGGCGCCTCCATCCACTCTGCTCGGGGAAAACTCCCCGGCGCCGGGGCCGCCGGCCGCGCCCCATCGTCGCGGCTCGTTTTCCGGGTGGCCGCGCCAAGCCCCGAGCGAGAAAGGGACCTGCTCCACGCGGCCCTGGGCGCTGACCAGGGCTGCCCAATGCCGGCCAATTCTCACGAGCGTTCTGCCCAAATCGATCCCGATTTGGGCAGAACGCTCGTGAGAATTGGCCGGAAAACGCCCGGCGAACACACTTCGGGCACCAGAGGGCCGCAGTGCCGCCCCCCCGGGGCCCTTTCCAGGATCGCGTGTCGTCGCGTTCCGGCACCGCCAGGAGGAGCTCCGGGCGGCGGGCCCCGGGGAGGCCAACGCCTCCCGCTCCTCAGCCTCCGGGGGTCCCCTCCCTGGCGCCGGCCGCTGGGGCCGGGCCAGCCCCGAAAGCCGGGCCCGGGCCCGGGCCTGCTTGCTCAGCCTTCCGTTGCCAGGGGCCTGAGCCTGGGGGCCTCCGCATGGGGAACCCTGAGTCCCGCGCCACGAGTCCCCCCCGACCGTCCCGGCGACCACGGCACCTTTCGCGGCTTCGTCCCAGCCGTGGAGTGAGAGATCACTCCGTTCCCCCACAGAGGCCAGCCCCCTCCACGGGCGCCCCGGCCGCCCGCCACGGCGGAGGCGGACGCCCGGCCACGGCGCCTCCATCCACTCTGCTCGGGGAAAACTCCCCGGCGCCGGGGCCGCCGGCCGCGCCCCATCGTCGCGGCTCGTTTTCCGGGTGGCCGCGCCATGCCCCGAGCGAGAAAGGGCCCTGCTCCACGCGGCCCTGGGCGCTGACCAGGGCTGCCCAACGCCGGCCAATTCTCACGAGCGTTCTGCCCAAATCGATCCCGATTTGGGCAGAACGCTCGTGAGAATTGGCCGGAAAACGCCCGGGGAACACACTTCGGGCACCAGAGGGCCGCAGGGCCGCCCCCCCGGGGCCCTGTCCGGGATCGCGTGTCGTCGCCTTCCGGCACCGCCAGGAGGAGCTCCGGGCGGCGGGCCCCGGGGAGGCCGACGCCTCCCGCTCCTCAGCCTCCGGGGGTCCCCTCCCTGGCGCCGGCCGCTGGGGCCGGGCCAGCCCCGAAAGCCGGGCCCGGGCCCGGGCCTGCTTGCTCAGCCTTCCGTTGCCAGGGGCCTGAGCCTGGGGGCCTCCGCATGGGGAACCCTGAGTCCCGCGCCACGAGTCCCCCCGACCGTCCCGGCGACGACGGCACCTTTCGCGGCTTCGTCCCAGCCGTGGAGTGAGAGATCACTCCGTTCCCCCACAGAGGCCAGCCCCCTCCACGGGCGCCCCGGCCGCCCGCCAGGGCGGAGGCGGACGCCCGGCCACGGCGCCTCCATCCACTCTGCTCGGGGAAAACTCCCCGGCGCCGGGGCCGCCGGCCGCGCCCCATCGTCGCGGCTCGTTTTCCGGGTGGCCGCGCCATGCCCCGAGCGAGAAAGGGCCCTGCTCCACGCGGCCCTGGGCGCTGACCAGGGCTGCCCAATGCCGGCCAATTCTCACGAGCGTTCTGCCCAAATCGATCCCGATTTGGGCAGAACGCTCGTGAGAATTGGCCGGAAAACGCCCGGCGAACACACTTCGGGCACCAGAGGGCCGCAGGGCCGCCCCCCCCGGGGCCCTGTCCAGGATCGCGTGTCGTCGCGTTCCGGCACCGCCAGGAGGAGCTCCGGGCGGCGGGCCCCGGGGAGGCCGACGCCTCCCGCTCCTCAGCCTCCGGGGGTCCCCTCCCTGGCGCCGGCCGCTGGGGCCGGGCCAGCCCCGAAAGCCGGGCCCGGGCCCGGGCCTGCTTGCTCAGCCTTCCGTTGCCAGGGGCCTGAGCCTGGGGGCCTCCGCATGGGGAACCCTGAGTCCCGCGCCACGAGTCCCCCCGACCGTCCCGGCGACGACGGCACCTTTCGCGGCTTCGTCCCAGCCGTGGAGTGAGAGATCACTCCGTTCCCCCACAGAGGCCAGCCCCCTCCACGGGCGCCCCGGCCGCCCGCCAGGGCGGAGGCGGACGCCCGGCCACGGCGCCTCCATCCACTCTGCTCGGGGAAAACTCCCCGGCGCCGGGGCCGCCGGCCGCGCCCCATCGTCGCGGCTCGTTTTCCGGGTGGCCGCGCCATGCCCCGAGCGAGAAAGGGCCCTACTCCACGCGGCCCTGGGCGCTGACCAGGGCTGCCCAACGCCGGCCAATTCTCACGAGCGTTCTGCCCAAATCGATCCCGATTTGGGCAGAACGCTCGTGAGAATTGGCCGGAAAACGCCCGGCGAACACACTTCGGGCACCAGAGGGCCGCAGGGCCGCCCCCCCGGGGCCCTGTCCGGGATCGCGTGTCGTCGCCTTCCGGCACCGCCAGGAGGAGCTCCGGGCGGCGGGCCCCGGGGAGGCCGACGCCTCCCGCTCCTCAGCCTCCGGGGGTCCCCTCCCTGGTGCCGGCCGCTGGGGCCGGGCCAGCCCCGAAAGCCGGGCCCGGGCCCGGGCCTGCTTGCTCAGCCTTCCGTTGCCAGGGGCCTGAGCCTGGGGGCCTCCGCATGGGGAACCCTGAGTCCCGCGCCACGAGTCCCCCCGACCGTCCCGGCGACCACGGCACCTTTCGCGGCTTCGTCCCAGCCGTGGAGTGAGAGATCACTCCGTTCCCCCACAGAGGCCAGCCCCCTCCACGGGCGCCCCGGCCGCCCGCCACGGCAGAGGCGGACGCCCGGCCACGGCGCCTCCATCCACTCTGCTCGGGGAAAACTCCCCGGCGCCGGGGCCGCCGGCCGCGCCCCATCGTCGCGGCTCGTTTTCCGGGTGGCCGCGCCATGCCCCGAGCGAGAAAGGGCCCTGCTCCACGCGGCCCTGGGCGCTGACCAGGGCTGCCCAACGCCGGCCAATTCTCACGAGCGTTCTGCCCAAATCGATCCCGATTTGGGCAGAACGCTCGTGAGAATTGGCCGGAAAACGCCCGGCGAACACACTTCGGGCACCAGAGGGCCGCAGGGCCGCCCCCCCGGGGCCCTGTCCGGGATCGCGTGTCGTCGCCTTCCGGCACCACCAGGAGGAGCTCCGGGCGGCGGGCCCCGGGGAGGCCGACGCCTCCCGCTCCTCAGCCTCCGGGGGTCCCCTCCCTGGCGCCGGCCGCTGGGGCCGGGCCAGCCCCGAAAGCCGGGCCCGGGCCCGGGCCTGCTTGCTCAGCCTTCCGTTGCCAGGGGCCTGAGCCTGGGGGCCTCCGCATGGGGAACCCTGAGTCCCGCGCCACGAGTCCCCCCGACCGTCCCGGCGACGACGGCACCTTTCGCGGCTTCGTCCCAGCCGTGGAGTGAGAGATCACTCCGTTCCCCCACAGAGGCCAGCCCCCTCCACGGGCGCCCCGGCCGCCCGCCAGGGCGGAGGCGGACGCCCGGCCACGGCGCCTCCATCCACTCTGCTCGGGGAAAACTCCCCGGCGCCGGGGCCGCCGGCCGCGCCCCATCGTCGCGGCTCGTTTTCCGGGTGGCCGCGCCATGCCCCGAGCGAGAAAGGGCCCTGCTCCACGCGGCCCTGGGCGCTGACCAGGGCTGCCCAATGCCGGCCAATTCTCACGAGCGTTCTGCCCAAATCGATCCCGATTTGGGCAGAACGCTCGTGAGAATTGGCCGGAAAACGCCCGGCGAACACACTTCGGGCACCAGAGGGCCGCAGGGCCGCCCCCCCGGGGCCCTGTCCAGGATCGCGTGTCGTCGCGTTCCGGCACCGCCAGGAGGAGCTCCGGGCGGCGGGCCCCGGGGAGGCCGACGCCTCCCGCTCCTCAGCCTCCGGGGGTCCCCTCCCTGGCGCCGGCCGCTGGGGCCGGGCCAGCCCCGAAAGCCGGGCCCGGGCCCGGGCCTGCTTGCTCAGCCTTCCGTTGCCAGGGGCCTGAGCCTGGGGGCCTCCGCATGGGGAACCCTGAGTCCCGCGCCACGAGTCCCCCCGACCGTCCCGGCGACGACGGCACCTTTCGCGGCTTCGTCCCAGCCGTGGAGTGAGAGATCACTCCGTTCCCCCACAGAGGCCAGCCCCCTCCACGGGCGCCCCGGCCGCCCGCCAGGGCGGAGGCGGACGCCCGGCCACGGCGCCTCCATCCACTCTGCTCGGGGAAAACTCCCCGGCGCCGGGGCCGCCGGCCGTCCCCATCGTCGCGGCTCGTTTTCCGGGTGGCCGCGCCATGCCCCGAGCGAGAAAGGGCCCTACTCCACGCGGACCTGGGCGCTGACCAGGGCTGCCCAACGCCGGCCAATTCTCACGAGCGTTCTGCCCAAATCGATCCCGATTTGGGCAGAACGCTCGTGAGAATTGGCCGGAAAACGCCCGGCGAACACACTTCGGGCACCAGAGGGCCGCAGGGCCGCCCCCCCGGGGCCCTGTCCGGGATCGCGTGTCGTCGCTTTCCGGCACCGCCAGGAGGAGCTCCGGGCGGCGGGCCCCGGGGAGGCCGACGCCTCCCGCTCCTCAGCCTCCGGGGGTCCCCTCCCTGGCGCCGGCCGCTGGGGCCGGGCCAGCCCCGAAAGCCGGGCCCGGGCCCGGGCCTGGTTGCTCAGCCTTCCGTTGCCAGGGGCCTGAGCCTGGGGTCCTCCGCATGGGGAACCCTGAGTCCCGCGCCACGAGTCCCCCCGACCGTCCCGGCGACGACGGCACCTTTCGCGGCTTCGTCCCAGCCGTGGAGTGAGAGATCACTCCGTTCCCCCACAGAGGCCAGCCCCCTCCACGGGCGCCCCGGCCGCCCGCCAGGGCGGAGGCGGACGCCCGGCCACGGCGCCTCCATCCACTCTGCTCGGGGAAAACTCCCCGGCGCCGGGGCCGCCGGCCGCGCCCCATCGTCGCGGCTCGTTTTCCGGGTGGCCGCGCCATGCCCCGAGCGAGAAAGGGCCCTACTCCACGCGGCCCTGGGCGCTGACCAGGGCTGCCCAACGCCGGCCAATTCTCACGAGCGTTCTGCCCAAATCGATCCCGATTTGGGCAGAACGCTCGTGAGAATTGGCCGGAAAACGCCCGGCGAACACACTTCGGGCACCAGAGGGCCGCAGGGCCGCCCCCCCCGGGGCCCTGTCCGGGATCGCGTGTCGTCGCCTTCCGGCACCGCCAGGAGGAGCTCCGGGCGGCGGGCCCCGGGGAGGCCGACGCCTCCCGCTCCTCAGCCTCCGGGGGTCCCCTCCCTGGTGCCGGCCGCTGGGGCCGGGCCAGCCCCGAAAGCCGGGCCCGGGCCCGGGCCTGCTTGCTCAGCCTTCCGTTGCCAGGGGCCTGAGCCTGGGGGCCTCCGCATGGGGAACCCTGAGTCCCGCGCCACGAGTCCCCCCGACCGTCCCGGCGACCACGGCACCTTTCGCGGCTTCGTCCCAGCCGTGGAGTGAGAGATCACTCCGTTCCCCCACAGAGGCCAGCCCCCTCCACGGGCGCCCCGGCCGCCCGCCACGGCAGAGGCGGACGCCCGGCCACGGCGCCTCCATCCACTCTGCTCGGGGAAAACTCCCCGGCGCCGGGGCCGCCGGCCGCGCCCCATCGTCGCGGCTCGTTTTCCGGGTGGCCGCGCCATGCCCCGAGCGAGAAAGGGCCCTGCTCCACGCGGCCCTGGGCGCTGACCAGGGCTGCCCAACGCCGGCCAATTCTCACGAGCGTTCTGCCCAAATCGATCCCGATTTGGGCAGAACGCTCGTGAGAATTGGCCGGAAAACGCCCGGCGAACACACTTCGGGCACCAGAGGGCCGCAGGGCCGCCCCCCCGGGGCCCTGTCCGGGATCGCGTGTCGTCGCCTTCCGGCACCGCCAGGAGGAGCTCCGGGCGGCGGGCCCCGGGGAGGCCGACGCCTCCCGCTCCTCAGCCTCCGGGGGTCCCCTCCCTGGCGCCGGCCGCTGGGGCCGGGCCAGCCCCGAAAGCCGGGCCCGGGCCCGGGCCTGCTTGCTCAGCCTTCCGTTGCCAGGGGCCTGAGCCTGGGGGCCTCCGCATGGGGAACCCTGAGTCCCGCGCCACGAGTCCCCCCGACCGTCCCGGCGACGACGGCACCTTTCGCGGCTTCGTCCCAGCCGTGGAGTGAGAGATCACTCCGTTCCCCCACAGAGGCCAGCCCCCTCCACGGGCGCCCCGGCCGCCCGCCACGGCGGAGGCGGACGCCCGGCCACGGCGCCTCCATCCACTCTGCTCGGGGAAAACTCCCCGGCGCCGGGGCCGCCGGCCGCGCCCCATCGTCGCGGCTCGTTTTCCGGGTGGCCGCGCCATGCCCCGAGCGAGAAAGGGCCCTGCTCCACGCGGCCCAGGGCGCTGACCAGGGCTGCCCAACGCCGGCCAATTCTCACGAGCGTTCTGCCCAAATCGATCCCGATTTGGGCAGAACGCTCGTGAGAATTGGCCGGAAAACGCCCGGCGAACACACTTCGGGCACCAGAGGGCCGCAGGGCCGCCCCCCCGGGGCCCTGTCCGGGTTCGCGTGTCGTCGCGTTCCGGCACCGCCAGGAGGAGCTCCGGGCGGCGGGCCCCGGGGAGGCCGACGCCTCCCGCACCTCAGCCTCCGGGGGTCCCCTCCCTGGCGCCGGCCGCTGGGGCCGGGCCGGCCCCGAAACCCGGGCCCGGGCCCGGGCCTGCTTGCTCAGCCTTCCGTTGCCAGGGGCCTGAGCCTGGGGGCCTCCGCATGGGGAACCCTGAGTCCCGCGCCACGAGTCCCCCCGACCGTCCCGGCGACGACGGCACCTTTCTCGGCTTCGTCCCAGCCGTGGAGTGAGAGATCACTCCGTTCCCCCACAGAGGCCAGCCCCCTCCACGGGCGCCCCGGCCGCCCGCCACGGCGGAGGCGGACGCCCGGCCACGGCGCCTCCATCCACTCTGCTCGGGGAAAACTCCCCGGCGCCGGGGCCGCCGGCCGCGCCCCATCGTCGCGGCTCGTTTTCCGGGTGGCCGCGCCATGCCCCGAGCGAGAAAGGGCCCTGCTCCACGCGGCCCTGGGCGCTGACCAGGGCTGCCCAACGCCGGCCAATTCTCACGAGCGTTCTGCCCAAATCGATCCCGATTTGGGCAGAACGCTCGTGAGAATTGGCCGGAAAACGCCCGGCGAACACACTTCGGGCACCAGAGGGCCGCAGGGCCGCCCCCCCGGGGCCCTGTCCGGGATCGCGTGTCGTCGCGTTCCGGCACCGCCAGGAGGAGCTCCGGGAGGAGGGCCTCGGGGAGGCCGACGCCTCCCACTCCTCAGCCTCCGGGGGTCCCCTCCCTGGCGCCAGCCGCCGGGGCCGGGCCAGCCCGAAAGCCGTGCCCGGGCCCGGGCCTGCTTGCTCAGCCTTCCATTGCCAGGGGCCTGAGCCTTGGGGCCTCCGCATGGGGAACCCTGAGTCCCAAGCCACGAGTCCCCCCGACCGTCCCGGCGACAACGGCACCTTTCGCGGCTTCGTCCCAGCCGTGGAGTGAGAGATCACTCCGTTCCCCCACAGAGGCCAGCCCCCTCCACGGGCGCCCCGGCCGCCCGCCACGGCGGAGGCGGACGCCCGGCCACGGCGCCTCCATCCACTCTGCTCGGGCAAAACTCCCCGGCGCCGAGGCCGCCGGCCGCGCCCCATCGTCGCGGCTCGTTTTCCGGGTGGCCGCGCCATGCCCCGCGCGAGAAAGGGCCCTGCTCCACGCGGTACTGGGCGCTGACCAGGGCTGCCCAACGCCGGCCGATTCTCACGAGCGTTCTGCCCAAATCGATCCCGATTTGGGCAGAACGCTCGTGAGAATTGGCCGGAAAACGCCCGGCGAACACACTTCGGGCACCACAGGGCCGCAGGGCGGCCCCCTCGGGGCCCTGTCCGGGATCACGTGTCGTCGCGTTCCGGCAACGCCGGGAGGAGCTCCGGGAGGCGGGCCCCGGGGAGGCCGACGCCTCCCGCTCCTCAGCCTCCGGGGGTCCCCTCCCTGGCGCCGGCAGCTGTGGCCGAGCCAGCCCCGAAAGCCGGGCCCGAGGTCGGGCCTGCTTGCTCAGCCTTCCGTTGCCAGGGGCCTGAGCCTGGGGGCCTCCGCATGGGGAACCCTGAGTCCCGCGCCACGAGTCCCCCGACAGTCCCGGCGACAACGGCACCTTTCACGGCTTCGTCCTAGCCGCGGAGTGAGAGACCAGTCCATTTCCCCACAGAGGCCAGCCTCCTCCGAGGCGCCCCGGCCGCCCGCCACGGCGGAGGCGGACGCCCGGCCACAGCGCCACCATGCACACTGCTCGGGGAAAACTCCCCGGCGCCGCGGCTGCCGGCTGCGCCCCATCGTCGCGGCTCGTTTTACGGGTGGCCGCGACATGACCCGAGCGAGAAAGGGCCCTGCTCCACGCGGAACTGGGCGCTGACCAGTGCTGCCCAACACCGGCCAATTCTCACGAGCGTTCTGCCCAAATCGATCCCGATTTGGGCAGAACGCTCGTGAGAATTGGCCGGAACAAGCCCGGCGAACACACTTCGGGCACTACAGGACCGCAGGGCGCCCCCCCCGGGGCCCTGTCCGGGATCGCGTGTCGTCGCGTTCCGGCACCGCCAGGAGGAGCTCCGGGAGGCGGGCCCCGGGGAGGCTGACGCCTCCCGCTTCTCAGCCTCCGGGGGGGCCCTGTCCGGGATCGCGTGTCGTCGCGTTCCGGCACCGCCAGGAGGAGCTCCGGGAGGCGGGCCCCGGGGAGGCCGACGCCTCCCGCTCCTCAGCCTCCGGGGGTCCCCTCCCTGGCGCCGGCTGCCGGGGCCGGGCAAGCCCTGAAATCGGGGCCCGGGCTCGGCCCTGCTTGATCAGCCTTAGGTTTCCAGGGGCGTGAGCCTGGGGGCCTCCGCATGGGAACACTGAGTCCCGCGCCACGAGTCCCCCCGACCGTCCCGGCGACAACGGCACCTTTCGCGGCTTCGTCCCAGCCGTGGAGTGAGAGATCACTCCGTTCCCCCACAGAGGCCAGCCCCCTCCACGGGCACCCCGGCCGCCCGCCACGGCGGAGGCGGACGCCCGGCCACGGCGCCTCCATCCACTCTGCTCGGGGAAAACTCACCGGCGCCGGGGCCGCCGGCCGCGCCCCATCGTCGCGGCTCGTTTTCCGGGTGGCCGCGACATGCCCCGAGCGAGAAAGGGCCCTGCTCCACGCGGCACTGGGCGCTGAGCAGGGCTGCCCAACGCCGGCCAATTCTCACGAGCGTTCAGCCCAAATCGATCCCGATTTGGGCAGAACGCTCGTGAGAATTGGCCGGAAAACGCCCGGCGAACAAGCTTCGGGCTCCACAGGGCCGCAGGGCCGCCCCCCCGGGGCCCTATCCGGGATGGCGTGTCGTCGCGTTCCGGCACCGCAGGGAGGAGCTCCAGGAGGCGGGCCCGAGGAGGCCGACGCCTCCCGCTCCTCAGCCTCCGGGGATCCCCTCCCTGGCGCCGGCCGCTTAGGCCGGGCCAGCCCTGAAAGCCGGGCCTGGGCCCGGGCCTGCTTGCTCAGCCTTCCGTTGCCAGTGGCCTGAGCCTGGGGGCATCCGCATGGGGAACCCTGAGTCCCGCGCCACGAGTCCCCCCGACCGTCCCGGCGACAACGGCACCTTTCGCGGCTTGTCCCAGCCGTGGAGTGAGAGATCACTCCGTTCCCCCAAAGAGGCCAGCCCCCTCAAGGGCGCCCCGGCCGCCCGCCACGGCGGAGGCGGACGCCCGTCCATGGCGCTTCCATCCACTCTGCTCGGGGAAAACTCCCCGGCGCCGGGGCCGCCGGCCGCGCCCCATCGTCGCGGCTCGTTTTCCGGGTGGCCGCGCCATGCCCCGAGCGAGAAAGGGCCCTGCTCCACGCGGCCCTGGGCGCTGACCAGGGCTGCCCAACGCCGGCCAATTCTCACGAGCGTTCTGCCCAAATCGATCCCGATTTGTGCAGAACGCTCGTGAGAATTGGCCTAAAACGCCCGGCGAACACACTTCGGGCACCAGAGGGCCGCAGGGCCGCCCCCCCGAGGCCCTGTCCGGGATCGCGTGTCGTCGCGTTCCGGCACCGCCAGGAGGAGCTCCGGGCGGCGGGCCCCGGGGAGGCCGACGCCTCCCGCACCTCAGCCTCCGGGGGTCCCCTCCCTGGCGCCGGCCGCTGGGGCCGGGCCGGCCCCGAAAGCCGGGCCCGGGCCCGGGCCTGCTTGCTCAGCCTTCCGTTGCCAGGGGCCTGAGCCTGGGGGCCTCCGCATGGGGAACCCTGAGTCCCGCGCCACGAGTCCCCCCGACCGTCCCGGCGACCACGGCACCTTTCGCGGCTTCGTCCCAGCCGTGGAGTGAGAGATCACTCCGTTCCCCCACAGAGGCCAGCCCCCTCCACGGGCGCCCCGGCCGCCCGCCACGGCGGAGGCGGACGCCCGGCCACGGCGCCTCCATCCACTCTGCTCGGGGAAAACTCCCCGGCGCCGGGGCCGCCGGCCGCGCCCCATCGTCGCGGCTCGTTTTCCGGGTGGCCGCGCCATGCCCCGAGCGAGAAAGGGCCCTGCTCCACGCGGCCCTGGGCGCTGACCAGGGCTGCCCAACGCCGGCCAATTCTCACGAGCGTTCTGCCCAAATCGATCCCGATTTGGGCAGAACGCTCGTGAGAATTGGCCGGAAAACGCCCGGCGAACACACTTCGGGCACCAGAGGGCCGCAGGGCCGCCCCCCCGGGGCCCTGTCCGGGATCGCGTGTTGTCGCCTTCCGGCACCGCCAGGAGGAGCTCCGGGCGGCGGGCCCGGGGAGGCCGACGCCTCCCGCTCCTCAGCCTCCGGGGGTCCCCTCCCTGGCGCCGGCCACTGGGGCCGGGCCAGCCCCGAAAGCCGGGCCCGGGCCCGGGCCTGCTTGCTCAGCCTTCCGTTGCCAGGGGCCTGAGCCTGGGGGCCTCCGCATGGGGAACCCTGAGTCACGCGCCACGAGTCCCCCCGACCGTCCCGGCGACGACGGCACCTTTCGCGGCTTCGTCCCAGCCGTGGAGTGAGAGATCACTCCGTTCCCCCACAGAGGCCAGCCCCCTCCACGGGCGCCCCGGCCGCCCGCCACGGCGGAGGCGGACGCCCGGCCACGGCGCCTCCATCCACTCTGCTCGGGGAAAACTCCCTGGCGCCGGGGCCGCCGGCCGCGCCCCATCGTCGCGGCTCGTTTTCCGGGTGGCCGCGCCATGCCCCGAGCGAGAAAGGGCCCTACTCCACGCGGCCCTGGGCGCTGACCAGGGCTGCCCAACGCCGGCCAATTCTCACGAGCGTTCTGCCCAAATCGATCCCGATTTGGGCAGAACGCTCGTGAGAATTGGCCGGAAAACGCCCGGCGAACACACTTCGGGCACCAGAGGGCCGCAGGGCTGCCCCCCCGGGGCCCTGTCCGGGATCGCGTGTCGTCGCGTTCCGGCACCGCCAGGAGGAGCTCCGGGCGGCGGGCCCCGGGGAGGCCGACGCCTCCCGCTCCTCAGCCTCCGGGGGTCCCCTCCCTGGCGCCGGCCGCTGGGGCCGGGCCAGCCCCGAAAGCCGGGCCCGGGCCCGGGCCTGCTTGCTCAGCCTTCCGTTGCCAGGGGCCTGAGCCTGGGGGCCTCCGCATGGGGAACCCTGAGTCCCGCGCCACGAGTCCCCCCGACCGTCCCGGCGACGACGGCACCTTTCGCGGCTTCATCCCAGCCGTGGAGTGAGAGATCACTCCGTTCCCCCACAGAGGCCAGCCCCCTCCACGTGCGCCCCGGCCGCCCGCCACGGCGGAGGCGGACGCCCGGCCACGGCGCCTCCATCCACTCTGCTCGGGGAAAACTCCCCGGCGCCGGGGCCGCCGGCCGCGCCCCATCGTCGCGGCTCGTTTTCCGGGTGGCCGCGCCAAGCCCCGAGCGAGAAAGGGACCTGCTCCACGCGGCCCTGGGCGCTGACCAGGGCTGCCCAATGCCGGCCAATTCTCACGAGCGTTCTGCCCAAATCGATCCCGATTTGGGCAGAACGCTCGTGAGAATTGGCCGGAAAACGCCCGGCGAACACACTTCGGGCACCAGAGGGCCGCAGGGCCGCCCCCCCGGGGCCCTGTCCAGGATCGCGTGTCGTCGCGTTCCGGCACCGCCAGGAGGAGCTCCGGGCGGCGGGCCCCGGGGAGGCCGACGCCTCCCGCTCCTCAGCCTCCGGGGGTCCCCTCCCTGGCGCCGGCCGCTGGGGCCGGGCCAGCCCCGAAAGCCGGGCCCGGGCCCGGGCCTGCTTGCTCAGCCTTCCGTTGCCAGGGGCCTGAGCCTGGGGGCCTCCGCATGGGGAACACTGAGTCCCGCGCCACGAGTCCCCCCGACCGTCCCGGCGACGACGGCACCTTTCGCGGCTTCGTCCCAGCCGTGGAGTGAGAGATCACTCCGTTCCCCCACAGAGGCCAGCCCCCTCCACGGGCGCCCCGGCCGCCCGCCACGGCGGAGGCGGACGCCCGGCCACGGCGCCTCCATCCACTCTGCTCGGAGAAAACTCCCCGGCGCCGGGGCCGCCGGCCGCGCCCCATCGTCGCGGCTCGTTTTCCGGGTGGCCGCGCCATGCCCCGAGCGAGAAAGGGCCCTGCTCCACGCGGCCCTGGGCGCTGACCAGGGCTGCCCAACGCCGGCCAATTCTCACGAGCGTTCTGCCCAAATCGATCCCGATTTGGGCAGAACGCTCGTGAGAATTGGCCGGAAAACGCCCGGCGAACACACTTCGGGCACCAGAGGGCCGCAGGGCCGCCCCCCCGGGCCCTGTCCGGGATCGCGTGTCGTCGCCTTCCGGCACCGCCAGGAGGAGCTCTGGGCGGCGGGCCCCGGGGAGGCCGACGCCTCCCGCTCCTCAGCCACCGGGGGTCCCCTCCCTGGCGCCGGCCGCTGGGGCCGGGCCGGCCCCGAAAGCCGGGCCCGGGCCCGGGCCTGCTTGGTCAGCCTTCCGTTGCCAGGGGCCTGAGCCTGGGGGCCTCCGCATGGGGAACCCTGAGTCCCGCGCCACGAGTCCCCCCGACCGTCCCTGCGACGACGGCATCTTTCGCGTCTTCGTCCCAGCCGTGGAGTGAGAGATCACTCCGTTCCCCCACAGAGGCCAGCCCCCTCCACGTGCGCCCCGGCCGCCCGCCACGGCGGAGGCGGACGCCCGGCCACGGCGCCTCCATCCACTCTGCTCGGGGAAAACTCCCTGGCGCCGGGGCCGCCGGCCGCGCCCCATCGTCGCGGCTCGTTTTCCGGGTGGCCGCGCCATGCCCCGAGCGAGAAAGGGCCCTGCTCCACGCGGCCCTGGGCGCTGACCAGGGCTGCCCAACGCCGGCCAATTCTCACGAGCGTTCTGCCCAAATCGATCCCGATTTGGGCAGAACGCTCGTGAGAATTGGCCGGAAAACGCCCGGCGAACACACTTCGGGCACCAGAGGGCCGCAGGGCCGCCCCCCCGGGGCCCTGTCCAGGATCGCGTGTCGTCGCGTTCCGGCACCGCCAGGAGGAGCTCCGGGCGGCGGGCCCCGGGGAGGCCGACGCCTCCCGCTCCTCAGCCTCCGGGGGTCCCCTCCCTGGCGCCGGCCGCTGGGGCCGGGCCAGCCCCGAAAGCCGGGCCCGGGCCTGGGCCTGCTTGCTCAGCCTTCCGTTGCCAGGGGCCTGAGCCTGGGGGCCTCCGCATGGGGAACCCTGTGTCCCGCGCGACGAGTCCCCCCGACCGTCCCGGCGACGACGGCACCTTTCGCGGCTTCGTCCCTGCCGTGGAATGAGAGATCACTCCGTTCCCCCACAGAGGCCAGCCCCCTTCACGGGCGCCCCGGACGCCCGTTACGGCGGAGGCGGACGCCCGGCCACGCGCCTCCATCCACTCTGCTCTGGGAAAACTCCCCGGCGCCGGGGCCGCCGGCCGCGCCCCATCGTCGCGGCTCGTTTTCCGGGTGGCCGCGCCATGCCCCGAGCGAGAAAGGGCCCTGCTCCACGCGGCCCTGGGCGCTGACCAGGGCTGCCCAACGCCGGCCAATTCTCACGAGCGTTCTGCCCAAATCGATCCCGATTTGGGCAGAACGCTCGTGAGAATTGGCCGGAAAACACCTGGCGAACACACTTCGGGCACCAGAGGGCCGCAGGGCCGCCCCCCCGGGGCCCTGTCCGGGATCGCGGGTCGTCGCCTTCCGGCACCGCCAGGAGGAGCTCTGGGTGGCGGGCCCCGGGGAGGCCGACGCCTCCCGCTCCTCAGCCACCGGGGGTCCCATCCCTGGCGCCGGCCGCTGGGGCCGGGCCGGCCCCGAAAGCCGGGCCCGGGCCCGGGCCTGCTTGCTCAGCCTTCCGTTGCCAGGGGCCTGAGCCTGGGGGCCTCCGCATGGGGAACCCTGAGTCCCGCGCCACGAGTCCCCCCGACCGTCCCGGCGACGACGGCACCTTTCGCGTCTTCGTCCCAGCCGTGGAGTGAGAGATCACTCCGTTCCCCCACAGAGGCCAGCCCCCTCCACGTGCGCCCCGGCCGCCCGCCACGGCGGAGGCGGACGCCCGGCCACGGCGCCTCCATCCACTCTGCTCGGGGAAAACTCCCTGGCGCCGGGGCCGCCGGCCGCGCCCCATCGTCGCGGCTCGTTTTCCGGGTGGCCGCGCCATGCCCCGAGCGAGAAAGGGCCCTGCTCCACGCGGCCCTGGGCGCTGACCAGGGCTGCCCAACGCCGGCCAATTCTCACGAGCGTTCTGCCCAAATCGATCCCGATTTGGGCAGAACGCTCGTGAGAATTGGCCGGAAAACGCCCGGCGAACACACTTCGGGCACCAGAGGGCCGCAGGGCTGCCCCCCCGGGGCCCTGTCCTGGATCGCGTGTCGTCGCGTTCCGGCACCGCCAGGAGGAGCTCCGGGCGGCGGGCCCCGGGGAGGCCGACGCCTCCCGCTCCTCAGCCTCCGGGGGTCCCCTCCCTGGCGCCGGCCGCTGGGGCCGGGCCAGCCCCGAAAGCCGGGCCCGGGCCCGGGCCTGCTTGCTCAGCCTTCCGGTGCCAGGGGCCTGAGCCTGGGGGCCTCCGCATGGGGAACCCTGAGTCCCGCGCCACGAGTCCCCCCGACCGTCCCGGCGACGACGGCACCTTTCGCGGATTCATCCCAGCCGTGGAGTGAGAGATCACTCCGTTCCCCCACAGAGGCCAGCCCCCTCCACGTGCGCCCCGGCCGCCCGCCACGGCGGAGGCGGACGCCCGGCCACGGCGCCTCCATCCACTCTGCTCGGGGAAAACTCCCCGGCGCCGGGGCCGCCGGCCGCGCCCCATCGTCGCGGCTCGTTTTCCGGGTGGCCGCGCCAAGCCCCGAGCGAGAAAGGGACCTGTTCCACGTGGCCCTGGGCGCTGACCAGGGCTGCCCAATGCCGGCCAATTCTCACGAGCGTTCTGCCCAAATCGATCCCGATTTGGGCAGAACGCTCGTGAGAATTGGCCGGAAAACGCCCGGCGAACACACTTCGGGCACCAGAGGGCCGCAGGGCCGCCCCCCCGGGGCCCTGTCCAGGATCGCGTGTCGTCGCGTTCCGGCACCGCCCGGAGGAGCTCCGGGCGGCGGGCCCCGGGGAGGCCGACGCCTCCCGCTCCTCAGCCTCCGGGGGTCCCCTCCCTGGCGCCGGCCGCTGGGGCCGGGCCAGCCCCGAAAGCCGGGCCCGGGCCCGGGCCTGCTTGCTCAGCCTTCCGTTGCCAGGGGCCTGAGCCTGGGGGCCTCCGCATGGGGAACACTGAGTCCCGCGCCACGAGTCCCCCCGACCGTCCCGGCGACGACGGCACCTTTCGCGGCTTCGTCCCAGCCGTGGAGTGAGAGATCACTCCGTTCCCCCACAGAGGCCAGCCCCCTCCACGGGCGCCCCGGCCGCCCGCCACGGCGGAGGCGGACGCCCGGCCACGGCGCCTCCATCCACTCTGCTCGGAGAAAACTCCCCGGCGCCGGGGCCGCCGGCCGCGCCCCATCGTCGCGGCTCGTTTTCCGGGTGGCCGCGCCATGCCCCGAGCGAGAAAGGGCCCTGCTCCACGCGGCCCTGGGCGCTGACCAGGGCTGCCCAACGCCGGCCAATTCTCACGAGCGTTCTGCCCAAATCGATCCCGATTTGGGCAGAACGCTCGTGAGAATTGGCCGGAAAACGCCCGGCGAACACACTTCGGGCACCAGAGGGCCGCAGGGCCGTCCCCCCGGGGCCCTGTCCGGGATCGCGTGTCGTCGCGTTCCGGCACCGCCAGGAGGAGCTCCGGGCGGCGGGCCCCGGGGAGGCCGACGCCTCCCGCTCCTGAGCCTCCGGGGGTCCCCTCCCTGGCGCCGGCCGCTGGGGCCGGGCCAGCCCCGAAAGCCGGGCCCGGGCCCGGGCCTGCTTGCTCAGCCTTCCGTTGCCAGGGGCCTGAGCCTGGGGGCCTCCGCATGGGGAACCCTGAGTCCCGCGCCACGAGTCCCCCCGACCGTCCCGGCGACGACGGCACCTTTCGCGGCTTCATCCCAGCCGTGGAGTGAGAGATCACTCCGTTCCCCCACAGAGGCCAGCCCCCTCCACGTGCGCCCCGGCCGCCCGCCACGGCGGAGGCGGACGCCCGGCCACGGCGCCTCCATCCACTCTGCTCGGGGAAAACTCCCCGGCGCCGGGGCCGCCGGCCGCGCCCCATCGTCGCGGCTCGTTTTCCGGGTGGCCGCGCCAAGCCCCGAGCGAGAAAGGGACCTGCTCCACGCGGCCCTGGGCGCTGACCAGGGCTGCCCAATGCCGGCCAATTCTCACGAGCGTTCTGCCCAAATCGATCCCGATTTGGGCAGAACGCTCGTGAGAATTGGCCGGAAAACGCCCGGCGAACACACTTCGGGCACCAGAGGGCCGCAGGGCCGCCCCCCCGGGGCCCTGTCCGGGATCGCGTGTCGTCGCCTTCCGGCACCGCCAGGAGGAGCTCCGGGCGGCGGGCCCCGGGAACCCAACGCCTCCCGCTCCTCAGCCACCGGGGGTCCCCTCCCTGGCGCCGGCCGCTGGGGCCGGGCCGGCCCCGAAAGCCGGGCCCGGGCCCGGGCCTGCTTGCTCAGCCTTCCGTTGCCAGGGGCCTGAGCCTGGGGGCCTCCGCATGGGGAACCCTGAGTCCCGCGCCACGAGTCCCCCCGACCGTCCCGGCGACAACGGCACCTTTCGCGTGTTCGTCCCAGCCGTGGAGTGAGAGATCACTCCGTTCCCCCACAGAGGCCAGCCCCCTCCACGTGCGCCCCGGCCGCCCGCCACGGCGGAGGCGGACGCCCGGCCACGGCGCCTCCATCCACTCTGCTCGGGGAAAACTCCCCGGCGCCGGGGCCGCCGGCCGCGCCCCATCGTCGCGGCTCGTTTTCCGGGTGGCCGCGCCATGCCCCGAGCGAGAAAGGGCCCTGCTCCACGCGGCCCTGGGCGCTGACCAGGGCTGCCCAACGCCGGCCAATTCTCACGAGCGTTCTGCCCAAATCGATCCCGATTTGGGCAGAACGCTCGTGAGAATTGGCCGGAAAACGCCCGGCGAACACACTTCGGGCACCAGAGGGCCGCAGGGCCGCCCCCCCGGGGCCCTGTCCAGGATCGCGTGTCGTCGCGTTCCGGCACCGCCAGGAGGAGCTCCGGGCGGCGGGCCCCGGGGAGGCCGACGCCTCCCGCTCCTCAGCCTCCGGGGGTCCCCTCCCTGGCGCCGGCCGCTGGGGCCGGGCCAGCCCTGAAAGCCGGGCCCGGGCCTGGGCCTGCTTGCTCAGCCTTCCGTTGCCAGGGGCCTGAGCCTGGGGGCCTCCGCATGGGGAACCCTTTGTCCCGCGCCACGAGTCCCCCCGACCGTCCCGGCGACGACGGCACCTTTCGCGGCTTCGTCCCTGCCGTGGAGTGAGAGATCACTCCGTTCCCCCACAGAGGCCAGCCCCCTCCACGGGCGCCCCGGACGCCCGTTACGGCGGAGGCGGACGCCCGGCCACGGCGCCTCCATCCACTCTGCTCTGGGAAAACTCCCCGGCGCCGGGGCCGCCGGCCGCGCCCCATCGTCGCAGCTCGTTTTCCGGGTGGCCGCGCCATGCCCCGAGCGAGAAAGGGCCCTGCTCCACGCGGCCCTGGGCGCTGACCAGGGCTGCCCAACGCCGGCCAATTCTCACGAGCATTCTGCCCAAATCGATCCCGATTTGGGCAGAACGCTCGTGAGAATTGGCCGGAAATCGCCGGCGAACACACTTCGGGCACCAGAGGGCCGCAGGGCCGCCCCCCCGGGGCCCTGTCCGGGATCGCGTGTCGTCGCGTTCCGGCACCGCCAGGAGGAGCTCCGGGAGGCGGGCCCCGGGGAGGCCGACGCCTCCCGCACCTCAGCCTCCGGGGGTCCCCTCCCTGGCGCCGGCCGCTGGGCCCGGGCCAGCCCCGAAAGCCGGGCCCGGGCCCGGGCCTGCTTGCTCAGCCTTCCGTTGCCAGGGGCCTGAGCCTGGGGGCCTCCGCATGGGGAACCCTGAGTCCCGCGCCACGAGTCCCCCCGACCGTCCCGGCGACGACGGCACCTTTCGCGGCTTCGTCCCAGCCGTGGAGTGAGAGATCACTCCGTTCCCCCACAGAGGCCAGCCCCCTCCACGGGCGCCCCGGCCGCCCGCCACGGCGGAGGCGGACGCCCGGCCACGGCGCCTCCATCCACTCTGCTCGGAGAAAACTCCCCGGCGCCGGGGCCGCCGGCCGCGCCCCATCGTCGCGGCTCGTTTTCCGGGTGGCCGCGCCATGCCCCGAGCGAGAAAGGGCCCTGCTCCACGCGGCCCTGGGCGCTGACCAGGGCTGCCCAACGCCGGCCAATTCTCACGAGCGTTCTGCCCAAATCGATCCCGATTTGGGCAGAACGCTCGTGAGAATTGGCCGGAAAACGCCCGGCGAACACACTTCGGGCACCAGAGGGCCGCAGGGCCGCCCCCCCGGGGCCCTGTCCGGGATCGCGTGTCGTCGCCTTCCGGCACCGCCAGGAGGAGCTCTGGGCGGCGGGCCCCGGGGAGGCCGACGCCTCCCGCTCCTCAGCCACCGGGGGTCCCATCCCTGGCGCCGGCCGCTGGGGCCGGGCCGGCCCCGAAAGCCGGGCCCGGGCCCGGGGCTGCTTGCTCAGCCTTCCGTTGCCAGGGGCCTGAGCCTGGGGGCCTCCGCATGGGGAACCCTGAGTCCCGCGCCACGAGTCCCCCCGACCGTCCCGGCGACGACGGCACCTTTCGCGTCTTCGTCCCAGCCGTGGAGTGAGAGATCACTCCGTTCCCCCACAGAGGCCAGCCCCCTCCACGTGCGCCCCGGCCGCCCGCCACGGCGGAGGCGGACGCCCGGCCACGGCGCCTCCATCCACTCTGCTCGGGGAAAACTCCCTGGCGCCGGGGCCGCCGGCCGCGCCCCATCGTCGCGGCTCGTTTTCCGGGTGGCCGCGCCATGCCCCGAGCGAGAAAGGGCCCTGCTCCACGCGGCCCTGGGCGCTGACCAGGGCTGCCCAACGCCGGCCAATTCTCACGAGCGTTCTGCCCAAATCGATCCCGATTTGGGCAGAACGCTCGTGAGAATTGGCCGGAAAACGCCCGGCGAACACACTTCGGGCACCAGAGGGCCGCAGGGCTGCCCCCCCGGGGCCCTGTCCGGGATCGCGTGTCGTCGCGTTCCGGCACCGCCAGGAGGAGCTCCGGGCGGCGGGCCCCGGGGAGGCCGACGCCTCCCGCTCCTCAGCCTCCGGGGGTCCCCTCCCTGGCGCCGGCCGCTGGGGCCGGGCCAGCCCCGAAAGCCGGGCCCGGGCCCGGGCCTGCTTGCTCAGCCTTCCGTTGCCAGGGGCCTGAGCCTGGGGGCCTCCGCATGGGGAACCCTGAGTCCCGCGCCACGAGTCCCCCCGACCGTCCCGGCGACGACGGCACCTTTCGCGGCTTCATCCCAGCCGTGGAGTGAGAGATCACTCCGTTCCCCCAGAGAGGCCAGCCCCCTCCACGTGCGCCCCGGCCGCCCGCCACGGCGGAGGCGGACGCCCGGCCACGGCGCCTCCATCCACTCTGCTCGGGGAAAACTCCCCGGCGCCGGGGCCGCCGGCCGCGCCCCATCGTCGCGGCTCGTTTTCCGGGTGGCCGCGCCAAGCCCCGAGCGAGAAAGGGACCTGCTCCACGCGGCCCTGGGCGCGGACCAGGGCTGCCCAATGCCGGCCAATTCTCACGAGCGTTCTGCCCAAATCGATCCCGATTTGGGCAGAACGCTCGTGAGAATTGGCCGGAAAACGCCCGGCGAACACACTTCGGGCACCAGAGGGCCGCAGTGCCGCCCCCCCGGGGCCCTGTCCAGGATCGCGTGTCGTCGCGTTCCGGCACCGCCAGGAGGAGCTCCGGGCGGCGGGCCCCGGGGAGGCCGACGCCTCCCGCTCCTCAGCCTCCGGGGGTCCCCTCCCTGGCGCCGGCCGCTGGGGCCGGGCCAGCCCCGAAAGCCGGGCCCGGGCCCGGGCCTACTTGCTCAGCCTTCCGTTGCCAGGGGCCTGAGCCTGGGGGCCTCCGCATGGGGAACACTGAGTCCCGCGCCACGAGTCCCCCCGACCGTCCCGGCGACGACGGCACCTTTCGCGGCTTCGTCCCAGCCGTGGAGTGAGAGATCACTCCGTTCCCCCACAGAGGCCAGCCCCCTCCACGGGCGCCCCGGCCGCCCGCCACGGCGGAGGCGGACGCCCGGCCACGGCGCCTCCATCCACTCTGCTCGGAGAAAACTCCCCGGCGCTAGGGCCGCCGGCCGCGCCCCATCGTCGCGGCTCGTTTTCCGGGTGGCCGCGCCATGCCCCGAGCGAGAAAGGGCCCTGCTCCACGCGGCCCTGGGCGCTGACCAGGGCTGCCCAACGCCGGCCAATTCTCACGAGCGTTCTGCCCAAATCGATCCCGATTTGGGCAGAACGCTCGTGAGAATTGGCCGGAAAACGCCCGGCGAACACACTTCGGGCACCAGAGGGCCGCAGGGCCGCCCCCCCGGGGCCCTGTCCGGGATCGCGTGTCGTCGCCTTCCGGCACCGCCAGGAGGAGCTCTGGGCGGCGGGCCCCGGGGAGGCCGACGCCTCCCGCTCCTCAGCCACCGGGGGTCCCCTCCCTGGCGCCGGCCGCTGGGGCCGGGCCGGCCCCGAAAGCCGGGCCCGGGCCCGGGCCTGCTTGCTCAGCCTTCCGTTGCCAGGGGCCTGAGCCTGGGGGCCTCCGCATGGGGAACCCTGAGTCCCGCGCCACGAGTCCCCCCGACCGTCCCGGCGACGACGGCACCTTTCGCGTCTTCGTCCCAGCCGTGGAGTGAGAGATCACTCCGTTCCCCCACAGAGGCCAGCCCCCTCCACGTGCGCCCCGGCCGCCCGCCACGGCGGAGGCGGACGCCCGGCCACGGCGCCTCCATCCACTCTGCTCGGGGAAAACTCCCTGGCGCCGGGGCCGCCGGCCGCGCCCCATCGTCGCGGCTCGTTTTCCGGGTGGCCGCGCCATGCCCCGAGCGAGAAAGGGCCCTGCTCCACGCGGCCCTGGGCGCTGACCAGGGCTGCCCAACGCCGGCCAATTCTCACGAGCGTTCTGCCCAAATCGATCCCGATTTGGGCAGAACGCTCGTGAGAATTGGCCGGAAAACGCCCGGCGAACACACTTCGGGCACCAGAGGGCCGCAGGGCTGCCCCCCCGGGGCCCTGTCCGGGATCGCGTGTCGTCGCGTTCCGGCACCGCCAGGAGGAGCTCCGGGCGGCGGGCCCCGGCGAGGCCGACACCTCCCGCTCCTCAGCCTCCGGGTGTCCCCTCCCTGGCGCCGGCCGCTGGGGCCGGGCCAGCCCCGAAAGCCGGGCCCGGGCCCGGGCCTGCTTGCTCAGCCTTCCGTTGCCAGGGGCCTGAGCCTGGGGGCCTCCGCATGGGGAACCCTGAGTCCCGCGCCACGAGTCCCCCCGACCGTCCCGGCGACGACGGCACCTTTCGCGGCTTCGTCCCAGCCGTGGAGTGAGAGATCACTCCGTTCCCCCACAGAGGCCAGCCCCCTCCACGTGCGCCCCGGCCGCCCGCCACGGCGGAGGCGGACGCCCGGCCACGGCGCCTCCATCCACTCTGCTCGGGGAAAACTCCCCGGCGCCGGGGCCGCCGGCCGCGCCCCATCGTCGCGGCTCGTTTTCCGGGTGGCCGCGCCAAACCCCGAGCGAGAAAGGGACCTGCTCCACGCGGCCCTGGGAGCGGACCAGGGCTGCCCAATGCCGGCCAATTCTCACGAGCGTTCTGCCCAAATCGATCCCGATTTGGGCAGAACGCTCGTGAGAATTGGCCGGAAAACGCCCGGCAAACACACTTCGGGCACCAGAGGGCCGCAGGGCCGCCCCCCCGGGGCCCTGTCCAGGATCGCGTGTCGTCGCGTTCCGGCACCGCCAGGAGGAGCTCCGGGCGGCGGGCCCCGGGGAGGCCGACGCCTCCCGCTCCTCAGCCTCCGGGGGTCCCCTCCCTGGCGCCGGCCGCTGGGGCCGGGCCAGCCCCGAAAGCCGGGCCCGGGCCCGGGCCTGCTTGCTCAGCCTTCCGTTGCCAGGGGCCTGAGCCGGGGGGCCTCCGCATGGGGAACACTGAGTCCCGCGCCACGAGTCCCCCCGACCGTCCCGGCGACGACGGCACCTTTCGCGGCTTCGTCCCAGCCGTGGAGTGAGAGATCACTCCGTTCCCCCACAGAGGCCAGCCCCCTCCACGGGCGCCCCGGCCGCCCGCCACGGCGGAGGCGGACGCCCGGCCACGGCGCCTCCATCCACTCTGCTCGGAGAAAACTCCCCGGCGCCGGGGCCGCCGGCCGCGCCCCATCGTCGCGGCTCGTTTTCCGGGTGGCCGCGCCATGCCCCGAGCGAGAAAGGGCCCTGCTCCACGCGGCCCTGGGCGCTGACCAGGGCTGCCCAACGCCGGCCAATTCTCACGAGCGTTCTGCCCAAATCGATCCCGATTTGGGCAGAACGCTCGTGAGAATTGGCCGGAAAACGCCCGGCGAACACACTTCGGGCACCAGAGGGCCGCAGGGCCGCCCCCCCGGGGCCCTGTCCGGGATCGCGTGTCGTCGCCTTCCGGCACCGCCAGGAGGAGCTCTGGGCGGCGGGCCCCGGGGAGGCCGACGCCTCCCGCTCCTCAGCCACCGGGGGTCCCCTCCCTGGCGCCGGCCGCTGGGGCCGGGCCGGCCCCGAAAGCCGGGCCCGGGCCCGGGCCTGCTTGCTCAGCCTTCCGTTGCCAGGGGCCTGAGCCTGGGGGCCTCCGCATGGGGAACCCTGAGTCCCGCGCCACGAGTCCCCCCGACCGTCCCGGCGACGACGGCACCTTTCGCGTCTTCGTCCCAGCCGTGGAGTGAGAGATCACTCCGTTCCCCCACAGAGGCCAGCCCCCTCCACGTGCGCCCCGGCCGCCCGCCACGGCGGAGGCGGACGCCCGGCCACGGCGCCTCCATCCACTCTGCTCGGGGAAAACTCCCTGGCGCCGGGGCCGCCGGCCGCGCCCCATCGTCGCGGCTCGTTTTCCGGGTGGCCGCGCCATGCCCCGAGCGAGAAAGGGCCCTGCTCCACGCGGCCCTGGGCGCTGACCAGGGCTGCCCAACGCCGGCCAATTCTCACGAGCGTTCTGCCCAAATCGATCCCGATTTGGGCAGAACGCTCGTGAGAATTGGCCGGAAAACGCCCGGCGAACACACTTCGGGCACCAGAGGGCCGCAGGGCTGCCCCCCCGGGGCCCTGTCCGGGATCGCGTGTCGTCGCGTTCCGGCACCGCCAGGAGGAGCTCCGGGCGGCGGGCCCCGGGGAGGCCGACGCCTCCCGCTCCTCAGCCTCCGGGGGTCCCCTCCCTGGCGCCGGCCGCTGGGGCCGGGCCAGCCCCGAAAGCCGGGCCCGGGCCCGGGCCTGCTTGCTCAGCCTTCCGTTGCCAGGGGCCTGAGCCTGGGGGCCTCCGCATGGGGAACCCTGAGTCCCGCGCCACGAGTCCCCCCGACCGTCCCGGCGACGACGGCACCTTTCGCGGCTTCGTCCCTGCCGTGGAGTGAGAGATCACTCCGTTCCCCCACAGAGGCCAGCCCCCTCCACGGGCGCCCCGGACGCCCGCCACGGCGGAGGCGGACGCCCGGCCACGGCGCCTCCATCCACTCTGCTCTGGGAAAACTCCCCGGCGCCGGGGCCGCCGGCTGCGCCCCATCGTCGCGGCTCGTTTTCCGGGTGGCCGCGCCATGCCCCGAGCGAGAAAGGGCCCTGCTCCACGCGGCCCTGGGCGCTGACCAGGGCTGCCCAACGCCGGCCAATTCTCACGAGCGTTCTGCCCAAATCGATCCCGATTTGGGCAGAACGCTCGTGAGAATTGGCCGGAAAACGCCCGGCGAACACACTTCGGGCACCAGAGGGCCGCAGGGCCGCCCCCCCGGGGCCCTGTCCGGGATCGCGTGTCGTCGCGTTCCGGCACCGCCAGGAGGAGCTCCGGGCGGCGGGCCCCGGGGAGGCCGACGCCTCCCGCTCCTCAGCCTCCGGGGGTCCCCTCCCTGGCGCCGGCCGCTGGGGCCGGGCCAGCCCCGAAAGCCGGGCCCGGGCCCGGGCCTGCTTGCTCACCCTTCCGTTGCCAGGGGCCTGAGCCTGGGGGCCTCCGCATGGGGAACCCTGAGTCCCGCGCCACGAGTCCCCCCGACCGTCCCGGCGACGACGGCACCTTTCGCGGCTTCGTCCCAGCCGTGGAGTGAGAGATCACTCCGTTCCCCCACAGAGGCCAGCCCCCTCCACGGGCGCCCCGGCCGCCCGCCACGGCGGAGGCGGACGCCCGGCCACGGCGCCTCCATCCACTCTGCTCGGGGAAAACTCCCCGGCGCCGGGGCCGCCGGCCGCGCCCCATCGTCGCGGCTCGTTTTCCGGGTGGCCGCGCCATGCCCCGAGCGAGAAAGGGCCCTGCGCCACGCGGCCCTGGGCGCTGACCAGGGCTGCCCAACGCCGGCCAATTCTCACGAGCGTTCTGCCCAAATCGATCCCGATTTGGGCAGAACGCTCGTGAGAATTGGCCGGAAAACGCCCGGCGAACACACTTCGGGCACCAGAGGGCCGCAGGGCCGCCCCCCCGGGGCCCTGTCCGGGATCGCGTGTCGTCGCGTTCCGGCACCGCCAGGAGGAGCTCCGGGAGGCGGGCCCCGGGGAGGCCGACGCCTCCCGCTCCTCAGCCTTCGGGGGTCCCCTCCCTGGCGCCGGCCGCTGGGGCCGGGCCAGCCCCGAAAGCCGGGCCCGGGCCCGGGCCTGCTTGCTCAGCCTTCCGTTGCCAGGGGCCTGAGCCTGGGGGCCTCCGCATGGGGAACCCTGAGTCCCGCGCCACGAGTCCCCCCGACCGTCCCGGCGACGACGGCACCTTTCGCGGCTTCGTCCCAGCCGTGGAGTGAGAGATCACTCCGTTCCCCCACAGAGGCCAGCCCCCTCCACGGGCGCCCCGGCCGCCCGCCACGGCGGAGGCGGACGCCCGGCCACGGCGCCTCCATCCACTCTGCTCGGGGAAAACTCCCCGGCGCCGGGGCCGCCGGCCGCGCCCCATAGTCGCGGCTCGTTTTCCGGGTGGCCGCGCCATGCCCCAGCGAGAAAGGGCCCTGCTCCACGCGGCCCTGGGCGCTGACCAGGGCTGCCCAACGCCGGCCAATTCTCACGAGCGTTCTGCCCAAATCGGGATCGATTTGGGCAGAACGCTCGTGAGAATTGGCCGGAAAACGCCCGGCGAACACACTTCGGGCACCAGAGGGCCGCAGGGCCGCCCCCCCGGGGCCCTGTCCGGGATCGCGTGTCGTCGCGTTCCGGCACCGCCAGGAGGAGCTCCGGGCGGCGGGCCCCGGGGAGGCCGACGCCTCCCGCTCCTCAGCCTCCGGGGGTCCCCTCCCTGGCGCCGGCCGCTGGGGCCGGGCCAGCCCCGAAAGCCGGGCCCGGGCCCGGGCCTGCTTGCTCACCCTTCCGTTGCCAGGGGCCTGAGCCTGGGGGCCTCCGCATGGGGAACCCTGAGTCCCGCGCCACGAGTCCCCCCGACCGTCCCGGCGACGACGGCACCTTTCGCGGCTTCGTCCCAGCCGTGGAGTGAGAGATCACTCCGTTCCCCCACAGAGGCCAGCCCCCTCCACGGGCGCCCCGGCCGCCCGCCACGGCGGAGGCGGACGCCCGGCCACGGCGCCTCCATCCACTCTGCTCGGGGAAAACTCCCCGGCGCCGGGGCCGCCGGCCGCGCCCCATCGTCGCGGCTCGTTTTCCGGGTGGCCGCGCCATGCCCCGAGCGAGAAAGGGCCCTGCGCCAGCGGCCCTGGGCGCTGACCAGGGCTGCCCAACGCCGGCCAATTCTCACGAGCGTTCTGCCCAAATCGATCCCGATTTGGGCAGAACGCTCGTGAGAATTGGCCGGAAAACGCCCGGCGAACACACTTCGGGCACCAGAGGGCCGCAGGGCCGCCCCCCCGGGGCCCTGTCCGGGATCGCGTGTCGTCGCGTTCCAGCACCGCCAGGAGGAGCTCCGGGCGGCGGGCCCCGGGGAGGCCGACGCCTCCCGCTCCTCAGCCTCCGGGGGTCCCCTCCCTGGCGCCGGCCGCTGGGGCCGGGCCAGCCCCGAAAGCCGGGCCCGGGCCCGGGCCTGCTTGCTCAGCCTTCCGTTGCCAGGGGCCTGAGCCTGGGGGCCTCCGCATGGGGAACCCTGAGTCCCGCGCCACGAGTCCCCCCGACCGTCCCGGCGACGACGGCACCTTTCGCGGCTTCGTCCTAGCCGTGGAGTGAGAGATCACTCCGTTCCCCCACAGAGGCCAGCCCCCTCCACGGGGGCCCCGGCCGCCCGCCACGGCGGAGGCGGACGCCCGGCCACGGCGCCTCCATCCACTCTGTTCGGAGAAAACTCCCCGGCGCCGGGGCCGCCGGCCGTGCCCCATCGTCGCGGCTCGTTTTCCGGGTGGCCGCGCCATGCCCCGAGCGAGAAAGGGCCCTGCTCCACGCGGCCCTGGGCGCTGACCAGGGCTGCCCAACGCCGGCCAATTCTCACGAGCGTTCTGCCCAAATCGATCCCGATTTGGGCAGAACGCTCGTGAGAATTGGCCGGAAAACGCCCGGCGAACACACTTCGGGCACCAGAGGGCCGCAGGGCCGCCCCCCCGGGGCCCTGTCCGGGATCGCGTGTCGTCGCCTTCCGGCACCGCCAGGAGGAGCTCCGGGCGGCGGGCCCCAGGGAGGCCGACGCCTCCCGCTCCTCAGCCACCGGGGGTCCCCTCACTGGCGCCGGCCGCTGGGGCCGGGCCAGCCCCGAAAGCCGGGCCCGGGCCCGGGCCTGCTTGCTCAGCCTTCCGTTGCCAGGGGCCTGAGCCTGGGGGCCTCCGCATGGGGAACCCTGAGTCCCGCGCCACGAGTCCCCCCGACCGTCCCGGCGACGACGGCACCTTTCGCGGCTTCGTCCCAGCCGTGGAGTGAGAGATCACTCCGTTCCCCCACAGAGGCCAGCCCCCTCCACGTGCGCCCCGGCCGCCCGCCACGGCGGAGGCGGACGCCCGGTCACGGCGCCTCCATCCACTCTGCTCGGGGAAAACTCCCTGGCGCCGGGGCCGCCGGCCGCGCCCCATCGTCTCGGCTCGTTTTCCGGGTGGCCGCGCCATGCCCCGAGCGAGAAAGGGCCCTGCTCCACGCGGCCCTGGGCGCTGACCAGGGCTGCCCAACGCCGGCCAATTCTCACGAGCGTTCTGCCCAAATCGATCCCGAATTGGACAGAACGCTCGTGAGAATTGGCCGGAAAACGCCCGGCGAACACACTTCGGGCACCAGAGGGCCGCAGGGCCGCCCCCCCGGGGCCCTGTCCGGGATCGCGTGTCGTCGCGTTCCGGCACCGCCAGGAGGAGCTCCGGGCGGCGGGCCCAGGGGAGGTCGACGCCTCCCGCTCCTCAGCCTCCGGGGGTCCCCTCCCTGGCGCCGGCCGCTGGGGCCGGGCCAGCCCCGAAAGCCGGGCCCGGGCCCGGGCCTGCTTGCTCAGCCTTCCGTTGCCAGGGGCCTGAGCCTGGGGGCCTCCGCATGGGGAACCCTGAGTCCCGCGCCACGAGTCCCCCCGACCGTCCCGGCGACCACGGCACCTTTCGCGGCTTCGTCCCAGCCGTGGAGTGAGAGATCACTCCGTTCCCCCACAGAGGCCAGCCCCCTCCACGGGCGCCCCGGCCGCCCGCCACGGCGGAGGCGGACGCCCGGCCACGGCGCCTCCATCCACTCTGCTCGGGGAAAACTCCCCGGCGCCGGGGCCGCCGGCCGCGCCCCATCGTCGCGGCTCGTTTTCCGGGTGGCCGCGCCATGCCCCGAGCGAGAAAGGGCCCTGCTCCACGCGGCCCTGGGCGCTGACCAGGGCTGCCCAACGCCGGCCAATTCTCACGAGCGTTCTGCCCAAATCGATCCCGATTTGGGCAGAACGCTCGTGAGAATTGGCCGGAAAACGCCCGGCGAACACACTTCGGGCACCAGAGGGCCGCAGGGCCGCCCCCCCGGGGCCCTGTCCGGGATCGCGTGTCGTCGCGTTCCGGCACCGCCAGGAGGAGCTCCGGGAGGCGGGCCCCGGGGAGGCCGACGCCTCCCGCTCCTCAGCCTTCGGGGGTCCCCTCCCTGGCGCCGGCCGCTGGGGCCGGGCCAGCCCCGAAAGCCGGGCCCGGGCCCGGGCCTGCTTGCTCAGCCTTCCGTTGCCAGGGGCCTGAGCCTGGGGGCCTCCGCATGGGGAACCCTGAGTCCCGCGCCACGAGTCCCCCCGACCGTCCCGGCGACGACGGCACCTTTCGCGGCTTCGTCCCAGCCGTGGAGTGAGAGATCACTCCGTTCCCCCACAGAGGCCAGCCACATGCACGTGCGCCCCGGCCGCCCGCCACGGCGGAGGCGGACGCCCGGCCACGGCGCCGCCATCCACTCTGCTCGGGGAAAACTCCCTGGCGCCGGGGCCGCCGGCCGCGCCCCATCGTCGCGGCTCGTTTTCCGGGTGGCCGCGCCATGCCCCGAGCGCGAAAGGGCCCTGCTCCACGCGGCCCTGGGCGCTGACCAGGGCTGCCCAACGCCGGCCAATTCTCACGAGCGTTCTGCCCAAATCGATCCCGATTTGGGCAGAACGCTCGTGAGAATTGGCCGGAAAACGCCCGGCGAACACACTTCGGGCACCAGAGGGCCGCAGGGCTGCCCCCCCGGGGCCCTGTCCGGGATCGCGTGTCGTCGCGTTCCGGCACCGCCAGGAGGAGCTCCGGGCGGCGGGCCCCGGGGAGGCCGACGCCTCCCGCTCCTCAGCCTCCGGGGGTCCCCTCCCTGGCGCCGGCCGCTGGGGCCGGGCCAGCCCCGAAAGCCGGGCCCGGGCCCGGGCCTGCTTGCTTAGCCTTCCGTTGCCAGGGGCCTGAGCCTGGGGGCCTCCGCATGGGGAACCCTGAGTCCCGCGCCACGAGTCCCCCCGACCGTCCCGGCGACGACGGCACCTTTCGCGGCTTCGTCCCTGCCGTGGAGTGAGAGATCACTCCGTTCCCCCACAGAGGCCAGCCCCCTCCACGGGCGCCCCGGCCGCCCGCCACGGCGGAGGCGGACGCCCGGCCACGGCGCCTCCATCCACTCTGCTCGGGGGAAAACTCCCCGGCGCCGGGGCCGCCGGCCGCGCCCCATCGTCGCGGCTCGTTTTCCGGGTGGCCGCGCCATGCCCCGAGCGAGAAAGGGCCCTGCTCCACGCGGCCCTGGGCGCTGACCAGGGCTGCCCAACGCCGGCCAATTCTCACGAGCGTTCTGCCCAAATCGATCCCGATTTGGGCAGAACGCTCGTGAGAATTGGCCGGAAATCACCCGGCGAAAACACTTCGGGCACCAGAGGGCCGCAGGGCCGCCCCCCCGGGGCCCTGTCCGGGATCTCGTGTCGTCGCGTTCCGGCACCGCCAGGAGGAGCTCCGGGAGGCGGGCCCCGGGGAGGTCGACGCCTCCCGCTCCTCAGCCTCCGGGGGTCCCCTCACTGGCGCCGGCCGCTGGGGCCGGGCCAGCCCCGAAAGCCGGGCCCGGGCCCGGGCCTGCTTGCTCAGCCTTCCGTTGCCAGGGGCCTGAGCCTGGGGGCCTCCGCATGGGGAACCCTGAGTCCCGCGCCACGAGTCCCCCCGACCGTCCCGGCGACCACGGCACCTTTCGCGGCTTCGTCCCAGCCGTGGAGTGAGAGATCACTCCGTTCCCCCACAGAGGCCAGCCCCCTCCACGGGCGCCCCGGCCGCCCGCCACGGCGGAGGCGGACGCCCGGCCACGGCGCCTCCATCCACTCTGCTCGGGGAAAACTCCCCGGCGCCGGGGCCGCCGGCCGCGCCCCATCGTCGCGGCTCGTTTTCCGGGTGGCCGCGCCATGCCCCGAGCGAGAAAGGGCCCTGCTCCACGCGGCCCTGGGCGCTGACCAGGGCTGCCCAACGCCGGCCAATTCTCACGAGCGTTCTGCCCAAATCGATCCCGATTTGGGCAGAACGCTCGTGAGAATTGGCCGGAAAACGCCCGGCGAACACACTTCGGGCACCAGAGGGCCGCAGGGCCGCCCCCCCGGGGCCCTGTTCGGGATCGCGTGTCGTCGCGTTCCGGCACCGCCAGGAGGAGCTCCGGGAGGCGGGCCCCGGGGAGGCCGACGCCTCCCGCTCCTCAGCCTCCGGGGGTCCCCTCCCTGGCGCCGGCCGCTGGGGCCGGGCCAGCCCCGAAAGCCGGGCCCGGGCCCGGGCCTGTTTGCTCAGCCTTCCGTTGCCAGGGGCCTGAGCCTGGGGGCCTCGGCATGGGGAACCCTGAGTCCCGCGCCACGAGTCCCCCCGACCGACCCGGCGACGACGGCACCTTTCGCGGCTTCGTCCCAGCCGTGGAGTGAGAGATCACTCCGTTCCCCCACAGAGGCCAGCCCCCTCCACGTGCGCCCCGGCCGCCCGCCACGGCGGAGGCGGACGCCCGGACACGGCGCCTCCATGCACTCTGCTCGGGGAAAACTCCCCGGCGCCGCGGCTGCCGGCCGCGCCCCATCGTCGCGGCTCGTTTTCCGGGTGGCCGCGGCATGCCCCGAGCGAGTACGGGCCCTGCTCCACGCGGAACTGGGCGCTGACCAGGGCTGCCCAACGCCGGCCAATTCTCACGAGCGTTCTGCCCAAATCGATTCCGATTTGGGCAGAACGCTCGTGAGAATTGGCCGGAAAACGCACGGCGAACACACTTCGGGCACCACAGGTCCTCAGGGCGGCACCCCCGGGGCCCTGTCCGGGATCGCGGGTCGTCGCGTTCCGGCACCGCCGGGAGGAGCTCCAGGAGGCGGGCCCCGGGGCGGCCGACGCCTCCCGCTCCTCAGCCTCCAGGGGTCCCCTCCCTGGCGCCGGCAGCTGGGGCCGGGCCAGCCCCGAAAGCCGGGCCCGAGCCCGGGCCTGCTTGCTCAGCCTTCCGTTGCCAGGGGCCTGAGCCTGGGGGCCTCCCCATGGGGAACCCTGAGTCCCGCGCCACGAGTCCCCCGACCGTCCCGGCGACAACGGCACCTTTCGCGGCTATGTCCTAGCCGCGGAGTCAGAGACCAGTCCGTTTCCCCACAGAGGCCAGCCCCCTCCAGGGGCGCCCCGGCCGCCAGCCACGGCGGAGGCGGACGCGCGGCCACGGCGCCTGCATGCACTCTGCTCGGGGAAAACTCCCCGGCGCCGCGGCTGCCGGCCGCGCCCCATCGTCGCGGCCCGTTTTCCGGGTGGCCGCGGCATGCCCCGAGCGAGAACGGGCCCTGCTCCACGCGGAACTGGGCGCTGACAAGGGCTGCCCAACGCCGGCCAATTCTCACGAGCGTTCTGCCCAAATCGATCCCGATTTGGGCAGAACGCTCGTGAGAATTGGCCGGAAAACGCCCGGCGAACACACTTCAGGCACCACAGGGCCGCAGGGCGGCCCCACCAGGGCCCTGTCCGGGATCGCGGGACATCGCGTTCCGGCACCGCCGGGAGGAGCTCTGGGAGGAGGGCCCCGGGGCGGCCGACGCCTCCCGCTCAGCCTCCGGGGGTCCCCTCCCTGGCGCCGGCCGCTGGGGCCGGGCCAGCCCCGAAAGCCGGGCCCGGGCCCGGGCCTGCTTGCTCAGCCTTCCGTTGCCAGGGGCCTGAGCCTGGGGGCCTCCCCATGGGGAACACTGAGTCCCGCGCCACGAGTCCCCCCGACCGTCCCGGCGACCACGGCACCTTTCGCGGCTTCGTCCCAGCCGTGGAGTGAGAGATCACTCCGTTCCCCCACAGAGGACAGCCCCCTCCACGGGTGCCCCGGCCGCCCGCCACGGCGGAGGCGGACGCCCGGCCACGGCGCCTCCATCCACTCTGCTCGGGGAAAACTCCCCGGCGCCGGGGCCGCCGGCCGCGCCCCATCGTCGCGGCTCGTTTTCCGGGTGGCCGCGCCATGCCCCGAGCGAGAAAGGGCCCTGCTCCACGCGGCCCTGGGCGCTGACCAGGCCTGCCCAACGCCGGCCAATTCTCACGAGCGTTCTGCCCAAATCGATCCCGATTTGGGCAGAACGCTCGTGAGAATTGGCCGGAAAACGCCCGGCGAACACACTTCGGGCACCAGAGGGCCGCAGGGCCGCCCCCCCGGGGCCCTGTCCGGGATCGCGTGTCGTCGCGTTCCGGCACCGCCAGGAGGAGCTCCGGGCGGCGGGCCCCGGGGAGGCCGACGCCTCCCGCTCCTCAGCCTCCGGGGGTCCCCTCCCTGGCGCCGGCCGCTGGGGCCGGGCCAGCCCCGAAATCCGGGCCCGGGCCCGGGCCTGCTTGCTCAGCCTTCCGTTGCCAGGGGCCTGAGCCTGGGGGCCTCCGCATGGGGAACCCTGAGTCCCGCGCCACGAGTCCCCCCGACCGTCCCGGCGACGACGGCACCTTTCGCCGCTTCGTCCCAGCCGTGGAGTGAGAGATCACTCCGTTCCCCCACAGAGGCCAGCCCCCTCCACGGGCGCCCCGGCCGCCCGCCACGGCAGAGGCGGACGCCCGGCCACGGCGCCTCCATCCACTCTGCTCGGGGAAAACTCCCCGGCGCCGGGGCCGCCGGCCGCGCCCCATCGTCGCGGCTCGTTTTCCGGGTGGCCGCGCCAAGCCCCGAGCGAGAAAGGGACCTGCTCCACGCGGCCCTGGGCGCTGACCAGGGCTGCCCAACGCCGGCCAATTCTCACGAGCGTTCTGCCCAAATCGATCCCGATTTGGGCAGAACGCTCGTGAGAATTGGCCGGAAAACGCCCGGCGAACACACTTCGGGCACCAGAGGGCTGCAGGGCCGCCCCCCCGGGGCCCTGTCCGGGATCGCGTGTCGTCGCGTTCCGGCACCGCCAGGAGGAGCTCCGGGCGGCGGGCCCCGGGGAGGCCGACGCCTCCCGCTCCTCAGCCTCCGGGGGTCCCCTCCCTGGCGCCGGCCGCTGGGGCCGGGCCAGCCCCGAAAGCCGGGCCCGGGCCCGGGCCTGCTTGCTCAGCCTTCCGTTGCCAGGGGCCTGAGCCTGGGGGCCTCCGCATGGGGAACCCTGAGTCCCGCGCCACGAGTCCCCCCGACCGTCCCGGCGACGACGGCACCTTTCGCGGCTTCGTCCCAGCCGTGGAGTGAGAGATCACTCCGTTCCCCCACAGAGGCCAGCCACCTGCACGTGCGCCCCGGCCGCCCGCCACGGCGGAGGCGGACGCCCGGCCACGGCGCCGCCATCCACTCTGCTCGGGGAAAACTCCCTGGCGCCGGGGCCGCCGGCCGCGCCCCATCGTCGCGGCTCCTTTTCCGGGTGGCCGCGCCATGCCCCGAGCGAGAAAGGGCCCTGCTCCACGCGGCCCTGGGCGCTGACCAGGGCTGCCCAACGCCGGCCAATTCTCACGAGCGTTCTGCCCAAATCGATCCCGATTTGGGCAGAACGCTCGTGAGAATTGGCCGGAAAACGCCCGGCGAACACACTTCGGGCACCAGAGGGCCGCAGGGCCGCCCCCCCGGGGCCCTGTCCGGGATCGCGTGTCGTCGCGTTCCGGCACCGCCAGGAGGAGCTCCGGGCGGCGGGCCCCGGGGAGGCCGACGCCTCCCGCTCCTCAGCCTCCGGGGGTCCCCTCCCTGGCGCCGGCCGCTGGGGCCGGGCCAGCCCCGAAATCCGGGCCCGGGCCCGGGCCTGCTTGCTCAGCCTTCCGTTGCCAGGGGCCTGAGCCTGGGGGCCTCCGCATGGGGAACCCTGAGTCCCGCGCCACGAGTCCCCCCGACCGTCCCGGCGACGACGGCACCTTTCGCCGCTTCGTCCCAGCCGTGGAGTGAGAGATCACTCCGTTCCCCCACAGAGGCCAGCCCCCTCCACGGGCGCCCCGGCCGCCCGCCACGGCAGAGGCGGACGCCCGGCCACGGCGCCTCCATCCACTCTGCTCGGGGAAAACTCCCCGGCGCCGGGGCCGCCGGCCGCGCCCCATCGTCGCGGCTCGTTTTCCGGGTGGCCGCGCCAAGCCCCGAGCGAGAAAGGGACCTGCTCCACGCGGCCCTGGGCGCTGACCAGGGCTGCCCAACGCCGGCCAATTCTCACGAGCGTTCTGCCCAAATCGATCCCGATTTGGGCAGAACGCTCGTGAGAATTGGCCGGAAAACGCCCGGCGAACACACTTCGGGCACCAGAGGGCTGCAGGGCCGCCCCCCCGGGGCCCTGTCCGGGATCGCGTGTCGTCGCGTTCCGGCACCGCCAGGAGGAGCTCCGGGCGGCGGGCCCCGGGGAGGCCGACGCCTCCCGCTCCTCAGCCTCCGGGGGTCCCCTCCCTGGCGCCGGCCGCTGGGGCCGGGCCAGCCCCGAAAGCCGGGCCCGGGCCCGGGCCTGCTTGCTCAGCCTTCCGTTGCCAGGGGCCTGAGCCTGGGGGCCTCCGCATGGGGAACCCTGAGTCCCGCGCCACGAGTCCCCCCGACCGTCCCGGCGACGACGGCACCTTTCGCGGCTTCGTCCCAGCCGTGGAGTGAGAGATCACTCCGTTCCCCCACAGAGGCCAGCCACCTGCACGTGCGCCCCGGCCGCCCGCCACGGCGGAGGCGGACGCCCGGCCACGGCGCCGCCATCCACTCTGCTCGGGGAAAACTCCCTGGCGCCGGGGCCGCCGGCCGCGCCCCATCGTCGCGGCTCGTTTTCCGGGTGGCCGCGCCATGCCCCGAGCGAGAAAGGGCCCTGCTCCACGCGGCCCTGGGCGCTGACCAGGGCTGCCCAACGCCGGCCAATTCTCACGAGCGTTCTGCCCAAATCGATCCCGATTTGGGCAGAACGCTCGTGAGAATTGGCCGGAAAACGCCCGGCGAACACACTTCGGGCACCAGAGGGCCGCAGGGCTGCCCCCCCGGGGCCCTGTCCGGGATCGCGTGTCGTCGCGTTCCGGCACCGCCAGGAGGAGCTCCGGGCGGCGGGCCCCGGGGAGGCCGACGCCTCCCGCTCCTCAGCCTCCGGGGGTCCCCTCCCTGGCGCCGGCCGCTGGGGCCGGGCCAGCCCCGAAAGCCGGGCCCGGGCCCGGGCCTGCTTGCTCAGCCTTCCGTTGCCAGGGGCCTGAGCCTGTGGGCCTCCGCATGGGGAACCCTGAGTCCCGCGCCACGAGTCCCCCCGACCGTCCCGGCGACGACGGCACCTTTCGCGGCTTCGTCCCTGCCGTGGAGTGAGAGATCACTCCGTTCCCCCACAGAGGCCAGCCCCCTCCACGGGCGCCCCGGCCGCCCGCCACGGCGGAGGCGGACGCCCGGCCACGGCGCCTCCATCCACTCTGCTCGGGGAAAACTCCCCGGCGCCGGGGCCGCCGGCCGCGCCCCATCGTCGCGGCTCGTTTTCCGGGTGGCCGCGCCATGCCCCGAGCGAGAAAGGGCCCTGCTCCACGCGGCCCTGGGCGCTGACCAGGGCTGCCCAACGCCGGCCAATTCTCACGAGCGTTCTGCCCAAATCGATCCCGATTTGGGCAGAACGCTCGTGAGAATTGGCCGGAAAACGCCCGGCGAACACACTTCGGGCACCAGAGGGCCGCAGGGCCGCCCCCCCGGGGCCCTGTCCGGGATCGCGTGTCGTCGCGTTCCGGCACCGCCAGGAGGAGCTCCGGGCGGCGGGCCCCGGGGAGGCCGACGCCTCCCGCTCCTCAGGACCGGGAGTCCCCTCCCTGGCGCCGGCCGCTGGGGCCGGGCCGGCCCCGAAAGCCGGGCCCGGGCCCGGGCCTGCTTGCTCAGCCTTCCGTTGCCAGGGGCCTGAGCCTGGGGGCCTCCGCATGGGGAACCCTGAGTCCCGCGCCACGAGTCCCCCCGACCGTCCCGGCGACGACGGCACCTTTCGCGGCTTCGTCCCAGCCGTGGAGTGAGAGATCACTCCGTTCCCCCACAGAGGCCAGCCCCCTGCACGTGCGCCCCGGCCGCCCGCCACGGCGGAGGCGGACGCCCGGCCACGGCGCCGCCATCCACTCTGCTCGGGGAAAACTCCCTGGCGCCGGGGCCGCCGGCCGCGCCCCATCGTCGCGGCTCGTTTTCCGGGTGGCCGCGCCATGCCCCGAGCGAGAAAGGGCCCTGCTCCACGCGGCCCTGGGCGCTGACCAGGGCTGCCCAACGCCGGCCAATTCTCACGAGCGTTCTGCCCAAATCGATCTCGATTTGGGCAGAACGCTCGTGAGAATTGGCCGGAAAACGCCCGGCGAACACACTTCGGGCACCAGAGGGCCGCAGGGCCGCCCCCCCGGGGCCCTGTCCGGGATCGCGTGTCGTCGCGTTCCGGCACCGCCTGGCGGAGCTCCGGGAGGCGGGCCCCGGGGAGGCCGACGCCTCCCGCTCCTCAGCCTCCGGGGGTCCCCTCCCTGGCGCCGGCCGCTGGGGCCGGGCCAGCCCCGAAAGCCGGGCCCGGGCCCGGGCCTGCTTGCTCAGCCTTCCGTTGCCAGGGGCCTGAGCCTGGGGGCCTCCGCATGGGGAACCCTGAGTCCCGCGCCACGAGTCCCCCCGACCATCCCGGCGACGACGGCACCTTTCGCGGCTTCGTCCCAGCCGTGGAATGAGAGATCACTCCGTTCCCCCACAGAGGCCAGCCCCCTCCACGGGCGCCCCGGACGCCCGCCACGGCGGAGGCGGACGCCCGGCCACGGCGCCTCCATCCACTCTGCTCGGAGAAAACTCCCCGGCGCCGGGGCCGCCGGCCGCGCCCCATCGTCGCGGCTCGTTTTCCGGGTGGCCGCGCCATGCCCCGAGCGAGAAAGGGCCCTGCTCCACGCGGCCCTGGGCGCTGACCAGGGCTGCCCAACGCCGGCCAATTCTCACGAGCGTTCTGCCCAAATCGATCCCGATTTGGGCAGAACACTCGTGACAATTGGCCGGAAAACGCCCGGCGAACACACTTCGGGCACCAGAGGGCCGCAGGGCCGCCCCCCCGGGGCCCTGTCCGGGATCGCGTGTCGTCGCGTTCCGGCACCGCCAGGAGGAGCTCCGGGCGGCGGGCCCCGGGGAGGCCGACGCCTCCCGCTCCTCAGCCTCCGGGGGTCCCCTCCCTGGCGCCGGCCGCTGGGGCCGGGCCAGCCCCGAAAGCCGGGCCCGGGCCCGGGCCTGCTTGCTCAGCCTTCCGTTGCCAGGGGCCTGAGCCTGGGGGCCTCCGCATGGGGAACCCTGAGTCCCGCGCCACGAGTCCCCCCGACCGTCCCGGCGACGACGGCACCTTTCGCGGCTTCGTCCCTGCCGTGGAATGAGAGATCACTCCGTTCCCCCACAGAGGCCAGCCCCCTCCACGGGCGCCCCGGACGCCCGCCACGGCGGAGGCGGACATCCGGCCACGGCGCCTCCATCCACTCTGCTCGGGGAAAACTCCCCGGCGCCGGGGCCGCCGGCCGCGCCCCATCGTCGCGGCTCGTTTTCCGGGTGGCCGCGCCAAGCCCCGAGCGAGAAAGGGACCTGCTCCACGCGGCCCTGGGCGCTGACCAGGGCTGCCCAACGCCGGCCAATTCTCACGAGCGTTCTGCCCAAATCGATCCCGATTTGGGCAGAACGCTCCTGAGAATTGGCCGGAAAACGCCCGGCGAACACACTTCGGGCACCACAGGGCCGCAGGGCGGCCCCCCCGGGGCCCTGTCCGGGATCGCGGGTCGTCGCGTTCCGGCACCGCCGGGAGGAGCTCCGGGAGGCGGGCCCCGGGGAGGCCGACGCCTCCCGCTCCTCAGCCTCCGGGGTTCCCCTCCCTGGCGCCTGCAGCTGGGGCCGGGCCAGCCCCGAAAGCCGGGCCCGGGCCCGGGCCTATTGCTCAGCCTTCCGTTGCCAGGGGCCTGAGCCTGGGGGCCTCCCCATGGGGAACCCTGAGTCCCGCGCCACGAGTCCCCCGACCGTCCCGGCGACAACGGCACCTTTCGCGGCTTCGTCCTAGCCGCGGAGTCAGAGACCAGTCCGTTTCCCCACAGAGGCCAGCCCCCTCAAGCGGCGCCCCGGCCGCTCGCCACGGCGGAGGCGGACGCCCGGCCACGGCGCCTCCATGCACTCTGCTCGGGGAAAACTCCCCGGCGCCGCGGCTGCCGGCCGCGCCCCATCGTCGCGGCTCGTTTTCCGGGTGGCCGCGACATGCCCCGAGCGAGAAAGGGCCCTGCTCCACGCGGAACTGGGCGCTGACCAGGGCTGCCCAACGCCGGCCAATTCTCACGAGCGTTCTGCCCAAATCGATCCCGTTTTGGGCAGAACGCTCGTGATAATTGGCCGGAAAACGTCCGGCGAACACACTTCGGGCACCACAGGGCCGCAGGGCGGCCCCCCCGGGGCCCTGTCCGGGATCGCGGGTCGTTGCGTTCCGGCACCGCCGGGAGGAGCTCCGGGAGGCGGGCCCAGGGGAGGCCGACGCCTCCCGCCCCTCAGCCTCCGGGGGTCCCCTCCCTGGCGCCGGCAGCTGGGGCCGGGCCAGCCCCGAAAGCCGGGCCCGGGCCCGGGCCTATTGCTCAGCCTTCCGTTGCCAGGGGCCTGAGCCTGGGGGCCTCCCATGGGGAACCCTGAGTCCCGCGCCACGAGTCCCCCGACCGTCCCGGCGACAACGGCACCTTTCGCGGCTTCGTCCTAGCCGCGGAGTCAGAGACCAGTCCGTTTCCCCACAGAGGCCAGCGCCCTCCAGGGGCGCCACGGCCGCCCGCCACGGCGGAGGAGGACGCCAGGCCACGGCGCCTCCATCCACTCTGCTTGGGGAAAACGCCCCGGCGCCGCGGCTGCCGGCCACGCCCCATCGTCGCGGCTCGTTTTCCGGGTGGCCGCGTCTTGCCCCGAGCGAGAAAGGGCCCTGCTCCACGTGGAACTGGGCGCTGACCAGGGCTGCCCATCGCCGGCCAATTCTCACGAGCGTTCTGCCCAAATCGATCCCGATTTGGGCAGAACGCTCGTGAGAATTGGCCGGTAAACGCCCGGCGAACACACTTCGGGCACCACAGGGCCGCAGGGCGGCCCCCCCGGGGCCCTGTCCGGGATCGCGGGTCGTCGCGTTCCGGCACCGCCGGGAGGAGCTCCGGGAGGCGTGCCCCGGGGAGGCCGACGCCTCCCGCTCCTCAGCCTCCGGGGGTCCCCTCCCTGGCGCTGGCAGCTGGGGCCGGGCCGGCCCCGAAAGCCGGGCCCGGGCCCGGTCCTGCTTGCTCAGCCTTCCGTTGCCAGGGGCCTGAGCCTGGGGGCCTCTGCATGGGAAACCCTGAGTCCCGCGCCACGAGTCCCCCCGACCGTCCCGGCGACAACGGCACCTTTCGCGGCTTTGTCCCAGCCGTGGAGTGAGAGATCACTCCGTTCCCCCACAGAGGCCAGGCCCCTCCACGGGCGCCCCGGCTGCCCGCCACGGCGGAGGCGGACGCCCGGCCACGGCGCCTCCATCCACTCTGCTCGGGGAAAACTCCCCGGCGCCGGGGCCGCCGGCCGAGCCCCATCGTCACGGCTCGTTTTCCGGGTGGCCGCGCCATGCCCCGAGCGAGAAAGGGCCCTGCTCCACGCCGCACTGGGCGCTGAGCAGGGCTGCCCAACGCCGGCCAATTCTCACGAGCGTTCTGCCCAAATCGGGATCGATTTGGGCAGAACGCTCGTGAGAATTGGCCGGAAAACGCCCCGCGAACACAGATCGGGTACCACAGGGCCGCAGGGCCGCCCCCCCGGGACCCTGTCTGGGATCGCGTGTTGTCGCGTTCCGGCACCGCCGGGAGGAGCTCCGGGAGGCGGGCTCCGGGGAGGCCGACGCCTCCCGCTCCTCACCCTCCGGGGTTCCCCTCCCTGGCGCCGGCCCCTGGGGCCGGGCCAGCCCCCAAAGCCGGGCCGGGGCCGGGCTTGCTTGCTCAGCCTTCCGTTGCCAGGGGCCTGAGCCTGGGGGCCTCTGCATGGGAAACCCTGAGTCCCGCGCCACGAGTCCCCCCGACCGTCCCGGCGACAACGGCACCTTTCGCGGCTTTGTCCCAGCCGTGGAGTGAGAGATCACTCCGTTCCCCCATAGAGGCCAGGCCCCTCCACGGGCGCCCCGGCCAATTCTCACGAGCGTTCTGCCCAAATCGATCCCGAATTGGGCAGAACGCTCGTGAGAATTGGCGGGAAAATGCCCGGCGAACACACTTCGGGCACCACAGGGCCGCAGGGCCGCCCCCCCGGGGCCCTGTCCGGGATCGCGTGTCTTCGCGTTCCGGCACCGCCAGGAGGAGCTCCGGGAGGTGGGCCACGGGGAGGCCGACGCCTCCCGCTCCTCAGCCTCCGGGGGTCCCCTCCCTGGCGCGGGCCGCTGGGGCCGGGCTAGCCCCGAAAACCGGGCCCGGGCCCGGGCCTGCTTGCTCAGCCTTCCGTTGCCAGGGGCCTGAGCCTGGGGGCCTCCCCATGGGGAACCCTGAGTCCCGCGCCACGAGTCTTCCGACCGTCCCGGTGACAACGGCACCTTTCGCGGCTTCGTCCTAGCCGCGGAGTGAGAGACCAGTCCGTTTCCCCACAGAGGCCAGCCCCCTCCAGGGGCACCCCGGCCGCCCGCCACGCCGGAGGCGGACCCCACGGCACGGCGCCTCCATCCACTCTGCTCGGGGAAAACTCCTCGCCGCGGCTCGTTTTCCGGGTGGCCGCGAAATGCCCCGAGCGAGAAAGGCCCTGCTCCACGCGGAACTGGGCGCTGACCAGGGCTGCCCAACGCCGGCCAATTCTCACGTGCGTTCTGCTCAAATCGATCCCGATTTGGGCAGAACGCTCGTGAGAATTGGCCGGGAAACGCCCGGCGAACACACTTCGGGCACGACAGGGCCGTAGGGCCGCCCCCCCAGGGCCCTGTCCGGGATCGCGTGTCGTCGCGTCTGGCACCTCCAGGAGGAGCTCTGGGAGGCGTGCCCCGTGGAGGCCGACGCCTCCTGCTCCTCATCCTCCGAGGGTCCCCTCCCTGGCGCCGGCCGCTGGGGCCGGGCTAGCCCCAAAATCCGGGCGGGGGCCGGGCCTGCTTTCTCAGCCTTCCATTGCCAGGGGCCTGAGCCTGGGGTTCTCCCCATGGGGAACCCTGAGTCCCGCGCCACATGTCCCCCTACCGTCCCGGCGACAACGGCACCTTTCGCGGCTTTGTCCCTGGCGGGCGCGAGAGATCATTCCGTTCCCCCACAGAGGCCAGCCCCCTCCACAGGCGCCCCGGCCGCCCGCCACGGCGGAGGCGGACGCTTGGCCACAGCGCCTCCATCCACTCTGCTCGGGGATAACTCCCCGGCGCCGGGGCCGCCGGCCGCGCCCCATCGTCCCGGCTCGTTTTCCGGGTTGCCCCGACATGCCCCGAGCGAGAAAGGGCCCTGCTCCACGCGGAACTGGGCGCTGACCAGGGCTGCCCAATGCCGGCCAATTCTCACGAGCGTTCTGCCCAAATCGGGATCGATTTGGGCAGAACGCTCGTGAGAATTGGCCGGAAAACGCCCGGCGGACACACTTCGGGCATCACAGGGCCGCAGGGCCGCGCCCCCGGGGCCCTGTCCTGGATCATGTGTCGTCGCGTTCCGGCACCTCCAGGAGGAGCTCCGTGAGTCTGGCGTGGGCAAGTCGACGCCTCCCGCTCCTCAGACTCTGGTGGTCCCCTCCCTTCGCTGGCAGCTGGGGCCGGGCCAGCCCCGAAAGCCGGGCCCGGTCCAGGCCTGCTTCCTCACCCTTCCGTTGACAGGGGCCTGAGCCTCCGGGCCTCCCCATGGGGAACCCTGAGTCCCGCGCCACGAGTCCCCGACCGTCCTGGCACCATCGGCCCCTTTCATGGCTGCGACACAGCTGTGGAGCGACAGATCCATTTGTTCCCCCAGAGAGGCCAAGCCCTTCCCGGGCGCCCCGGCCTCCCTCCAAGGCGGAGACCAATTCCCGACCACAGCCCCTCCATCAACTCTGCTCGGAGCAAGCTCCCCGGTGCTGAGGCCCCCGGCCAGTCCCCGTCGTCTCGGCGCGTTTTCGGGTGGCTGCGACATCCCCCGAGCGAGAAAGTGTCCTGGGCCACGCGGAACAAGGCGGTCCCCATGGTTGTCCAACGGCAGCCAATTTTCATGAGCGCTCTGCCCACATCGATCCCGATTAGATACGGACCCTCAACTCTATTGTGATATAATCATCGAGAAATCAGGGAAAAATATTCAATGTAACAAAAGACATTCTCCTCAATCAATGGTGCTGGGAAAACTGGACAGCGATATGTAGAAGAATGAAACTCGACCATTCTCTTACACCATACACAATGATAAACTCGAACTCGATAAAGGAGCTCAACGTGAGACAGGATTCTCTCAGAATCCTAGAGGAGTACATAGGCAGTAACCTCTTCGACAGCAGCCACAGCAACTTCTTTCAAGATATGTCTCCAAAGGCCAAGGAAACAAAAGCGAAAATGAACTTTTGGCACTTCATCAAGATCAAAAGCTTCTGCACAGCAAAGGGAACAGTCCACCAATCAAAAGGCAACCCACGGAATGGGAGAAGATATTTGTAAATGACAGTTCAGACAAAAGGTTGATATCCAGGATCTAGAAAGAACTTCTCAAACTCAACACACACAAAACAGATAATCATATCCAAAAATGGGCAGAAGATATGAGCAGACACTCCTCCAACGAAGACATACAAATGGCTATCAGACACATGACAAAATGTTCATCATCACTAGCCATCAGGGAGATTCAAATGAAAACGACATTGAGATACCACCTGACACCAGTTAGAAAGGCCACAATTAGCAAGACAGGAAACAACGTGTGTTGGAGAGGATGTGGAGAAAGGGGAACCCTCTTACACTGTTGGTGGGAATGCAAGTTGGTGCAGCCACTTTGGAGAACAGTGTGGAGATTCCTCCAGAAATTAAAAAGAGAGCTTCCCTATGACCCTGCAATTGCATTGCTGGGTATTTACCCCAAAGATACAGATGAAGTGAAAAGAAGGGCCATCTGTACCCCAATGTTTATAGCAGCAAAGGCCTCGGTCGCCAAACTGTGGAAAGAACCAAGATGCCCTTCAATGGACGAATGGATAAGGAAGATGTGGTCCATATACAAGATGGAGTATTATGCCTCCATCAGAAAGGATGAATACCAACTTTTGTAGCAATATGGACGGGAGTGGAAGAGATTATGCTGAGTGAAATAAGTCAAGCAGAGAGAGTCAATTATCATATGGTTTCACTTATTTGTGGAGCATAACAAAGAACAAGGAGGACATGGGGAGATGGAGAGGAGAAGGAAGGTGTGGGAAATGGGAAGGGGAGGTGAACCATGAGAGACTACGGACTCTGAAAAAGAACCTGAGGGTCTTGAATGGGTGGGGAGTGGGAGGTTGGGAGAACAAGGTGATGGGTATTAGGGAGGGCACGTGTTGCATGGAGCACTGGGTGTGGTGCAAAAATAAGGAATACTGTTACACTGAAAACAAATAATATAGATAGATAGATAGATATTGAAAGTGGAAAAAAAAAAAAAAGGAATGTGCTGAACCTACAGAGCAGAAGAAACCAGAATGCCTCCCTGACGCCACCCCCAATACCGGCGCCCCTGAGGAGCAGGAATGAGGAGTCTCACGGTCCTGCAGACTCACGTCCTCAACTCAGGCATCGGGATTGGTCATCACTGTGCCGGCAGATCCGGGCCGCCATGCCCCTGTGACCTAAACCTAACCCGCGGTTGGGTGTTCAGGCTTCAGTCCCCAGAGGACTGGCTCCCTAGCCCTCCAGACTGGGGACCCCATATTCCCAACGTAGGACTCTGGCTGCCACCCATGATGAAACTTGACCACATGGACCTTTGCAGAACGCTCCTTGCCGGAGAAACCTCCATGACCCCTAAAGCCAACCGCATCTTCTGAGCACCCCCACACCACAATTCCTTAGCCTTACAGGCTGCCAGAACAATGCCCTCAGCCCAGCCCTCCAGAGAGACTGAGTCCGTGCTGGCACATCAGGCCTGCCATTCTCCCAGGACCAAACCCTAAGCCTAGGTTGGGGGTTCAGGTTCTAGAACCCTGACACCCAATTCCACCCATGGGTGGGAGCATCAAACTGATGGCATGACTCAGCTTCTCAACCAGCAGGAGATTCCATTTGGTGCTCTCCAACACCCTCAGAGCCCTAGGAACCGGCCAAGCTGCCCTGAGGCCATTCCCGCCATCTTTGCACCTCCAGGCCAAAAACCCAGGGCCTGAGAAGCCTCCTGAGCCCTGCCCTCAACTCAGCCCTTCAGTGAGCCAATATCTGTGCTGGCAGATCCCACATGCCTTCTCCCTAAGACATAACCTTAACGCTAAGCCTAACCTTAATACTAACTCTAGCCCAGGTTGTGTGTTCAGGCATCCCTCCTCCATAGCCTGGTCCCCCAAACGGCCAGATGGGGGACCCCTGAGCTTCACCCCATAATTGCGCCTGATCCCAGGAGGAAACCCTGCCCTTTAGAAATGTGTTGAACCCGCAGAGCGGGAGAAACCTGCATGCCTCCCAGAGGCCACTGCCACTTCTGGCACACCCAAGGACCAGGAACCAGGACTCTCACAGTGCTACAGACTCACACCCTCAACTCAGGCATTGGGAAGCATCACCACAGCGCCATCAGATTGGGGCTGCCATGCCCTTACAACCCTACCCTAACCCTAGGTTGGGTGTCAGGCTTCTGTCCCCTGAGGACTGGACCCCTAGCCCTCCAGACTGGGGACCCTGTATTCCCAATGCAGGACTCTGGCTGCCACCCACGATGAAACTGGACCATATGATCCTGTGCAGTATGCTCCTGGCCACAGAAACCTCCATGCCCCCTAAAGCCAGCCATGCCTTCCAAGAAATGCCACACCACAAACCCAGAGCCTGACAGGCCACCAGAGCAATGCCCTCAACTCAGCCCTCCGGAGAACCTGAGCCGCACTGGCAGGCCTGCCATTCTCCCAGGACGAAACCCTAACACTAGGGTGGGTGTTCAGGCATTGGACCCAGAGGCCTGACACCCAATTCCTCCCATGGGTTGAGCATCAGACTGTCGGCAGGACTCAGTTCTCAGCCAGGAGGAGACCTTTTCATTTGGTGTTCTCTCACACCCTCAGAGCAGTAGCAACCAGCCATTCTCCCTTGAGGCCATTCCCACCAGCTTTGCTCCTCCAGGCCAAGAACCCAGGGCCTGAGGAGCCTCCTGAGTCCTGCCCTCAACTCAGCCCTTGGGTGAGCCCGTATCTGTGCTAGCAGATCCGACATGCCCTGTCCCTAAGCCTAACACTAACCATAATACTAAACCTAGCCCAGGTTGTGTGTTCAGGCATCCATACTCTGACTCCTGGTCCCCAAGGCCCCAGATGGGGGACCCGTGAGCGATACCCCATCATTGAACCTGACACCAGGAGGAAACCATGCTGTTTAGAATTGTGCTGAACCCACAGAGCGGGATAAATTTGAATGTCTCCCTGAGGCCACCCCACTTCCAGCGCCCCCAAGGACCAAGAACCAGGAGTCTCATGGTCCTGCAGACACACGCTCTGAACTCAAGCATTGGGATGGGCCACCACAGCGCCAGCAGATTGGGGCTGCAATGCCCCTACAACCTAACCCTCACAGCAGGACTCACCCTCTCAGCCAGAAGGTGACCTTTCATTTCGTGCTATCTAATGCCCTGAGAATTGTAGAAACTGGTATGCTCCCCTGAGGCGATTTCCAACATCTTTGCCCGTACAGCCCAAAACCCCAGTGCCCGAGGAGCCTCCTGAGTCCCGCCCTCAACTCAGCCCTTGGGTGAGCTGATATCTGTGCTTGCATATCCGACATGCCTTGTCCCTAAGACATAACCTTAACCCTAATCCTAATACTAACCCTAGCCCAGGTTCGTGCTCAGGCATCATCCTCCCACAACTGGTCCTCAAAACCCCAGATAGGGGACCCCTGAGTTGCACCCCATAATTGCACATGATCCCAGCATGAACCGTGCCATTTAGAAATGGGCTGAAGCCACAGAGCAGGAGAAGCCTGCAAGTCTCCCTGAGGCCAAAGCACTTCTGGACCCTCCCAAGGACCGGGAACCAGAGTCTCAAGGTCCTGCAGACATAGCCTCAACTCAGGCATCAGGATGGGTCACCACAGCACCGGCAGATCGGGGTTACCATGCCCCAAAGACTTAACCATAATGCTAGGATGGGTGTTTATGCTTCGATCCACAGAGGCCTGGCTCCCTAGCCGTCCAGACTGGGGACCCTGTATTTGCAATGCTGGACTCCGGCTGCCACCCACAAGGAAAATGGCCCACATGGCCCTGTGCAGTACGCTCCTGGCCGGAGAAACCTCCATGCCCCCTAAAGACACCCACACCTTCCGAGGACCCACACACCACCGCCCAGTGCCTGATGGGCCACCAGAGCAATACCCTCAACTCAGCCCTCCGGAGAGCCTGAGTCCGCACTGGCACCTCAGGCCTGCCATGCTCCCAGGACCAAACCCTAATACCCTAGCTCAGGTGGTCAGGCTCTGGACCCCAGAGGCCTGATACCCAATTCCATCCCAGTGGATAGGATCATCAGACTGATGGCAGGACTCAGCCTCTCAGCCAGGAGAATAAATGAAATAAACCATTTCATTTAGTGCTATCTAACACTCTCAGAGACCTAGAAACCAGCATGCTCCCCTGAGGCCATTCCCACTATCTTTACCTTCTAGGAAAAAAACCCAGGGCCTAAGGAGCCTCCTGAGTCCCGCCTTCAACTCAGCCCTTGGGTGAGCCCATATAAGTGTTACCAGATCCAACATGCCTTGTCCCTAAGACATAACCCTAACCCTAATCTTTTTATTTTTTTTTAAGATTTTATTCATTTCTTTGACAGAGACAGATCAGAAGAAGGCACAGAGAGGACGAAGCAAGCTCCCCGCTGAGCAGAGAGCCTGATGTGGGGCTCCATCCCAGGACCCTGAGATCATGACCTGAGCAGAAGGCAGAGGCTTTAACCAACTGAGCCACACAGGCGCCCCACCTTAACACTAATCTTAACACTAACCCTAACCACAAAACCTAACCCTAACCTCTAAACCTAACATAACAACCTCGGAGCAGTAGAAACCATCATGCTCCCCAGAGGCGATTCCCACCTTCTTTACCCCTCCAGTCCAAAAATCCAGGGCCTGAGGAGACTCCTGAGTCCCGCCCTCAACACAGCCCTTGGGTGAGTCCATATCTGTGTTGGCAGATCTGACATGCCTTGTCCCTAAGACATACGCCTAACCCTAAGCCTAACCCTAAACCTTACCTCTAACCCTATCCCCTAACTCCTAACCCTAACCCTAAACCCTAACAACTAACCCTAACACTCTCCGAACCTCTATCCCTAACCCTAACCCTCCAGACTGGGGATTCCAAAGTCACAACACAGGACTCTGCCTGCCCTCCAGAAAGAAAGGTGTATGAGCACCTAAACACACCCGCCATTGGAAATGCCCCAGACATAATGCCAGATTCTGCCACAACGCCAGAGGCATGTCATCCACTCAGCCCTGAGGGAGCCCGCCTCAACACAGCATATCAGCAGCATATCAGAACTGCCATGCCCCTAGGCCTTAACCCTAACCCTAGGTTGGGTGTACAGTCTTCCATACCCAGAGGCCTAGCCCCCAAACCCGCCAGATTGTGGATGCATGAGACTCACTCTGGCAGTCTGGAGGCTGCCTATGCTGTTACAGTGCCATTTGGAGCTACTTAGACCTCAGAGCAAAAGATAACTTCATGCCCCCCAAGGCAAGCCCCAGCATCTGAGCCCCTCCTGAACACAAACCCAGATTCACACGAGCCACCTATCACCGACCCTCAACTCAGGCCACCGGGGAGTCCGCCTCAGCACTGGCAGATTGGGCCTGTCGCACCCCAAGACCTCACCCTTAGTTTGAGTTTCCAGGCTTCCATCCCAAGATGCCTAGCCTCCAGGCCCCCTGGATTAAGGACCCCTGAGTGACATTGCAGCACTCCAACAGCCACGCAGGATGAAACCTTGCAGTTTGGAGCTGCTGAATACTCAGAGGGTGAGAAACCTTCAAGCCCCCGTAAAGCTATCCGCACAATTTGCGGCACCCCAGGCCAGAAAGCTGTTTTCTATGAAGCTACCGGACACATGCCCTCAACTCAGCCCTGAGGGGAGCCCATCTCTGCGCCGGCAGATTGGGCCTGCCATGACCCTAGTCCCTAACCCTAACCCTAGGTGGGGTATACAGCCTTCCGTGCCCAGAGGTCTGTACCCCAAGCCCATCAGACTGGGGATGACTGAGACTCCCGCCAGCACTCCTCCAGCCTCCTACGGCAAAATGGTGCCATTTGGAACTGTGCAGGAACCTCAGAGCAGGAGAAAGCTGCATGGCCCCCAAGAACACCACTAGCTTCTTTGCCCCCACAAACACAAACACAGACCTCAAGTCCTGCCTGATTCCCACCCTCCATTCGGCCTATCCAGGAGACCACCTCAATTGCAGCAGATCGGGCCTGCCATGTCCCTAAGCCTTAACCCTAACCCTAGTTTGGATTTTCAGGCTTCCATCCCAAGAGGCCTGGCCCCCACGCCCCCCAGATTAAGGACTTCTGAGCAACACCACAGGACACAGCCTGTCACACAAGTGGAAACCTTGTGGTTTGGAGCTGCAATGAACCCTCAGATGGGGAGAAACTTTCATGCCACCCTAAAGCCACCCCAATAATCAACAGCCACTCTGGCCATAGAGCTGGATTCCATCCCGCCACCAAATGCATACCCTCAACTCAGCCCATACGGGATCCCGCCTCAGCACTGGCAGATCGGGCCTGCCATTGCCCCTAGGCCCTAACCCTAACACAAGTTTGGGTGTTCAGTCTTCCATGCTGAGGGTCCAGGCAACAAAATCCCCTGGATTAAGGAATCTTGACATACACCTCAGGACTCCGCTTGCCACACAGTAGGAACCTGTGCCTTGGAGTTGTGCTGAACCCTCAGAGGGGGAGAAACTTGCCCCTCTAAAGGCACTCCCATCATCTGCACCCGTCCCCCCGGCCATAAACCAGATTCTGCTGAGCTGCCGGACGCATGCCATAAATTCAGACCCTAGGGCGCCCCACCTCAACATAAGCAGATCGGGCCACCATGCCCCTAGGCCCTTACCAGAACCCCTCTTTAGGTTTTCAGGCTTCCATCCCAGGGGGCCTGCCTCCCATGTCCCCCCAGATTAAGGTCTACTGAGCGCCACCACGGGACTCCACCTGGCACTCATGAGGAAAACTTGTGGTTTAGAGCTGCACTGAACACTCAGACGGGGAGAAACCTGCAAACCCCCGTAATGCCACCCCACCATGAGTCACCCCCATGGCCATAAAACCAGATTCTCCTGCGATGCCAGATCTATGCCCTCAACTCGACCCTTAGGGGAGCCCGCATCAGCACCGGCACATCGGACCTGCCATGCCCTTCGGCCCTAAGCATAAACCGAGGTGGGGTGTACAGGCTTTCATGAACAGAGGCCTGTCCCCCAAGCCCGCCAGATTGGGCACCTCCGAGATTCATGCCAGTAGAGATTAAGGATTCCTCAGTGACACCCCAGGACTGCGTCTGCCACACAGGAGGAAACCATGCCATTTGGAGCTCTGCAGAACCCTCAGGGTAGGAGAAACCTGCATGCAACCCTGAGGTCACGCAAAGCTTCTGTGGCATCCCTGGACACAAACTCTGAGTCTGACATGCCACCTGATACCCACCCTGAAGTCAGCCCACCAGGGAGCCCACCTCAGCAGTAGCAGATTGAGCATGCCACGCCCCTACGCCCTTACCGTAGCTCTAGTTTCTGATTTCGGGCTTCCATCCCAAGAGGCCTGGCCCCCAAACTCCCCAGATTCAGGACCCCCCTGTAACAAGGCAGAAACCTGAATGCCATGCAGGGGGAAGCCATGACATTTGGAGCTCCAAAGTTTCCTCAGAGAGGGAGAAACCAGCATGCCCCTCTAAAGCCACCCCCACGATCAGCCGTCCCTCTGGCCAGAAACCCTGACTCTTCTGCATTGCAGGATGCATTTCCTCAACTCAATTCTGAGGGTATCTCACCTCTGTGTCGGCTGATCAGGCCTGTCCTGCCCAGCCCATTACCCTTAACCCTATGTTGCATTTTCAGGCTTCCTTCCCCAGGGGCCTATCCACCAAGCCCTCTAGATTGGTAAACTTGGAGCCACACTGTAGGAGTCCCCCTGCCACCCAGCAGGAAACTTGTCCCTTTGGAGCTGTGCGGAACCCTCAGAGCCAGAGAAACCTGCATGACCCCATTAGGACTCCCCCACATTCTGCAGCCCCCTGGCCACAAACCCAGAGCCTGATTCACCACCTGACCCCCATTCTCAACTCAGCTCCTTGGGGAACTCACCTCAACACCAGCAGTTCGGGCCTGCCACGCCACTAGCGCAGCTCTGCTCATGGACACCACCAGCTCTAGGCAGACCTAGAACTCCCCTGTCTGCGGCACAGCTCTGGGATCCCCCCTCCTTCTTCCCAATTTACACTGGCCCAGGCATTCATGAGAAAGGGGAAGGCTACCTCTTGAATGCTTAATACCTCCTTTCCTCTTCAGCCCTATTTCTCTCCACTTACCTTTGCACCTGGGCAAACTGAAAGTAACATATCAATGGAACATGTACATGCTCTGAGATCTAAATCTTTCATGGCAACTTTCTGAGGGCTCCTTATGCAATAGGAAACTAGTGTATCCTGCCACAGAGTGTTTCATAATGAACAGCTACAGAACAGGAGTGCAAAAGTCATTCCAGTTTTACCTCAGTCTTCATGAAGTAGAACATGGTCTTCTTTTCTTCATTGACTTCAATTCCAATTCGTTTCCATGCAATGTTCATTCCTCTCCTTCAGGGGTAGGATTTTGTGATTCCTCACCTGCATAGAACACCCAGAGCTCATCACAACAAGTACTCTCCCTAATAGCTGTCACCCACTTAACCCTTCGCCCCACACCCCTGCCCCCTAGCAACCCTCGATTTTGCTCTAGGTTAGAGTCTGTTTCCTCATTGGCCTTTCTCTCCGCACTATGTTCATCTGTTTTCTTTCTGAAATTCCATAGAGGTCAAGATATAGGCTATTGGTCTTTTCTTACTGATTTTACTTAGCTAAATCCACTGTAGATCCATCCACATCCTTGCAGATGGTAAGATTTCATCCTTTTTGAACCTGGATCCTATTCCATTAAGAAGATGTGGGAGAATGAATACACATACACACACACACACACATATGATATATACGAGTGATATATATATATATCACTCATCAGTGAATGGACATTTGGTCTCCCTCCATTGTTTTACAATGGTTGAAAATGCTGCTGTAAATATCACGGTGCTTATACCCCACTGAATGTGCATTTTTGTGCCCTTTAGGGAAATAACTAGGAGGGCAATTGCTGGATCCTACTGTTGTTCAGTTCTTAGCTTTTGGAGGACAGACTGTATTCTTTCCAAGAGTGGCTGCAACAACACGCAGGCCCACCAACAATGTAGGAGGGTCCCGGTTTTGGGTTTGTTTTTTTTTTTAGATTTTATTTATTTATTTGACAGAGGTCACAAGTAGGCAGAGAGGCAGGCAGAGAGAGAGGACGAAGCAGACTCCCCGCTGAGCAGAGAGCCCAATGCGGGGCTCAATCTCAGGACCCTGAGACCATGACCTGAGCCGAAGGCAGTGGCTTAACCCACTGAGCCACACAGGTGCCCCCGAGGGTTCCACTTTAAACAGAACATTCCCTGCCAGCAATTTCCTAAGGAGGAAATATAAAACCTGTGGGAAACCCTGACTCACTGAGCATCAGGAAAGCAGCCACAGAAATTCAGCCCAGGGTTCCTGACACCAAGTCCCTTGAAGCCAACAGAGTGCCTTTATCCAGGGATATTCCCAAAGACTCTCCTTCTGACTTCACTACCCATGAAACTGCAGAGAAAATACAGCATGTCCAACCATATATAGCCGTTTGAGTGAACCTAGGAAGACAAGCATCCCTTTTAAATTGTCCAAGACTCCTTGGAATCATTTTGAATTTTCCCTCTGCCCTCATTGGAACTCTTTGGATTCAAAGACGAATCCATTAGGATACATCACCTTGGACAAAGAAGAAGCCATCATCCAAGTCTCTATCTGACCACAAACAGCCACCTCACTCTAGATGCCAGCCGTTCCACCAGAGTCTAGGCCCAGTGGAGTAAACACTGTTCGGTGAAGGAATACTTTCTATGTTCAAAAGGCACACCAAGTCAATCTCACATTCCCTTTCGAATCCAAGGGATTTCCTAGGAAAGAGATGTTCCAAATACCTTTGTAAGCCAGAAATAAACAGAGAAAATGAGATCCCTGCCAGGTGCTCCCTGCAGAGAAACTCAGGAGCTCTGGCACCCGCACGAGATTGCTTACAGCTGGTTCAGTGTGCCATTTGTGAGCTCCACTGGAGACAAGAGAAAAGCCCAGGAAATTTGGGGTGAAAGGGAATTTTTACCTGCCATCCTGGCATGGATGTGACATTGTGACCCACAGGCCTGCTGTTTTCTCTGAACACTGACGTCCTGGGACAAGCTGCATGACTGACTCAGACGCTGACTTCCAAACTTCAGGTCTCATGGAGCCAGAGTGAAGAAGGGTTGTCAGGTGCAGATAAGCAGGCGTCTCCCACCTAAAGCCTGCACACCTGCTCTGATTCCTGGGAGAAGGAGAGACACAGGCTTGTTTCTTAACTGGTCATTCACTTCCCTCTCAAGCTGGTCAATGCCCTTATCCTTTTTGGAGAAACAAACATACTTTTCCAAACAAACACTCAGCTCCTCGGTTCCAAATGCACCATGAGTCGGGTTTGGTTCCCCTGGCTCCAGAGCCCAACTGGGAGGACCCCCCTGAACCATCCTGACAGCACATTACCAGGAAACCTGGGGAAAGAGGGCACAATGCTGAGTGGGGGACAGGCTCCATCAATTCTTACCACCACCCTTGAGCCTGGAGAAACAGAGACTATACAGCTCACCACTCCGTCCTGTAAAAATAAGCTGTAGTGCCTCACGTTTCAGGGTCTCTCACCGGGCACCTCCGCCCTGCCTTCAGAGCCAGCAAGCTGCACTGACTCCTCTTCAGGTGTGTTTCCCATGGCAGCTCGCCGCTGCCTCCAGTGGTGGCAAGCAGCATCGCCATGCCTTCCAGGGTATCTCACACCACTGCTCACCACTCCCTCCAGTGGAGTGAACTGGCACTGCCGGGCCTTCCATAGACTCATTTTTTTTTTATTTGTTTATTTACAGCATAACAGTGTTCATTGTTTTGGCATCACACCCAGTGCTCCATGCAGTACGTGCCCTCCCTATTAACCACCACCTGATTCCTCAAACTCCCACCCCACCCTGCCCCTCCAAAACCCTCTGGTTGTTTTTCAGAGTCCATAGTCTCTCATGGTTCATCTCCCCTTCCAGTTTCTCTCAACTCCCTCTCCTCTCCATCTCCCTATGTCCTCCGTGTTATTTGCTATGCTCCACAAATAAGTGAGACCATATGATACATGACTCTCTCTCTCCTTGACTTATTTCGTTCAGCATAATTTCTTCCAGTCCCGTCCATGTTGCTACAAAAGTTGGGTATTCATCCTTTCTGATGGAGGCATAATACTCCATTGCGTATATGTACCACGTCTTCCTTATCCATTCATCCGTTGAAGGGCATCTTGGTTCTTTCCACAGTTTGGTGAGCATAGCCATTGCTACAATAAACATTGGGGTACAGATGGCCCTTCTTTTCACTACATCTGTATCTTTGGGGTAAATACCCAGCAGTGCAATTGCAGGGTCATAGGGAAGCTCTATTCTTAATTTCTTGAGGAATCTCCACACTGTTCTCCAAAGTGGCTGCACCAACTTGCATTCCCACCAACAGTGTAAGAGGGTTCCCCTTTCTCCACATCCTCTCCAACAATCGTTGTTTCCTGTCTTGCTCATTTTGGCCATTCTAACTGGTGTCAGGTGGTATCTCAATGTGGCTTTAATTTGAATCTCCCTGATGGCTAGTGATGATGAACATTTTTTCATGTGTCTGATAGCCATTTGTATGTCTTCGTTGGAGAAGTGTCTGTTCATATCTTCTGCCCATTTTTGGATATGATTATCTGTTTTGTGTGTGTTGAGTTTGAGAAGTTCTTTCTAGATCCTGGATATCAACCTTTTGTCTGAACTGTCATTTGCAAATATCTTCTCCCATTCCGTGGGTTGCCTTTTTGTTTGGTGGACTGTTTCCTTTGCTGTGCAGAAGCTTTTGATCTTGATGAAGTGCCAAAAGTTTATTTTCGCTTTTGTTTCCTTGGCCTTTGGAGACATATCTTGAAAGAAGTTGCTGTGGCTGATATCGAAGAGGTTACTGCCTATGTTCTCCTCTAGGATTCTGATGGATTCCTGTCTCATGATGAGGTCTTTTATCCATTTCGAGTGTAAGAGAATGGTTGAGTTTCATTATTCTACATATAGCTGTCCAGTTTTCCCAGCACCATTGATTGAAGAGACTGTCTTTTTTTCCATTGAATATTTTTTCCTGTTTTGTCGAAGATTATTTCACCGTGGAGTTGAGGGTCCATATCTGGGCTCTCCACTCTGTTCCACTGGTCTATGTGTCTGTTTTTATGCCAGGGCCACGCTGTCTTGGTGATCGCAGCTTTGTAGTAAAGCTTGAAATCGGGTAACGTGATGCCGCCAGTTTTGTTTTTGTTTTTCAACATTTCCTTAGCAATTCGGGGTCTCTTCTGATTCCATACAAATTTTAGTATTATTTGCTCCAGCTCTTTGAAAACTACCGGTGGAATTTTGATCGGAATGGCATTAAAAGCATAGACTGCTCTAGGCAGTATAAACATTTTAACAATGTTTATTCTTCCAATCCAAGAGCATGGAATTGTCTTCCATCTTTTTGGGTCTTCTTCAATTTCTTTCATGAGTGTTCTGTAGTTCCTCGAGTACAGGTCCTTTACCTCTTTGGTTAGGTTTATTCCCAGGTATCTTATGGTTCTTGGTGCTCTAGTAAATGGAATCGATTCTCTAATTTCCCTTTCTGTATTTTCATTGTTAGTGTATAAGAAAGCCACTGATTTATGTACATTGACTTTGTATCCTGCCATGTTACTGAATTGCTGTATGAGTCTAGTAGTTTGGGGGTGGAGTCTTTGGGGTTTTCCATATAAAAAATCATGGCATCTGCGAAGAGAGAGAGTTTGACTTCTTCCTTGCCAATTTGGATACCTTTTATTTCTCTTTGTTGTCTGATTGCCGTTGCTAGGACTTCTAATACTATGTTGAACAAGAGTGGTGAGAGTGGGCATCCAAGCCCATTAGAATAACGTCAGACCTTTTCACAGAGACCTGGCAAGCCAGGAAGGGCTGGCAAAATATATTCAGAGTACTAAATGAGAAGAACATGCAACCAAGAATACTCTATCCGGCAAGACTGACATTTAAAATGGATGGAGAGATAAAGAGTTTCCAAGACCGGCAAGGCTTAAAAGACTATGCAACCACCAAGCCGACACTGCAGGAAATATTAAGCGGGGTCCTATAAAAGAGAAAAAATCCTAAGAATATCATTGAACAGAAATATAGAAACAATCTACAGACAGAAAGACTTCAAAGGCAACATGACATGAATCAAAACCTATCTCTCAATAATCACTCTCAATGTGAATGGCCTAAATGCGCCCATAAAACGACACAGGGTTGCAGATTGGATAAAACGACAGGACCCATCCATATGTTGTCTACAAGAGACCCATTTTGAACCTAAGGATACACCCAGACTGAAAGTGAACGGATGGAGAAGCATCTTTCATGCCAATGGGCCTCAAAAGAAGGCCGGGGTAGCGATTCTCATATCAGATAAATTAGATTTTAAACTAAAGACTGTAGTCAGAGATACAGAAAGACACTCTATAATTCTTAAAGGGACTATCCGCCAAGATGATCTAACAATTGTGAATATCTATGCCCCCAATATGGGAGCACCCAATTCCATAAGAAAACTATTAATCAAGATAAAGAGTCATATTGATATGAATACAATAATAGTAGGAGATCTTCATACGCCTCTCTCAAAAATAGACAGATCATCGAAGCAGAAAATTAAAAAAGTAATAAGAGCATTGAATGAAACATTGGACCAGATGGACCTCATAGACATATACAGAACATTCCACCCTAAAACAACAGAATACACATTCTTCTCAAGTGCACATGGAACCTTCTCCAGAATAGACCACATACTGCGTCACAAGGATTGAGGATGCCTGATACTCATGCTGGGAATCTGCCTGCCACGCAGGGCACCGCTGTGCTGTTTGGAGCTGCGCTGAACCCTCAGAGCTGGAGAAACTTCCATGCACCCCTGAAGTCACCCCCAGGTTATGCGAACGTCTGGACACACACCTAGAGGCTAAGGCCCCGTCTGACACCCGAGCTCAACTCAGCGCACCAGGGCACCTGCCTCTGCACTGGCATATCAGGTCTACCATGGCCCTAGGCCTTAACCCTATCCCTAATTTTGGTTTTCAGGTATCATCCCCAAGAGTCCTGACCCCAAGACCCCAAGATTAAAGAATCCTGAGTGACACCTCAGGACTCTGTCCACCATGCAGGAGGAAACCATGCTGTTTGGAGCTGTGTCGAATCCTCAGACCGGGAGAAACCTGCACGGTTCACCCGAGGCTATCCCCCACCCTCTGCGCACCATTGGGGCACAAATGTGGAGGCTGGCACTCAGTCTGCCTACCACCCAGGAGGAAACCGTGCCATTTGAAACTGAGTAGAACACTCAGAGTGGGAGAAACTGCATGCCTCCCTGAGCACAACCCCCTCCTTCAGCAGTCCCCTGACCACAAACCTGGACCCTCTCATGCCACCGGACCTCTGCCCTCAATTCATCCCCCTGGGATCCCTTCTCAGTGCCAGCAAATTGGGCCTGCCATGCCCCTGACCCTAACCTTAAGCCTAGGTTGCATTTTCGGTCTTCATCCCCAGAGGCTGGTCCCCCAATTCCTCCATATTTGGACCCCTGAGCCACAACCCAGTGCTCTGTCTGCCACCCGGGAGGAAACCGTTCTGTTTGGAGCTGCACAGAACCATCGGAATGGGAGAAATCTTCATGCTCCCTGAAGCCACCTCCACCTTCGGCCACCCCCCAGGCACAAACCCAGATCGTAATGCACCACCTGACCATGGCCCTCAACTCAGTACCCCAGACATCTAGCCTCGGCACCAGCAGATCAGGCCAGCCATGCCCCTGTGCTCTTTTCCAAGCCCTAGGTTGTGTTTTCAGTCTTCTGTCCTCTGATGATTGACACCAAAGCTCCGCTGATGGGTTACACCTGAACTATACCAGAATATTTCTTGGCCCCCTGAGGCTATCCCACTTTCAGCACCCCCCGTTCACACCTGGATCTTAACACTCACACTGACCCATGTCCTCAACTCTGCTCCCCAGGTCACTCCTCTCAGGGTGGCCTATTGAGACTGACATGACCCTCAGCCCTAACCAAAACTTAGGTACATTTTCTGTCTTGTGTCCCAAGAATACAGGTACCAAAGCCCCACATATGTGGGACCCCTGAGAAATGCCAGAGGACTCTGTCTTCAACCCAGCAGGAAACAGTAGAATTGGAACTCTGCCAAGGACTGAGAGCAGGAGAAATCTGCCTTTCCCCCCATGGCCACCAACCCGGAGCCTGACTCAGACTGACCCATGTTCTCTACTCAGTCCCTATGAGAGCTCTGCACAGCACCAGCAAATCAGGCCTGTCATGTTGCTGGGACCTAGCCCCAACCCTAGGTTGGGGTTTCATGCTCTGTCCCCAGAGGACTGGCACCCAAGTCCCACGGATGGGGACCCCTGAGCAATATTTGAGATCTCTGCCTGCCACCCAGAAGGAAACCATACCATTTGGGACTCTGCAAAGGATTCTGAGCAGGAGAAATCTGCCAAGCACCACTGAGTTCACCCAGAGTCAGCAGCTGGACACAAACCTGAACCTGACACTTACTCTATCCATCCCTCTGTACTCAGACCTCTGGATAGCTTGCCACACCACCATCAGATTGGGCCTGCCATGCTCCTAACCCCTAACTGAAGCTTAGTTTGTGTTCTGAGCATTCAATTCCTAGGGGTCTGGCTCCCTACCCCACGGACTGGGGTCACCTTAGCCATACCACAGGACTCATCCTAACACACAGGAGGAAAGCGTGCCATGTAGACCTCTAGAAAGTATTCAAAGCAGGATAAAATGCCTGCCCATCTGAGCCTATACCAGCAAACCCCCAATTTCAGTGGCCTCTAGGTCACAAACCCTGTGCCTGACCAGAACCAGAACACTCATCCTTAATTCCAGCCTCTAGGAACCACACACACTGTCAGCTGTTTGGGCCTGCAATGTCCTTTGGCCCTAACTCTATCCCTAGCTTGGGTTCTCATGTCTCCGTCCCCTAAGGGTGGGCTCCAAAGCCCTAGGATTTGGGGATGACTGAGCAATACCACAGGACTCTGCCTCACACCCAGATGGAAATCTTTCCATAATGGACTCCAGTAAGTATATAGGTCAGTATAAATATGAAGGCCCATCTGTTTCCATCCCAGCGAACTCCCACATTCAAGGGCTCATGGATTGAAACCCTGAGCCGGACACTCACCCTGACCCATGTCCTCAACTCAGCCCTCCAGGACGCTCACCACACGGTTGGCAATTCAGACCTTCCATTTTCCTAGGTCCTAACCCTAACCCTATTGGGAGTTCTGAGAGGTCCATCTGTAGAGGCCTGGATCCCAAGCCCCAGGTATTGGGAACACTTTAGCAAAACCAGAGAATCAGCCCGCCACACAAAAGGAAACTCCTTTTTTTACTCCAGACTGGATTCAGAGCATGAGACATCTGAATGCAAACCTGAGACAATGTCAGTGAACCTACACTTCCATCCACCCTCTGAAGACAATCCCTGAGCTTGATACACACCCTAAATCTCCATTGTATCTCAGACCTTGTGAAGATCTCCACAGTTCTGGCTGATTGTATCTTCTAGGCTTCTGGGCCTTAATCCAACGGAAGGTCTAGACATGGGTGAAAATATGAACAGATATTTCTCCAATGATGACACGCATGTAACCAACAGATATATACATAAATGTTCTATATCACATGGCTTCTGGGAAATGCAAATCTAAACCACATTGAGGTGTCCTATCACACCAGGCAGAATGTCTAAAGTTAACAGGACATGAAACCACAAATATTGGTGAGGATGCAGAGAATGGAGAACCCTCCTACACTCCTGGTTGGAATGCAGACTGTTATATCCACTCTGGAAAACAGTACGGGGTTTCCTCAAGAAGTTAAAAGTAAAGTTACCCTAAAACACAGCAATTTCACTACAGGGCTTTTACCACAAAAATAGAGATGTAGGGGAAAGAACTGGCACCTGCACCTCAGTGTTCATCGCAACAATATCCAATCTAGATAAACTATGGAAAGAACCCAGATATCTATGGACAGAGGAATGGATAAAGAAGATGTGGTTCATATATTCAAAGGAATATTCCTCAGCCATCAGAAAGGATGAATACTTACCATCACATCAACCTGGATGGTTCTGGAAGATATTATGCTGAGTAAAATATGTCCATGAAAGAAACACAATTATCATAGGGTTTCACTCATATGTGAAATATCAGAAACAGGGC